>NC_133430.1:4146405-4488723 GCF_011762505.2 Arvicanthis niloticus | reverse complement strand
GGCTTGAGTCTCTTGGATAATTTGGACAAGAGCTTCATTACATGGCACACGTTAGGTATGCTACTCTCTAATATTCAACAATCCTTATAACACAGACAAATACACCATACATACTCACACACACACACATACACAAACACACACTCATACACACAACATATGCATACAGTTGAAGCTAATGAATAACTGGTACGTATCTACACTGTACTTTGTTTATAAAGTACTTGGGACTGTCCCAAATAGTCTCAAATTATTATTGCAATTTGACTTTTATAAGAATAGTAGGAAAGCCATAGAAACATGAAGTTTGGAAGTGGTTTAACGTGGTCTCACCATTGTTCCAGCACCTGAAATCCCTGTAATTGCTTGGAATAGAACCCTTGTGATCTTACAGTAGAACCCACCATTCTGAGTTGTGTTGTATATCTGCAGCCAACATGGTGTCCCAGTGGGCACGAAGAGTGAGAAGAGCTCCATATATCTGCCTGCCAACATTTTCAGATTTAACATCTCAGTTGATAACCTATTTCAACAGACTTTTCAGTAAAAGAAGCAGACACATATTTAGTGTTTTATACAAGGCTGTCAGCACTAACAAGGTAACTGTTGGTAACAGATGCCAGGCCAGGCCATTTTTTAAATTTTATGCCTATCTCTAGATCATTATGTGCCTTGCCTCTGAAATGTTCTTTAATATGGCACAGCTTTTTTTGTTCATTCTTAAGAGTCTGCAATATTAAAATATCCAGGAAAGAGTCAAATCAAGACTTGTATCAACTTCCCACTAGGTCAGCTCACTGACCATTTTGTGCAGTGTAAGAAATGCACATGATATACAGCACCAGCTTCATGTGGCCTTAGGAGGACTTACACAACTGCAGCAAGGCTAAGATATTCTCATCAGACACTGGCCCTTACATCAGGCTTCCCTAATATTTCCTCCAATGGCTGTCATCTGTCTGACATGCATATCTATGCTAGGAAATGGACCTGTTAATAGAGGAGACCTAAGATGAAGATTCCAGGCTTCTGATAGCAAAATGGGACTTTAGTGTGTATTTAAGGCTAAGAACAGACATGTCAAATCTTTTCATACCTGGTTTGTCGTACCATAGAGACCACTTTTGCATAAAGGAGAAGAGCACATACTCAGCGGATATAGATGTTGCTGTCCATAGGCTCATCTGGTGACAGGGTATCAATGCCTAAGTAAGGAACTTGATCTCTATGGGTACACCAAGCTTCTTTAGAGAATCTTGTAGTTTGAAAAATAAATTATGCCTCCCTGATGGCTCCAGCAAGCTGGTTGTCTTTCTCGTCTCACTGTGTGTAAGACAGAACTTAGACTCTTGGCAGAATCAGAAATACTTGCAAGTTTCTCAATCTTAAGTGAACATATCAATTCCCCTACAGGAAACATCTATGTTCTCATGGTTCTGTAACCCTTCCCATGCCACATGGTCTACTTGGATACAGCCTAAAGCTGTTTCAGAAGATATTCCTTGATTACAAAAGGCAGTAGAGAAACAAAACCAAGACTAGGGCTTGTGAGAGTGAAATGAAATGGGTGTCCACTGCAAGAACTTAGAAATTTGTAAAGGCTCTACTTTCCCAGACTTTTTTTCCTGTTGTATGTTGATGCCCTGTGAATTTGTCCATATGTAATAAGGTGATTTTATGCATTTTAAGATTCAATTCAC
This sequence comes from Arvicanthis niloticus, assembly GCF_011762505.2. Classification (NCBI taxonomy): domain Eukaryota; kingdom Metazoa; phylum Chordata; class Mammalia; order Rodentia; family Muridae; genus Arvicanthis; species Arvicanthis niloticus. The sequence continues at coordinate 4,487,023 of NC_133430.1, read as the reverse complement.
TCTGTCACACCAGTAATAAATTTTAATAAAATTTTTTATGAAGAAAAAAATATCACATATCTCTCTAGGGTAAGGCTGATGTCTGTTGTTCTGGGGTCACACTTGACACCACAGATCATTAAACAGGATGTGGCTTTACTTCCTGTGTTATGGTTGCAAAAAAATGTCTGCAGAATACATCAAGTAGAACAGAGAATCACTCATATCTTTTCTTACATTTTTTACTAATGTAAAAGAACAATTTTTTTCATACTGAGCAAGTAATTACTGAATAACAGATGTGTACATTTAACAAATAGGTTTCCCTATTGTCCACAATTATCGTGCATGAAGAAATGTAGCTATTCAACATTTTGTAAAAAGGAGGAGAGTTATGGCGCTTTTGTGGCTGCTTGTCAGGAATCTGATATTGGCCAAGGAAAATGAAGTGGGCTTTAGGCAGGAATCTGACATTAGGCTAGAACAAACAAGCAAGGTAAGGCAAGAATCTAAATCTTAGGGTAGAACAAAGAAATGGGATTCAGACATGAAAATAACTTTGAGGTAGGACAGGGAAGGAGGCTCAGATATTTTGGTCATCCTGAGAAGCCCTTAGAAACAGTGATCTCAGGACATTGTTTATTGACTTGCTTGTTCTCTGACTATTTGTGTTTATTGTATTTCTTGTTCCTTGACTATTTTCATCTACTGAATAGGTAGGTCTTTAACCTAGGACTGACCTTAATCCTTGTGTGTAATTAAAATGGTATAAATGCAGATTGTGGAAAAATAATAAATCAATAAAAAAGAAAAAAGAAAAAAAGAAAAAGACTCATTTTATAAGATAATCCTGTCCTCACATGAATCATTGTTCAATGAAAACATTTGTTTTCTATTGCTAATCAGGTTATGAAGAGAAAATAAGAAATTATTTTCTCCTTTGTTATGAGGTTAAGGTTAATGTGGGGAGCGCTTCAGTAGAGGGCCATCTAGAGCAAAACTTTCCTGAAGCAGGATTCTGCTGCAGGCAGATAATTATCAATAAGTGGGACAGCTTGTCTCAGATACCTGGACTCTGAGCCATAGAGCTCACTGCTCAATAGGAGCCCAATCGGTTTACTCTCCCCAGAGTAGCACATGACAGTGGAACAGAACATAGTCTTTCATCTACAGAATACATTTATTTAGAAGACAGATACTCACATTAACAAGTCTTGTTACAGTAGGAAAAAAAAGAGTCTATAAAAGAGACAGAGGAGTTGAGGGAATCAGGACAGATCATTTCATAACAAATTTCCCTAAGTCTCCATAGAACCTACAATCTTGGATTCAGCTGAGTCTAAGGTAACTGTCTTCTGTCTATGTTTAGGAAACAACTCAGAAGATTTTTCATGATGAACCAAAGGCAGTGTAAGAAATATATGATGATGAAAGCAATAAATTAAGAAACCGAATCAGGTATAAATAAAATTTGTCAGATCTGTGCCTGGTGTACACAGTTCTAAGGGAATTCATAAAGGTTGGAGACCTGTTAGAGTGTGTGGGCTGCTGAGTGTGGCCTGACCTCTCTAGTTCCCGTCATCACACAGTGTCTTAGTGAGAACAACACTGAGGATTTTCTATGAATCACATGATGAAAATGCCTCAACAACAGCATGAACACTCCTAACCATTGGATCCTGGTCCCACAGCAGAGTCATTTCTGCAGTTCTAGGTGATTTTCTGCACTTAGTTCCTGTTGGACTGTGTGCCATACAGTTTCTAAATTGGAGAAAAATAACTCTGTTTTCAAGATGCCATACACATGTACAGACTTTAAGTTTTGAGGGCATTCTGGGAAATCATTACATGGAGCTAAAACTCTAGAAATATGCTTTGAATTATCTCTGCATCTGTTCCCACAAAGTACCAGCTCTACATGTGTACTCTGTGCCCCCTGCTGGTCATTACTGAAACCTGCAGGGAGGTTTGTGTATGGGTTCACACTGATGGCCCCTCACTGTGTTCTGTACAGTAATAAGTGGCAGTGTCTCCTCTCTTAAGCTTTTCATTTGCAGGTAGACAGTGCTTTTGGAATCGTCTCTTGAGATGGTGAATCTGCCTTTCACAGACTCTGCATAGTCTGCTGCATAGCTTTCAGATTTGCGTTTAATTCGAGCAACCCACTCCAGCCCCTTCCCTGGAGCCTGGCGAACCCAGTACATCCAGTAGTTGCTGAAAGTGAATCCCGAGGCAACACAGGAGAGTTTTAGAGAATTCCCAGGCTGCACCAAACCTCCTCCTGTCTCCATGAGCTGTATCTCACACTGGACACCTGCAAACACAGAAAATCCTGTCAGTCAACTGTCACAATTTGTTCAATGTTCCTGTCATCCACACCCACTCATACACTCAGTATAACTTCTTAAGTATTAATTACCTTCAAAAGAGCCACAAGGAAAACCCAGCTCAGTCCCAACACCATGCTGGATATTCTGAGTTCAGACTTGATCACTGAGTGAGAAGACCTGTAAACCCAGATTTGGGTGTCTCTGTTAAAGCTGTAGAGTTTGGGTTGGTTTTCATGAACAGAGGGGAACATAATTTGCATGTCTTCCTGCTATATTATAACCTGAGATCTGGGAGCCTTACAGGAAACAATGATTATTATCAATGACTAAGAAGAAAATTGGACTGAAGTAGCATTTGTAGCATCAAAGTATGGCTAAATGTCCCAGGACACAGCTAGGTTGTAGAGAACTGTTTTATTTTTTTTTTTTTTTTTTTTTTTTTTTTTTTTTTTTTTTTTTTTTTTTTTTTTTTTTGGTTTTGGGGTTTTTGGTTTTTTCTTTGTTTGCATGCCTAAAGCATTTTGGCCATTTCCAGTAAAGCAATATGTTAGGAAAATGTTACACTTCAGTAATTCTTGGGGTATAGAAATCATATGTCTAAAAAGAAAAGAGAAAAGTAAAAAAACATTGTTTTTCTGTGAATTTATATGTATTGATGAAATATGATTTGCAACTTTACTGTATTATGATTTCTACATGTGAAACTCTTCTACTATGTCCACAGAAATTACAAAATTAATTCGTAGAAAATCATTACAAGAAAAATCTCAAATATGATAATTCTTGGGGGCATTGTGTAAGGATCAGTAAATCACGAATGCATACATTAAATTGAAGTGACCAAGGATGGCTGAGCCCACAGCTCAATAGTGCAGTAAATTAAGTATAAAACTCAAAGTTAGGTCTTCAAAAAGAAAATAATTTTATTACATAAATATTATCTGAGATTATTCATTGATCAATAATAAAACACATTGAAATCCTGTGTTTACCACTTAGCACTTCATATAATGACCTACTTCCCCTTCCCATCATGATGTCTTTGATTCTTCCCACATCTGATATGATCTTCCCTGTGATCTTGTTTCTCTGAACTGCTAAGTAGACACTTCTTTCATTCACCCAACACATGTCTGACTTCTCTACATTCTCATCTCTAGGTGACACTAACTGCTTAGCTTCTCTAGCATCGTTCATCCATCTGCCTTTAACTGTGATAGAACTTCTTATTCTGTAAGATGTCTTACAACAAGTTAACATCACACAGGTCCTGTGCCTATTGAATCTATAAGCCCTATTACAAATACACACCCGGGAGACCTTGTTTAAAGAAGGACAATCAGACATAGAAGGACATGTAAAAATTTAAGGCAGAACAACACAAAATGGTTTGTTCTGGTCCTTCGATAGTGTCTGCTTATGTAAACAGTAGTGCTGGATGCAAGTTCCTTAAAAGAAAATAATACGCCAACCCTCTCATGACTTCATCCCCTCCCAAGCAATACACATACAGACTCTAAAAGAGGAAAACTTATTTGAACAAAAAGATAACTCAGCAATGTCAAATGGATGAGTCGCAGAACAAAAGATATAATTAGAACTGAGTCTGAAATTTAAAAAAAAAATTACAAGTTACTATGAAATTTGTACTCTGAAGTACTGTATAATCTGGTAAAAAACAGATAGACTTCTAAGCTTTTATTATCTACTAAAATTAAGCCCTGATGTGGTTATTAGTGTAAACAGTGCCATTGTCAAAGAGGTGGTTTTTAAAAGTATCACTTTAAAGAAAAGCAAGGAACATGGAAAATCACTGTTAAATCTGTCAAAATTTCAAGAAAGACTTCAAATGATATCTTCTTTCTTGTTCCATAAGAGAAAAAGTGACCAAATATTCAAATTCATTCCAAGAAAAAAATGTCCTGATACCCAAGTAAGGTAAAGATGCTACCAATAAATAAATATGAAGAACTGGTAAAGATTTTAAGAATTACCTAGTATTCATTACATATTTATGATACACAACATATGATTACTTCTCTTGTTTTGACCACAGAAATCCCTCTGCCCTATCTACTCACAGAGAATAATACAATCCAATGTTGAAAGTTATAAAAGGAGCAACAAAGTCTATGAATGTTGACTCCAGATAGTAAAGAAATTGTTTTTAAGGATGCAGTTTACTTCCAATTTATACAAAAGAGGTGGTATATAATACCCAATTTTAAAAATTAAGGTATTTAAGCATCAGATTATATTTTTTGTTAATGATTTTCTAAAATACTAAAATTTTGTGTCTTCTTTTATTTATTTTTATGTGGGCCACATTTTATATTACACTCCAATAAAAGAAAGCAAGTGTTTTGTAAGAATTTCAAAGAATTGAAGGGCCATGTCTGTGACAACATGGGGAACTTAGAACCTCCATTCTAAATACCTACTCTAATTTTCCCATCTTTCTACTTTTGTCCCTTCCCCAGAATCATACTCCATACTGATTATGTGTGAGCCTCAGCATGAAGAGCCTGGAAACTGCCTCTCCATGAAAAAATATTGTCAACTTTTGATCAAAATAAATTCCTTGTTTTCCAGTATAGGAATGCAGTCTTGTTCTACTGTAAATTAACAGGACACTGCTGTCTTTTCAAGATGAACCAGGTGTTACTCAATAATGGATGTTTATGGTTAATTAATGGTTTTCCAAGCTGTCTACAAGAATCATAAGCGAAGAGATATAAAAGTTAAACAGGTCTTTTGTGAGATAAATTTCTTCTCATACAAATCATAATTCCATAAATATGACTGATTTATATAAATAATGACACAATGAAGTAAAAAAAGAAACAATTTTATCCTTTATTGTGAGGATAGAATTAATGTAAGACAAGGGTTTTAGATAGAGGGTCACCTAGGGATTGGGTTTCAAGAAAACAAAGATTCAGTGGTGGCTGGTAATGATCAGGGCAAGGGTCCATAGTAAGGACAGACAGACTTGGACACTAATCTGTCCAGCTCATGCCTCATCAGGAGACTTATCTGTCACTCTTCCCAAAGTGGCTCAAAATGATGGAACAAAACATGGTAAGACTTTTATCTATAGAATTTTAATATTTAGATTTACCATACAGATTCCTAGATTAACTGTGTATTTTCACATATTGTAATAGTCTCTATATAAGGAGACATAAGAAGGAGTCAGGAAACATGGATTGAACATTTCTGAACAAAGTTCCCCAAGTCTCCACAGGAGATACATCCTGGTTGTCAGCTGAATTTAAAGTAGGTGGGTCTTGTCAATGTTGAGAACACAGATCCCATGTCTTTTTAGAACAACAACAATGAAAAATGTTCTATATATGATGAAGTAGATATGAAGTAATTGATTATGCTAAAAACACAAATGAGTCAGATTTGCTACAGATGTGCAGAATTCTTAGAGAAAGCAGAGGAATTTTGAGAGCTCCTGAGGTGTGCAAGTAACAGAGTGTATCCCCAGTTACTTTCCCTAATCTGATTGCTACTGAGACTTTGCCCTGAATCTACTGATGGTGTAGCCTCAGCATGCAGATGTCTCTAAGTATTTGATCCTGGAGACTTCAGCATATTCATATTTAAAATTAGAGATCTTCAGTATTTATTTTATTTAAAGTGTATGTGTGTGTGTGAGAGAGAGAGAGAGTTGTGTGGTTAAGTTGAAGAAAAATGAATTATTTTCACAGAAGTTACAGAATGTGTCAACCACAAGTACAAAAAAAAACATTCTGGAGTCACTAAATGGAATGACAACAGAAACCCCACAAATAGCACTCAATATTTTCTGCACCTGACTCTATGCCTACACTAATATTCATGTGAGTTCTGTGCCATCTGCAGGTGCTGAGTGTTCCTGCAGGAAGTTTTGTGTCTAGATTTACACTGATGGCCCCTCACTGTGTGTTCTACAGTAATAAATGGCAGTGTCTTCCTCTCTTAAGCTGTTCATCTGCAGGTAAACACTGCTTTTTGAATCATCTCTTGAGTTAGTGAATCTATCTTTCATAGACTCTGCATAGTTAGTTCCATAATTACTAGGTTTGTTTTTAATTTGAGCAACCCACTCCAGCTAACACTTTATCCTGGCTGGCACTCGTTACTCAGGAATAACCAGAATGTGACACTTGTCCTTTTCTCAGATCAACAGTTTGTGAAGTAGTCTAAGAATATTGTTTCTGCCCAGTTTCCCCTATTGTTAGGAGCTGCGGTGAGTGTGACAACATTCGCCATTACAAGATGGCGCGGGCATCCGGTACTCCCACAAGTAAACAACTAAACTGCGCAGGTGCAAGAGGCAAAAGCGAGCCAAGCCACTGCCCATCTCGGGGCTTAATATGGGGTGATGAGTGAACAGCCAATCAGAAGTGAACATGCCACTCTAGGGTGCATATAAGCAGTGCCTTTTCCTGGCTTGGTGTCTTCCGCTTCTGCTGATACAAGAATAAAGCCTCCTTGTAGTAACTACCCGAACACTGCCTAACGTGTCTCTTTCTGGGCAAAGGGGACTTGGAAGGGGCGCGGAATATCTGGTGCTGAAACCCGGGAATTTCAAGGTGCCGCGGAGACCCCCCTGAGATTCGTGGCGGGTTAAAAGACTACAGGATCGAGGTACGTCTCTGAGAGGTATGTTTGGGGTGGAAGCCTTGGTTGCTAGTGGATTTTCACTCATTGCCGCCAGTGCAGTAGTTGGCCTCTTGCTTGTGTTGCTCTCACTTTTAGCTTATTTGTGTTGTGGGGATCCAGCTCGCAGCACAGCTAGTAGTGCAAGTCAAGAGGTTTCAAGAGAGGTCCACTCCAGGGTATCAGAAACAGAGCGTGTTAGCCAGCATCAGGCCAAGGAGCCTGGGGAAAAAGATAAGGCCAAGGATCCTGGAAAGGAGAAGCAGGCAAAAAAGCCTGGGCAACAGGGACAGGCCAAGGAGCCTGGTCAAAGAAAAGAGTACTCAAAAGGAACAGGGGCCACTGCAGGGCCTGTTAAGGTTAAGGACCCTTCACCGGCTGGTGAAGAGAGAGTGGAGGTCATAAGGACCCCCCCTATACCCTATTAAGGAGCTTGCCACCATAGACCTTAGCAGCTCCGAAGAAGAAAGCCTACAGGAGGAAGCAGCCGCCTATGCAAAAAAATAACCATTCTGAGATAAGACTAAGAAAGACCTTGAGTCCCTTGGCCCCATTTTGCCTCTGGCCTATGCCCTAGGCAGCGTCTCTAATTCATTTCTCAGCCCAGGAGATTGGAGACAGCTACAGCTGGCATTTCCGGTCTTTGAAGGGGCAGAAGGCACCCTTGTTCATGCCCCAGTAGAGTATAGGCAGGTCAAAGAATTAGCTGAGGCAGTACACACATATGGAATTGGGGCTAATTTTACTGTATCCCAAGTGGAGAGGTTAAGTGCAGCTGCTATGATGCCAGGAGACTGGCAGGACACAGTGAAGGCGGTACTTAACAATATGAGCCAATACCTAGAGTGGAAGGCCTTGTGGCACGAGGCACTGCAAGCATAAGCCAGGATTAACGCAAACACTGAGGGACAACAATTATGGACTTTTGACATGCTGGCTGGAGTTGGTGTACACGCGAATGACCAGACCACTCATCCTTGGCAGGTCTACGCACAAATAGCGACAGCTGCTGTTAAGGCCTGGAAGTCTCTCCCCAGGCAAGAAGGGAGTAATCTTTATTTGTCCAAAATAACTCAGGGGACCAGTGAGTCCTTCTCTGACTTTGTGGCCCACATGACTGAGGCTGCTGGCAGAATCTTTGGGGAACCAAAGCAGGCAATGCCATTGATAGAACAAATGGTCTTTGAAAATGCTACAGCGGAATGCCGCACAGTCTTTGCCCCTCGTAGGAACAGAGGGGTTGCAAGACTGGTTGAGAGCCTGTCGTGGCTTGGGAGGTCCCCTCACTAATGCAGGACTTGCGGGAGCAAATTTAGAGATGGCTGCTGTCCTTCTCCAAGGTCAGGGATGCGATAGACCCCTGTCATGGCCGGGGAGGGGAGTTGTCTGTGTTTTTCCACAGGGTGAATACAATCCAATTTGGGTCCCCACACGGCTGGTGTAGATCGTGAAGAATGAAGCTAGATTGCAGGATGACGGCTCTGATTCTCCTGATGCTGATGTTCGATTTGGGGATAAGTATACCACTATGGGCTATAGTTAGATCTTGGCCTGTTCCCATGCCAGTACATTCAAATTCTGCAGTGCTGTCGTTGTTTACAGCTACTGAGTGTTACATGGATGCCCCGTGCTCTCGGCGCACCTACCAGCAGCCTGAGTTATATAATGCTACAAGTTTTCCATTAAACTTTACACTTTGTTTTGTGGCAGCAAGTAAGGGTAAGTAAGGGTAAGTAAGTAAGGTGTATGTAGACAAGTAAACTACATACACCTTGTGTGATTCTTAAGACAGCTACTCTTGCTAATTGGGTGGATCCTGTGACTTACAGTAAGGTAGAGATAAGAGTGCTAGGGGCTGTCTTGAATCAGATTAGTTCAGGACAGATGGAAGGATCGGGAAATGTCGGTCTGAATTCATCAGCACCTATAAACATTACCACCACCATGATTAGAAGTAATGTTACTATAATTAAGAGGTCCAATTGGCATACCAAGAATGCCACTTCGCAACAGATTATACCGTGGTGCTATCCAGATTTGTCCTTTCCAGTGGTGTTTTCACCTTGCCAGTCTAAGATTAAACCCCAAAAAAATAAATTGCCAGAGGATTTAATTTATCCCCTCCTCTCGATTTGGCTATAATGAATAATACAGGTAAGAGCACTGGCATAGAAAATATTTGGCCCTTTTATCATTGGGTGTTGAGTAATGAGGCTGGAGCTAGTGCCAGTGTATCTGCCTTTGCCTTGTTGAATGGTATATTTCATGAAGTACAAAATGTTTCAGCTACGCGATCTAATATCTCTAGCCATTTGAATAACATTAAAATTAATAAGGTGTTTAGGAATGCATCTGCACAACCGGTGTCAGTGTGTGTGGACCCCCATTTTTCTTTATGTTATCCAACTTTCAAAATAATTCTGATATCTTGGATTGTAAGAATGTTACATGCTTTTTAGCACAATGCTGGAATGGATCACTAGACCTAGCCTTGGTTGTGCACGTGCCTACCTTTGTGCCCATTCCAGTAGAAGCCGATCCTGAAACTTTCCCTATTACATCATTAATAAGACATAAAAGAGACTTTGGCATTACTGCAGCCATTATCACTGCTATTACCATCTCTGCAGCTGTAGCTGTGACAACTGGCATAGCCTTGGCTAATCAAGTTACAGCAGCTACTGTTGTTAATCAAATTTCAGAAAAGACTTCCGAGGCTTTGACCACTCTACAGAAAGTGGATGCACACTTGGCATCAGACATTCTATTGGTCAATCAGAGAGTTGATTTGCTCCAAGCCCATGTGAAACAACTCACAGATGTGGTTCAGATGAGCTGCGTGTCAGCAACCCCACATCTATGTATTACACCTCTGAGATTTATGAATGATACATTTATTCAAAGCCATAATCTTTCTGCTTATTTACAAGGGAATTGGACTACGGAGCTGGACCAGATGCAGCAGCAATTGCAGATCCAGATCTTGAGCCTTGATGGAACACAAGTGGACCCTGTTGCCCTTGGCGATTTTACTTCTTGAATTTCTTCTGCCTTTTCTTTCTTTCTTAAAGGGTGGGGATAGGCCTGTTTAAAGGCCCTTTTCTTTCTTAAAGGTTGTGGATTAGTCCTCATGTTATGATTGGTCTGCAAGCTCAGAGCCCAACAAAAACGTGACAAGGTCGCTATCGCCCAAGCACTCGTAGCCTTGAGCAAAGATCTTCCCCTGAAATTTGGCTATCTAGGCTAAGAAAGTATCTGATGACTGAGACCCTCAGTCGATGTACCCCAAGGGTTCAGCCCATTGCACTGGGTCGATGAGAGGTCTAAGTCTAGCCAGCCCTTGCCTGAATAACTGTGGTACCTGAATATTTAGAGGTGTTTGCGAGTGGGTACTCGACAGGGAATGTTCCACGATTGTGGATAGATTTCCCAAAAGTATGCCTGATTGCACAAAGGTTTGATGCCAAAACCTCCTCTCAGTGCACGGACGGCCGCCTGGCACTCCAGAGTGAAGGCTCCCTTTCCCCGACAAAAAGGCATCGAGATGGGTATGGGAAGTATTACTCATTGCATGATGACAAGAGAAGAAACCCATTACAATATCTCATTTTGCACAGGGGATCAGGCCTCTGCTTTCCCTCACTGAGTTGGTGCCACGCTTGATAGGCAAAAGGCTGTTCCATCTTAATAAAATTGAAAGGGGGAGATGTTAGGAGCCGTAGTGAGCGTGACAACATTCGCCATTACAAGATGGCGCGGGCATCCAGTGCTCCCACAAGTAAACAACTAAACTGCGCAGGTGCAAGAGGCAAAACCGCGCCAAGCCACTGCCCATCTCGGGGCGTAATATGGGGTGATGAGTGAACAGCCAATCAGAAGTGAACACGCCACTCTAGGGTGTATATAAGCAGTGCCTTTTCCGGGCTTGGTGTCTTCCACTTCTGCTGATACAAGAATAAAGCCTCGTTGTAGTAACTATCCGAACACTGCCTCATGTGTCTCTTTCTGGGCAAAGGGGACTCGGTAGGGGTGTGGAATACCCTATGACTATGGTCTTTTTGTAATTTTCTCAATGATTGTTTTCAGAACTGAATATTCTGTTTCAGTATCCACCAGAAAGTCGATAGGGGTCCCCTCCACTCTCAGGATTCCCTCTAATCATCTTCTTCGAGAGCCAAGACCTTAGGGGTCCTTCCTTTCTTCTTTGTGCAGTCTGAGTCCAGTGTCTTTTGTTGCCCATGTTTCTCTCTTTGTCTAGGCCCTGCCCTTTGTCTCTCTCTCTCTCTCTCTCTCTCTCTCTCTCTCTCTCTCTCTCTCTTATAACTGTGGCCAATATTCTAGTCTTCAGTCTATCTTTTGTGATATATTTTTCTGTCTTTTTAACTAAATCATGCAGGGTATAATCTTGTAATCCCTCTCTCTATATACGCTGTAATATACCTGTCACCAGAGCCCAGCGGGGTAAACTGTCAGCTGCTCCCTACCTGTATCTGTGTTGAAGTCTTAGTCTGGTCGGTTAAGGGGGCGGGGGGCTTCTAACAGGATCCTTTCTCGTTCTTCTGTGGTAAGGAGAACCTGTAAAGTTTGCTGGCAATCATCCCTGGTAGCTGTTGGAAAAACATTAAAGACTCTTCCAGTCTGGTCAGACTGGCAGGGTTATCTGAAAAGAAAGTGTGATTAATCTTCCAGTTTAGTCTGTGCCTCGTCCCGCAGAGGGCCAGGGCTCGGGAGCCTGGCTTCTTCCTCACCCATGGTGGTGAATCTTAGACCAGGTCCTGCCACAGAGTAATGTATGGCTATTGGTCGAGATATGACCCTGGACCATCCTGATAAATAGTCAAATCAAAAGTCTCTTCTGGCGGCTGGTCAACATCAAAAGTCAGTCACTCTGAGGCACAAAAAATCTGTCACAGTCTTTTCCTGATCTCAACTGATAAGTTATGTGTTCTGGTTCTAACTTTAGTCTAATGGTCTAGGGTTAAATTTTAGTCACAGTATGTCTCATCGTCACAAATAACACAAAACCCAGACAAAACATATACACAGTAAGACTAACAAAAACCTGTCTCAATCACGAGTGCCAGCCAGGATAAATTCCGTGTCCTCCCTGGCACTCAGATGGGAACCTCTCAGATGTCTCTGGGGGTCCCTGTCTTCCTGAGACGTCTCTCAGGGCGAAGCAGCTGGTGACTCTCACAGCACATCTGTCAGTCACTCATTTGTCACCTCCCAAGACAAAAAACAAAACAAAACAAAACAAAACAAAAAAAACAGTTTCCTGTCTCTTCAAACAGAAATAACTGCAGACCAAAACCAAAGTGCACTTTTCAGAAACCAAACAATTTACACAAATGGCCACATGAGAAACCAAACAATTTAGACAGATGGCCACACAGCAATCAGACAAACAACCGAGGGTGAAATCTTACCTCAAAGTGGGTTCTTGGAGATTAGTGTGGTAGTAGTTTCCCCGTCAGGGAACCAAAATGTAAGGCCCTCAAGAAGGGAAGACCTCACCCAAGCCTCAGGAATTCACTAAATGTGAAGACCTGTTAATCCAGAGTATGGTGTCTCTTTTAAAGCTGTAGGTTCAGGGTTTCATGAACAGAGGGGAACATTATTGGCATGTCTTCCTGTTGTAGTGTAACCTCAGATATGGAAGCTTTAGACTAAATAATCTTGTCAATTTCTAAGACAAATAAAGGCTGAAGAAGCATTTGTAGCATCAAATTATGACTAAGTATCTTAGGACATAGCTAGATTGAAGATAACTTTTTACTGTATGCCTAAAGCATTTTGGTCATTTCTAGTAAATCAATATGTCAGGAGAATGTTATATTTAACTAACATATGGACTTTAACAAATCATGTATCCAAAACCAGAAAAGTAGTAAACAATGAAACATTATTTAGTATGAGTACATAGTTAAGAAAATGTGCTTTACAGCCTTACTCTATTTTGAATTGTACATCTGAAACTTTTCCTTAGTTTCACAAATATCATTAAATAAATTCATAGAAAATTATGATAGAAAACATCTCAAATATGATTATTTTAGGGTCATTGTGTATGGTTCAGGAAATCATATATTTATACATTAAATTGAAGTAACCAAGAGTGGTTAATCCCACAACTCAGGAGTACATTATTCCATATATAAAGTTAGGTCCTCAAATAGAAAACAACTTTATTACATAAATATAAATACTATCTGAGGTTATTCATTGATAAATAATAAATCATAGTGAAATTCTATGCTTAACACCTCGATCCTGTAAAAAATACCTTCTTCTCCTTCCCATCAGGATGTCTTTGATGGTTCTCACACCTTAGATGCTCTGGTCCATGATCACCTTTCTCTTCACTGCTATATAGACACTCCTTTTCTTACTCAATACATTTCTGACTGCTCCAATTCTTTTCTCTAAGAGACACTAGAGACAAGTATGCTATTCTAGTCTCTTGGAATGCTTGGCTATTCTAGCATCTTCATCACCCTGACTCTAGTTGTGCTGGAATCTTCTTATTCCTAAAGATGTTTTACACCAGGTTACCACCACACAGGTACTGTGTAGATTATATCTATAAGCCTTATTGTGATTATATACCCAGGAGAGTTTGTTCAAAGAAGGGCAATCAGGCATGGAAATACATGTAAGATTGTAAAGCAGAAGAAGTCAAACATGGCTTGATCTGGTCCTTGAAGAGTGTCTGCTTGTGTAAAGAGTAGACCTGGATACCAGTTCATCAAAAGAAAATAATGTATAAATGCTCTCATGAATTACTGCTCTCCCAAACAATTAATACACACATAATAAATGAGGAAAAATATATGAACAAAAAGAATAACTCAACAATTTAAAAGATAGGAATCTTAGAACAAAAGCTGTAATTACTTTTGATTCTCTGAAAAAAACTGGAGGAGGATGTGGGCAAAACCAGCTTCAAGTATACCCCCAGCTGGAGGCCCACAAAGACCCACTCCTTGGAACTGAAGGACAGTAAGTCCTGGCCTAGATCAAAAGACTTCTCTCTCTCCCTCTCCCTCTCCCTCTCCCTCTCCCTCTCCCTCTCCCTCTCCCTCTCCCTCTCCCTCTCCCTCTCCCTCTCCCTCTCCCTCTCCCTCTCCCTCTCCCTCTCCCTCTCCCTCTCCCTCTCCCTCTCCCTCTCCCTCTCCCTCTCCCTCTCCCTCTCCCTCTCCCTCTCCCTCTCCCTCTCCCTCCCCCTCCCCCTCCCCCTCCCCCTCCCCCCTCCCCTCCCCCTCCCCCTCCCCCTCCCTCTCCCTCTCCCTCTCTCTCACACACACACTCTCTTTCTCTCTCTTTCCACATGTTCCTGTCAGCTTCTTCCCTTTGACTCTTACCTAGAGGCTCCAAATTCTCATTTTGGTCTTAACTTGCTCTACCTCAGTGGCAACCAGCCTCCACTCTTTGCCCCTCCCCCAGCCTGTCCTACCAAGCTGCTATGCTTCTTCCTTTGAGCTTTTCTTCAAGATTAGCCTTTCTTCACCTTTTCTACATTTAGGATCTACTTGCTAAAAAAAAAAAAAAAAAAAAGACAAACAGGGAATACAGGAGACCTCTCTTATAGAGCCCACGGCCACCATTTGGCAGAGCAGGCCTCTGTTCCACTGCATCTAAATCTACCAAAGAAAATAGAGAAGCACACCTGTGACCCTTAACCCAAGTTTTTAAATGTTTGTTCTCCCTTATAGAAATATCTGAAACAATGTTTGTGCTTTTCAACCCCAAATTTTCTTGCTTCTTTATTTGAATGTTTTTTTTTCTCCCTAACATTTGTGTTATGTGTCCAACATATTTTTCAAATTGTGTGAGATTTCTTTAAGTCTCAAACATCATCTAAACTACTTTCACAGGTCAACTCATCTGTACTGATCACCACTCAATTCTTAATTAACAACCAGTTTTGTTTTACAGACAAACTATTGCTGCCTATTACAGATATATAATTAACTGAGTCAGCTGAGTCTAAGGTGAGTAGCTCCTGTCTAGGTTTAGAAAAAAAAGTAAAAAATTTTTATAGCTGAACAAACTGAAGTATGAGAATATATGATGATGATAAAAGCAATAAATTAAGAAACTCAATCAGGCATAAATAAAATTGGTCAGATCTGTGCCTGGTGTGCACAAGTTCTAAGGGAATTCATAAAGGTTGGAGACCTGTTAGAGTGTGTGGGCTGCTGAGTGTGGCCTGACTCTCTAGTTCCCCTCATCCCAAGAGAGTCTTAATGAGAACAACACTGAGGCTTTTCTATGAATCACATGATGAAAATGCCTCAACAACAACATGATTATTCCTAACCATTTGATCCTGGTGCCTACAGCAGAGTCATTTCTGCAGTCGCAGGTGATTTTCTGCACTTAGTTCCTGTTGGACTGTGTGCCATACAGTTTCTAAATTAGAGAAAAACCAACTATGTTCTCAAGATGCCATACACATGTACAAACTTTAAATTTTGAGAGCATTCTGGGAAATCATTTCATGGAGCTAAAACCCTAGAAATATGCTTTGAATTATCTCTGCACCTGTTCCCACAAAGTACCAGTTCTACATGAGTACTCTGTGCCCCCTGCTGGTCATTAATGCACCTGCAGGGAGGTTTGTGTATGGTGTTCACACTGATGGCCACTCACTGTGTGTTGTACAGTAATAAGTGGCAGTGTCTTCCTCTCTTAAGCTGTTCATTTGCAGGTAGACAGTGCTTTTGGAATCGTCTCTTGAGATGGTGAATCTGCCTTTCACAGAGTCTGCATAGGTTGTTGCATAATTTTGAGATTTGCGTTTAATTCGAGCAACCCACTCCAGACCCTTTCCTGGAGCCTGGCGAAACCACTGCATCCAGTAGTTACTGAAGTGAATCCTGAGGCAACACAGGAGAGTTTTAGAGAATTCTCAGGCTGTACCAAACCTCCTCCTGTCTCCATGAGCTGCATCTCACACTGGAAACCTGCAAACATGAAGAATCCAGTCAGTCAACTGTCACAATTTGTTCAATGTTCCTGTCATCCACACCCACTCATACACTCAGTATAACTTTCAAAGTATTAATTACCTTTCAAAAGAGCCACAAGGAAAACCCAGCTCAGTCCCAACACCATGCTGGATATTCTGCGTTTAGACTTGAACACTGAGTGGGAAGACCTGCAAACCCAGATTTGGGTGTCTCTGTTTAAATTCAGGGTTGGTTTTCATGAAGAGAGGGGAACATAATTTGCATGTCTTCCTGCTACATTATAACCTTGAGATCTGGGAGCCTTACAGGAAACAATGATTATTATCAATATATAAGAAGAGATGAGGACTGAAATAGCATTTGTAGCATCGAAGTATGGCTAAATGTCCCAGGAGACAGCTCGGTTGTAGAGATTTTTTTTTTAATTTTGTTTTTCTTTATTTTGTTGTTTGGGTTTTTGGTTTGTTTGTTTGTTTGTTGTTTGCATGCCTAAAGCATTTTGGTCATTTTCAGTAAAGGAATATGTTAGGAGAATGTTACCTTTTAGTAATTCTTGAGCTGTAGAAATCATGTCTCCAAAGAGAAAAGAGAAAAAGAAAAAAACATTATTTAGTATGAGTTTATAGTTATTAACAAAATATTCTTTGCAGCCTTACTCTATTGTGACTTATACATCTGAAACTCTTCTGCTCTCTTGATAGAAATAATATACTGAATTCATAGAAAACCAGGACAAGAAAAATCTCAAGTATGATAATTCTGAAGGGCATTATGTAAAGTTCAGTAAATGATAATGTATACATTAATTTGAAGTAACCAAGGATGAATTTGCCCACAACTCAGCAGTACCCTATACTATATATAAAGCTCAAAGTTAGGTCTTCAAAAAGAAAATATTTTCATTGCATAAATACAAATGCTGTATGAAATTATTCATTGATCAAAAATAAAATACATTGCAATTTTGTGTTTGCCACTTAGCTGTTCAAATGATGACCTTTTTCTTCTTAGTATCATAATGTCTTTGATTGTTTTCACATCTTAGATGTGTTTCTCCATGGTCTTATTCTCTGAACTGCTAACTGGACACTTCTTTTACTTATCCAAGACATTTCTGACTTCTCCTGATTCTTGTCTCTAAGTGACACAAACTGCTCAGTTTTTCTAACACCTTCCATCCCCCTGCCTCTAACTGTGCTAGAAATTTCTCATTCCATATGATGCCTTACCACAAGTTAACATCACACATGTCCTTTGTCTATTAAATCTATAAGCCTTATTACAAAAATGCATCTAAGAGAGTTTATTTAAAAGGGACAATCAGACATGGAAAGGCATGTAAAAATGCAAGGCAGAAATAGACAAAGTGGTTTTTTTCTGGTGCTTGGAGATTGTCTGCTTATGTAAAGAGGAGCCCTGTATACCAGCTCCTCAAAACAAAATAATTTGTCAACAGTCTCATGACCCTCTTAAACAATACATATACAGACTCTAAAAGAGAAAAAAAATATTTGAACAAAAAGATAATTCAACAATGTATGAGTCTCAGAACAAAAGCTGTAATTACAATTGAGTATCTGAAATTTATAAAAAATTTAGAAGTTGCTATAAAATTTGTACTCTGAAAAACCGAATAATCTGATAAAAACAGATGGACTTCTAAGCTTTTATTGTCTACTAAAATTAAGTCCTGATGATGTTATTAATATAAATATCAACATTGTCAAAGACATGGATTTTGGTTTTTAAAAGTTTTAAATTAAAGAAAAACAAGGAACACAGAAAGTTATGTTGGATCTGTGAGAATTTCAAGGAAGACTTTATATGATATCTTCTTTATTATTCCATGAGACAAAAAGTGACTAAAATGCCAAATTCATTCCATGAAGCCAGTCCTATCTTAGTACCCAAACAAGGTAAAGATGCTACAAAACAAAAACAAAAACCAAAAAAATAGAAACAAAAACATAATGAAAAAACAAAACATATGGACAAATTCTCTGATAAATATACGGGCAAATGTCCTTAACAAAATTCTTGCATGCACATTGTAGACATCTTTTTGTGTCCCTTTCCCATAGGTAATCAAGTGGAAACCTTGAGGAGAGTGATAGCCAAGACTGGAGGTTAATTTTCATTCATGAACGATAGTTCTATTTTAGAAAATAAATAAATCATTTCAGCCAGGATGTAGGAAAATGCCTACATAATCTACTTAATAAAAAGGGAGTCAATAGTCTGAAATCAACTTTATTATATGAAAGCAGCAATGATAATTCTCAAAAATCTGAAAATTGTTTATTATATGACCAATCTATACCACTCCCTGGCATATAAACAAAAGACTTAATAGTGCACTAGACATACAGTTACATGCATATCATCTGCTATCAACAATATCTATCAATTGAAAGAAACTACAAGTACTTTGATGAATCTGTCACAAAGACATGTTACATATACAGAATATAATTCTATGTTCATTTGTTAAGAAAAATAATGTTATAATATTTGTAAGTAAATGGATGGCATTTGTAAATATTATATTGAATATGGTAACTCAGATGCCAAAAGAATACACCATGTATATATTATTTGTTGGTTTCATCTCCAGATCTGTGGATTTCAGCAAATAACCTGTAGTAATCAGGAGGGGTAAGAGAGCAGAAGGGAGCTGTATCCTCCATTGCATTCCAGAAGTTGAAAATAAATTCTTATATTTGCAATACCACAAGATGTGGCCAAACATTAGAGGAATCTAGTAGCAACTGACCAGGAAGCATTTTGATTCTAGCACTAGAAACTGATGTGTAAAATGGTATAGAAAAAAGAGATGAATTGACTCACCAAGCCATGAAGCATTTTAAATACAACAAGACTTGTTCCTGCAAAGTGTTCTCAAAGTGTAGTACTTTTGGGCATTTTACTTTTGGAAGATCACCTACTCTAATTGAACTTTAACCATGTTAAATAGAATGGAAATAATGCCTGTATTAGTAAGCCTAACAGACTATTTGTGAATGGAGAGTTATAGAATGTACTATCATAATTACGCTAAATGAATACAACATATTTTTCTATTCTAATTGAAAATAGGATTTTATAATGAATACATTTTGACTTTAGTTTCACAAACTCTTCCAAGTTCTTCTCTATATCATCCCCAATCGAAATCTAGATCCCTTTTTGCATTCTTTCTGTAGGAAAACAAGCAGGCTTTTATAAATAATAAATAACTCAATATACAATAAAATCTGACATCCTTACTAATACAAAAGAAACAAATAGAAAGATAAGAGCCAAGGAAATAGCAAAACAAACACACATAGACACAGAAACATACACATTTTCACACAAACAAATCTCATATGTACATACAACTTGAAACCATAATATGTAAGAAAAAGACCTATAATGAAGAAATCTATTAAGACAAAGTATTAACAAAAAAATTTCCAAAATAATTCTTGTTATTTTGTTTTGTGTTGTCATTGCCTGCTGAGCATGTCACCTTCCCCTAAGAATGTCTTTTATACCCAGTGAGAGTTTGTTGGAAACAAAATTTTTCTTTCCTTTGCTTATCAATAGGAAATAGCTTCTTGGTGAGTCACAGTGGCCTGTGTTCAATTCCACTCACAGCACTAGGTTCATAGCACTGCCCTTGTGCATGTTGTCACAGTTTCCTGGGTTCATATATGCCTCAGTGCTTATTTTGTGTAGAACTGTTTTCCTTGATGTCCTTGAATCCTCCTTACACTTACATTTTTTTGCCTCAGCTTCAGCTTGATTCTCTGAGGACTGACTGGAGGGAATTGTTGGAGATAATATATTTAGGAAGGAGTCTTCCAAGGTCATTCACTTTCTGCATATTTTGAGATTGTGACTTGGGTCCAGTTCCCACCTGCTGCAGAAAGGATTTTCTCTGGCTAAGAAATATACTCACATTAATACATGAATATAGCAGAAATTCATTAAGAGTTATTTGATTGTTATGTTCATTTAGCAGAAGAGTTGTAAGAGTGTTTTTCCTAGGTCACTGAGCTATCTAGAATCAGGTTCTTAAGTACCTGGAAACTTTGAGAGATGTGTTCAATCCTTTAATCAGCCTGAAATGCAATCATACATTGGTTGGTTTACTTAAATAAAAGCTATCTTGTATACTATTAAAACAAAAAAGTAAATAGCAGCAGAGAAAAGAAAATCATTGTGACTTACTATGTTTTCATGCCTGCAAGACACAAATATAATTACTAAATTTGTTCTAAATCATTCTTATCACCTTAGATAAAATCTGCTATGCCTTCACCAATGAAGCTTTTGTTTTTTCAAATGCAAAGACTATTTTTTAAAACTTTTTATTGGATATTTTATTTAGTTACATTTCAGATGCCACTCCCTTTCCTCATTTCTCCTCCCTAGATAATCCCTATCCCTTTCTCCCTCTGCCTTTTAGCTTTTATACCATTTTAATTATATGCAAGTGTTAAGGTCAGTTCTAGGTTGAAGAACTAGCAATACAATAGATGCAAACTAGTCAAGGAACAAGCAAGACAATAAGCATAAATAGTCAAAGAATAAGCAAGGCATTAAACAAAGTTCCATGAACACTCCTGTGATCACTGTTTCTAAGGGCTTACAGAATGACCAAAATATCTGAGCCTAATTCCCTGTACTAGGCCAAAGTCATTTTCATGTCTGCAGTCTACTTCTTTGTTATAGCCTAAAATTTAGATTCCTGCCTGAAATTACCTCTGTCCCTAGCCTAAGATTTGGATTCCTGCCTGATATTACTTCTTTGTTCTAGCCTAATATCAGATTCGTGCCTGAAGCCTACTTCTTATTCTTGACCAATGTCATATTCCTGCCAAACAGTCAATTTCCTTGTTCTTTCCCCAAGACAGATTCTTGCCAAGTTGCCCCTAAAGCTCTCCCCCCTCTTCCCCTTTTTGAAATTTTAGTGGATATTTTATTTATTTACATTTCAGATGTCATCCCCTTTCCCCATTTCCCTTCCCTAGATGTAAGTTCTCTATGATGTTATGTTAGGAAGAGATAAAGTTGGAATGGGATATGGATTTCAACAAGTGTCAGTACATATGTTAAGTCTCTTATAATTGTCAAGTTAAAATTACTTTTGTTCCTTTTGTAGTATTTAATATATGTTACATTGATTGTATACCTTCTAATTGTGTTAGTATGTTTAAGTCTGGCATGTCAGTTATGGAGATCTATCAGCCAGCCCTTTGTTTTATAGCTCTGAGTATCACAGAATCTTGATCTGAAAAAAGCTTACAAGTACTGAAAGAAGTGAGTTAGGCTTTAAGCAGAAGCAAGAGGGTATTGGGCTTGAAAATTGCTGGCATAACAGCTTTAAATACATTAATTAGTAGCACCACTGCTTCTGCATTTGCTTTGACACAAGAAGTTAAGACAGCTACATTTGTTAATCATTTAGCAAAAAATTATACAAATGTGTTGAATATACAAGAGTATTTCGATAGACATTTGGAAGAATGGATTGATGTTCTTTATCGTATTCAAAATATTAGAAGGATAGTCACAGTTTAAAGAGTAAAGGAGCCATTTCAAGTGTCATACCAAATACCATAGGATTCATGTTAGTTCTAAAATTTACAGTGGTAGTCATTATAATTATTAAAAAGTTTAAAGACACTTGAAGTGTATTTGGCATAATTCTAACACATCTCTTGATGTTTTAACTTTGCATAGAGAACTTATAAATTTAAAGACTACTCCTCTGCTGAGTGTTGATGTGGCAGATACTGCTGATAAAATTACCCATGGCCTGAGACCAGTATTTCTATTTTGGTCAAGCTTGATCATGCTAGCCCTTTTTGTCCTGACAATATTTTTAATCCTACTATCGTGTTAAAACTTCTCTTTAACTATATCAACATGTTGGCAGCCAAAGTACATGGTTTGAAATTGAAAATGAACCCCCAAAAAGAGTTACTAAATTAAGAGGCTGTCAAGCCAAGAGCAGGTAAGAGTAAACCTGGATACCAGTTCATCAAAAGAAAATAATGTATAAATGCTCTCATGAATTACTGCTCTCCCAAACAATTAATACACACATAATTAATGAGGAAAAATACTTGAACAAAAAGAATAACTCAACACCTTAAAATAGATGAGTTTTTGAACAAAAGCTGTAATTACTACTGATTTCTGAAAAAAACTGGTGGAGGATGTGGGAAAAACCAGCTTCAAGTATAACCCGAGGGTGTGGGAAAAACCAGCTTCAAGTATACCCCCAGCTGGAGGCCCACAAAGACCCACTCCTTGGAATTGAAGGACAGTTAGTAACTCCTGGCCTAGATCAAAAGACTTGTTCTCTCTCTCTCTCTCTCTCTCTCTCTCTCCTCTCTCTCTCTCTCTCTCTCTCTCTCTCTCTCTCCACATGTGCCTGTCCTGTTTCCTCCCTTCTTTCCTTTGACTCTTAGCTACAGTCCTCGAAATTCTTATTTTGGACTTAACTTGCTCTACTTCAGTGGCAACCAGCCTCCACTCTTTGCTCCTTCCCCAGCCTGTCCTACCAAGCTGCTATGCTTCTTCCTTTGAGCTTTTCTTCAAGATTGGCCTTTCTTCACCTTTTCTACATTAGGTATCTACTGGCTAAAAAATAAAAAAAGACAAACAGGGAATACAGGAGACCTCTCTGCTAGAGCCCACAGCCACCATGTGGCAGAGCAGGCCTCTGTTCCACTGCATCTAAATCTACCAAAGAAAATAGAGAAGCACACCTGTGACCCTTAACCCAAGTTTTTAAATGTTTGTTCTCCCTTATAGAAATATCTGAAACAATGTTTGTGCTTTTCAACCCCAAATTTTCTTGCTTCTTTATTTAAATGTTTCTTTTTCTCCCTAACATTTGTGATATGTATCCAACTTTTTTTCAAATTGTTTGAGATTTCTTTAAGTCTCAAACACCATCTAAACTACTTCCACAGGTCAAATTAACTATGCTGATCACCACTCAATTCTTAATTAACAACCAGTTTCCTTTTACAGACAAACTGTTGCTGCCTACACCCAGATATATAATTAACATGATGCTATCCTTCCTCATCTAAATCAGACTTTCACATGCCTTCCAGGACTAAGTTTCTCAAACACGCTTGCTTTTCTAGGATCATAACAGCAGACCACGATGTGCTTTCTCCCAAATAGCTTAATCCTTGCTACCCACCCTAAACAGAAATCCCCCTGCATGAGTTCTGCTCCTCTACTGTGATCCACACAAAAGAAAAGGACAGTATTGCTCACACAAACCCTGTGAAGACCCACCCATCTCCTGTAACCTGCCAGGGACAGCAAGCTACCTTTCTCCAGACACCTCATCTGGCTGAAGAATCCTGAGACACACTGAGATCCAGAGACACATGCTGAGGCCTACAGAAAACAGACTTGGACCTTCCAGCTACAGATGAACTCTCTTGCCCAAAGTCAAATAGCTACTGAACTTGGGGGAAGTTATATGTAGTAAGGCAAACGTGATGTCTATCTACATTAATCAAATATTGTTTAAAACTGATGTTTTTACCTCAAACTGTACAATACATGGAGAAATTAATTGGTTCAATAATCCCTTGTCTTCCCAACTCCCCATCCTCAACCCCTCTTTACCTTGTGACTTAATTGTGCTACCCCCTACAACCTGTGTAGTGTTTTCTTTTGATACTTCCACCTCATCCAAAATTTTCACTATAAATGACAAAGTCATTCCAGTGATGCCTCCCTTTAAAAAAAAGGGGAGAGGGGGATGGGGATTGTAGGACCATGAAAAGACAGTATGGTTTCTGGTTGAGCACCTACTGAAGATGGCCGAACCCCTGCAGGTTTCCCAGCAAGGGAAGGCATGAATTTTGCCATGCTCTCAGACTTCAGGCTCCTGACAAGAGGCTGAAGACCTCCATCGACCCTCATGTTTAAGTTATGTAGAACAATGGCCCTGCTAGCCCTTACACAGGTAAAGGGCATGACTACAGGCCACAGAGCCTCAAGACAGATCTTCCTATTAATGAGCCACCAAAAGGCTGGAGGGCATATCCAATTAACCATTCCTTCTCAGACCCTCCTCTTGCAAAAGATATTTAACTTAAGACCTGTCCCCGAGAATACCAGGGATATAGCTTCATCCATTTTTCTACCATGACAATAAATATCTTAAGACCAGAGCCTATTTCTCTTTTTTGGGACCTGCCATGGGGACCATAGGGAAAGTTTTCAACTACCAGCTGCAGCCTAATCTCCCACAGTCAACCTTTCTACGTCCTCAGCCATGGAAGGCCCAGCAAGGCAACCTAAGCAAGTCAAGCCAGTCGTGACCCAGCCAAGTGAATCACTATGACCAGAACTCTCTAACCCAAGGGACACACACAGAGTTTCTCCCCTTTCCCCTTTTGGCTGTGGGCTTATCTAAACCATATGACTTCACTTTAGTCAGCCCTTCCACAGCCTCTTGGAGGTGCCTGGAAGCCCAAGGTCCTGAGAATCAGCGTGTTCCCAGCTGCATTTTAACTTGGGGACCCCAAACCCAAGAGCTCTGGCCCCCCACAGGACCACAGACTGTGTTTACTCACCCCCCTCCAGAGTGGAGTTCCATGGTTTCACACAGCCCGATTTCTGCCTAGCACCAACATGGAGTGTATACATTCAAATTCCTGTGTCTCTGCCTCTCTGAGCCATGGCCCTAGCCCATTGGGGGTGGAGGAAGCAGACACGAAATCCACAATTCAACCCAACATAGGACCCACACACACTTTGCAACCCAACATAGAACATCATTAGAAGTTACTCTGAAATTTTTACTATGAAATACAGGATAATCTGGAAAAAGCAAATGGACATCCTAAGCTTGAATTGTGTTAAGTTAAACCCTGATGATGTTACTAATGTAAACAGCACCATTGTCACAGTGGTGGATTTTGTTTTTAAGAGATTTGCCTTAAAGAAAACCAAGATCCTAGAAAATCACTGTTGAATCTGTCAAAATTTCAAGTATCTTCTTTCTTGTTCCATAAGACAATAATGAAAGAATACATACAAATTTATTCCATGAAGCCAGTGTTATCTTGATACCAAACAAGATAAAGATGCTACAAAATAGAAACCTTCAGGACAAATTCTCTGATAAAAATTCTTAATAAAACATAGTAAATCAAATTCACAAACACATTAATGATATTATTTGTGGGTCGTGGTGGCTGGAACGCAGGCTGGAACGTCCTCCAGGATAGGCAGCATGATGGCATGCCCTAATAACACGAGAAAGTATGGGGTTCCAAGATTTTTATTGACATGGCAGATGGTAGATTAGCCTGGATATGCATCCCCCACTTAAGCCAGGGTGGACCTGACTTAAATAGTGAGGGAGAAAGAAGGAGGGTCTGGGAAAAGTGATAAGTAATTGGCTATGCCCCCCTGGCCTTTAGGCAACTCATTAATATGGAGATCTCTTGAGGATGAAGACTGTAGTCACACCCTCTACCTTGTGCTCTCTGAGAGGGGCTGGTAGGAGTGTTGCCCTACATGACTGAACGGTGCAGGTAAATAGAGTTCCACACCATGTGTTAGGAGCCTGGATTCTGGGAGCATGGCAGAATAGCTGCCCATCCCTTGCAGGGTCTCCCAGCTACTTCCAGCCAGCACTTCTACCAAAACCCAAGACCCCTTTCGCTTCCCTATAATTATTCATTATTATCAACAGATTTTCCTCTTTGGAAGACAAAATTATTTCAGAATACATGTATCAGTCAGTATAATATACATAATAATTACATGCAAATTCAGAAAACATAATTATTTTATTAATGCTGAAATGACATCTTAGCACATTTCAACATACCTTCATGAAAAGAAGGTTTGGAGTCATAAGGAATGGATGTCATGATATCAAAATATAAATGGTCTATTGAAAAAGTTATATCAAATGGAGTCAAGCAGAGGATTTTCTATAAAATCAGGAACAAAACAAATACATATCATCTCTCCTCTTTTCTTCTTTATAGTGATTCTAGAAATAGTTATAGCATTTAGGCAATGGGAAAGTCACAAAATGAACAAAAATATAATGGAAAGAAATCAAAATATTCCAACTTGAAGATAACCTGATGCTTTACTTACAATAAGTTATGGAATCTAATAGAAACATGTTGAACCTAAAAATGCACACATACTTCTGCATAATCAAATGTAACATAAATGGCCAAGACAACAAGGCCTCCCACTGCAGTCAGTATTCCCATAGAGGTGGTCTCTAATGCATGTTATATGTGTTAATTTTTAGAAAAATAATTCAAAACCAGGGTTATAAATTTATTTGAACAATTCAAAGAGGATATTAATATAATCCAAGACAACAATATTTATGATTATCAACAAATCACAAGGAATTGAATAAAATGTGAAAAAAATCTAAGAAATGAAAAGTTTAATAGGAAAGATATGAGAAAGGAAAACAAACTGAAATAATTTTACAAGGGAATCTTAATAATTACAAAGAAAGTTCCAGTAGCAGGACACAACAGAACGAATCATGTCAAAAATGAGCATCCATGCTGGAATATATAATATAAAGTTATAGAATCACATATTAATAGCCAATTAAAATTTAAAAATGTATATTAGTAAAATATTGGAATGTCTTGAAAGACTACAAAGAGATGTATCCAATTTTTGTATTTTGGTAATTCAATAAAGGGAAGACTATTATAGCAAAACATAGAGACTATTCTCACTACAATCAGAATAAAATTTTCCAGACCTACAGAATGTGATGCCTACCTAGACATGTGTGGAAAAAACAGAAGCTCCCTGTAACAGATTATAGATAGAATATTTAAAAACAGAAATACTTAAAACAGGATTTTGAATTGTACAGGAGAGGAAGGCAGTTACAATCATATTAATGCCTGAAAATTCGACAGACTAATACAATTATATATAATAAATTCACGTGTCAAAATCAAAGAAATAATACAAAATTTCCACAATAAAAATAGTTCGATACATATTAACATTAATTCATCTTCAGTATGACTAAAGAAATATTTAACCTGAAGTGAATAAGTACACTGAATGTCACAAAGAATAAGTAACCAACTCTAGAAGAGTAAAGTCCGAGATGTAAGAAACACAAAAAATAACAAAAGGCATATTATCATACTTGTTCTAATACCAACTCTTTTTATTAATGGTCTCAGTCCCTCATAAGGAATTCAGAAAACATTGAATTTGGAAATGAGACCATTTCTTTGTTGCTGCCTCAGAAATCACATCTCACCATCACAGCACACATCATCTTTGGTTAAATGTCAGGCAAAGGTGCTCCAATTGGGAACTAAAATAACTAACTAACTAACTAACTAACTAAATAAATAAATAAATAAATAAGCAGCATAGCTACTCTGATGTGTAATATTGTCCTATTGTAATTGACGTCAATTCAAAGCTAATTAGAAGGGAGACATTTGTCTTTACACACATTAAAGGAAGAATCCGTAAGAGAATATTACTCTTATGAATATACATGCAACGGAACAGGTTGCACCAGGTTTTATTAAAAGACAAACTGCAAGTTCAAAAGCAGAGATTAACAACGTCAGTGCTGTGACTGTGAGTGAATGACATGTAAACTTAGAGATTGCTACGGAACATCTCATCACAACCCTCGAGAAGAGGCTCTACTTAGCAGCACATGAAGTTTTCTTTAAAATTGTCTAATGTGCTGGCAAGTTTTAATTTCAATGTGAAAAAGGCACACTCTTCATTGATGAGTAAATCTCAATGATAAAATACTCCAAGTAGACTAGCTAATGGGCAATTTTATGAGGAATTTTCTTGATTAATGATTGAAGTGCGTGTGTCCTTTATCATTAGGTTGGGCCACTACTGGATTGATTGTACTGGGAGGTATAAAAGCAGGCTGATTATGTCATGAAACCAAGCCAGTAAACAAATTCTTTCATGGCTTCTACATCAAGTTTCCACCTACAATTTCCCATCTTGGTATTTCTCAATGATTAACTCTTACCTGGAATTTGCTTTGGCCATGATGTTTTATCATAGTAGCTGAAACCTACTGAGTAAAACATCTGCATGTTACGATATACAGCAATTCTCACTAAAAATCCCACATGGATGTTTTTCATGAGTACTACAGACATCTCTGTGTGTCCTTTTCACATAAGCCAGCAAACAAGTGGCAACATTAAAGAGAATGATAGCCCAGAATCGAAGTTTTATTACACTTCCATGAACAACAGTTTTATTTAAGAAAATGAATAAATAATTTTAGCCAAAATATAGGCAAATTCCTACATATCTACGTAATACTAAAGGCATTAATAGTCAGGAATCAATTTAATATATGAAAGTAGCAAGGACAATTTCTAAAAATATGAAGATGATTATTATATAACCAAGATAAGCCATTTCCTTGGTGTATAATCAAATTACTTTGTATTATATCAGATATAAAGTTATATAGACCTGAATACCATTTGTCTATGCACAGTGTCTATCAATTAGAACAAGCTACATGTACTTTGGTTGAAGAATCAATCATAATGATATGGTACATATACATAATGTAATTTCTATATTCATCAGTTAAGCAAAGTAGTGTTATGATATTTGCAAGTAAATGGGTGGTATTTGAAAATATAAAAGTCAATGTGGTAACCTAGATCTGGAAAGAATACACCACATGTTATTTCTTATTTGTCAATTCCTTCTGCAAATCTTCAGATTTGATTATATAATCCGTAGTAACAAGAGAGGTAAGAGAGCACAAAGGGACTATGACATTTATTGCCTTCCAGAAGTTGAAGGTAAATTCTTATTGTTGCAGACACCATATGCTGTGGTCAAGGTCAAATACTTAGAGAAATGTAGTTGGAAAAGACTTGGTAGTATTTTCTATGAAGACACAGTTTCCTAGCACTAGAATGTGCTGTAAAAACTGGTAGTGGAAAAAGAGATCAATAGATGGATCAAACCATGAAGCCTTTGAAGTACAAGAGCTGTTCCTGCAAGATGTTCTCAAAGTGTAGTAGTGGCACATTTACCTTTGAAAGATCAGCTATCTAATTGGACTTAGGCCTGTTCAATAGCAGGAAATAATGCCTATTACAGTAATCCTAACCAAGTACTTGTGACTGGAGTGTTATGGAACTTACTAGTATAATTATGTTAGACAAATACAATTTCTTTTTTCTATTGTAATTTCTTTTTCTAATACATTTTTATTGAAAATAGCATTTTACATTAAACATATTCTGATTACAGTCCCACAAACACTTCTCTGCTCTTGTTCCATTTCACCCATAAAATTAAATCTATATCTCTTTTTGATTTCTTTCAGTAGGAAACAAGCAGTCCTTTATAAACAATACAATAAATCACAATATAATAAAAACTATCATGCCTCAGGAAGAAAAAAGAAACAAATAGAAAAATAAAGAGCCAAAGAAACAGCACAAGAACCACATAAAGACACAGCAGCATAAGCATTTTCACACAAAGAAATTTCATAAAAATACAAAGCAATTTGAAAGCATAAATGTTAGGAAATTATCTATAATGACAGAAAATTGTTATGAAAAAATATTAACAAAACTATCTAAAAATGATACTTTATTTTGTTTGTGTTGTTTTTTCCATGCTTGGCCATGGGGCCTTCAACTTAAGAATAGATTTTATAACTATGAGAATCTGTTGGAAAGAATTTAATTATACTTTCCTTTTCTTATCAATTGGAGAAATTTCTGAGTGAGGGACAGTAGCCTGTGTCCCACTTTCTTTTACAAAACATAGGATCATATCTGGCCTTGTGCATGTTGTCACAGCCTCTGAGATAATGTGTGCCTTGTCCTTACTTGTTTAGGAGGTTGTCTTCCTTATTTTCCTACACCACTCATGGCTCTTACACTCTTTCTGCCTCAACGTCTCCAGGATCCTCTGAGTATTGAGAGGAGGGAACTGATGGAGATTATCATATTTTGGGAATGAGTGTTTCAAAGTTTCTCACCTTCAAACATATTTTTCAATTGTCACTTGTGTCAAGTTCCCATCTGCTGCGGGGGTGGGGTGGGGGTATTTCTCTTAGCTAAGACTATATATAAACAGTAACATATAAATTTAAGAGGAAGTCATTGAGTTATTTTATTGCTATATCTCTTTAAAGAACAAATTGGTTTTAAAGATGTAGCTTAGTTCCTATATATATATAGATATAGATGATATATATATATATATATATATATATATATATACAGTTGGTGTGTGATACCCAGTTTTGACAAATTGAAACATATGTAGTCTTTAAATGGTATCATTTCTAGGTGGGTTTTTTTAATAAATTAAAATTATATGTTTTTTATTTATATTCATATGTAGGCCATATTTTTATATCACTCCAACACAGAAGGTTAAACATTATATTAGTTTCAAAAAATAAAGGAAAATGTCTGTGACAACATGACAAACAGAGTCTCCATATAAGTCTCTGCTCAAGAGTTCTCCAATCATTCCAGTCCCTGCCCCTTTCCAGGAGTGATACTCCATACTTATGTGAGTTAGCCTCAGCAGGAAGAGCCTTGAAACTGCCTCTCCATGTGAAAATATTGTCAGGTCTTTTTTTTCAGTCTAAGAATGCATTCCACTATTAGACACACATGTCATTGTGGGGACTTAAAATGGCCTTTGTGTCATTTCTGATTCTGAAGCTTCCCAGGAGGGTGACATGAATTTCAGGAACCTAACTGCAGTCATTTCTGTTAATCATGTGTCCATACAGACACAGAGGACAGGCTCTCTGGAGATTGTATGTGGTTTACTGGAGGAAACCCTCAGTGGAGGACTCAGGAAACACCCTTACCCTTGCCCGTCTGTACCTGTGCTTCAGCCTGTGGTACAATTAATTTATTTTGTCATTTTCTTTTTCCTGTTTCATCACAATGCTACTGATTGTATCAACCTTGGTTTCATTTGCAAAATACTGAATGAAACATTGACAGTACCTAATCCAAGACTAAGGAACCAATATGGAAGATGAGGTGGAAAGAGTGTTAAGAGTCAGAATGTGCAGACAAGTTCTATGCAAGGGCCACCTTACTGACTCAATGACTGACAACATGCACAAAGGAAAGGTGTGAAAATGGGAAGGTCAAAGGTCAAATATGAGTAGGGTCAGCAGGAATGGCAGATGGAGAAAGGATGCAATGCAGAAGCCTATGCTCACAATTCTTTCTATTCCCACCCAGAATGGTTAAAAATAAATTGTAAGATTTTTTTTCCACACTAATCTGTTTCTTTTGTTTGCTGAATATTTTTGTTGCTGCACATACCTGTGTACCTTGTCATGCTATGTGAATTTGTAACAATGATACAGAATTTTATCTGATATTACCACAGAAACTAAATATAATTGTGTGATATCCGAGTATTGTTTAAATGGCATTTTTCACCTATACAGCAATTTTAATATAAATGTCTATAATTAACAAAATTTTCAGAAAGTTCTAGGAGTAAGGGCCCTGCTGTTGTTCACAGAAACCATTAAATACAATGTGGCTTTTCCAATTGTGTGACTGAAGACAAATTCCATGCAGGGCCTCTAAGTAGATCAGAGATTCAATTCAAACATATACACTCTTATCCTACTGTAAAGGAGGGACACTGCTGTCTTTTTATGCTGAGCCAAGTGTTACTCAATAATGGATGTGTAATTAATTAATAGTTTTCCAAATTGGTCCTAAAAGAATCATGCTTGAAGGGATATAGAAGTTTAAGCCTGCAGTTTATGAGATATTTTTTTCTCACACAAATCATTGTTCCATAAACATGCCTGTTTACTAGCAATAATGACAAAATGAAGTAAAAAATATTTTAGCCTTTATTTTGAGGTTAGGATTAGTAAAGAAGGCTTTTAGATAGATCATTCTGTGGAGTCATTAAATGGCCTGACAATAGAAATCCTAGAAACAGCACTCAGTTATGTCTACACCTGACTCTACACTGATTTCTGATATCCATGTGAAGCTCTGCACCCTCTGAGGTACTGAGTGATCCTGCAGGAAGGTTTCTGTCTGGGTTTTCACTGATGGTCCCTTACTGTGGTTTGTACAGTAATAAATGGCAGTGTCTTCCTCCCTTAAGCTGTTCATCTGCAGGTAAACACTGCTTTTGGAATCATCTCTTGAGATGGTGAATCTGCCTTTCACAGACTCCGCATAGTCTGTTGCATAATTTTTACATTTTGTCTTTAATTCGAGCAACCAACTCCAGCCTTCTTCTCTGGAGCCTGTCAAACCCAGTTTATCCAATAATTACTGTAAGTGAATCCAGAGATAGCACAGGAGAGTTTCAGAGAATTCCCAGGCCGTACCAAGCCTCCCCCTGACTCCACCAGCTGCCACCACACACTGGACACCTGCAAACACAGAGAATCCAGTCAGTAAACTGTCAGAAATACCCACTGTCCCTCTACTCACATTCACTCACACATTCAGTATATCTTCTTACAGATAGTTACCTTTCAAAAGAACCACAAGAAAAAACCCAGCTCAGCCCAAACTCCATGGTAAATGTTGTGTTTAGGCTGATCACTGAATGGGAAGTCCTGTGAGTCCAGAACTGTGTGTCTCTGTCAGAGGGGTAGGGTCAGGGCTGTTTTTCAAAAGCAGAGAAGAAAACACTTTGCACGTCTCCTGCTATATCATGAGCTCAGGGGCAAGAACCTTAAAGAAGACAAATAATAATATGGATGTCTTAGATAAAATAATGCTCGAAGGGAATTTTTAGCATCAAAGAATCACTTATTGTCCTGGGGATATAAATTAGTTGGTAGAGTGAAGTTTTTTATGATTTGAAGCCCTAGGTTATTACTAAAACTGCATAATAGTCAAGATGTTGAAACAAGAGAATTCTTGGTTTGAATTGTTCTTGGTCTATATGAAACAGTGTCAAAATTAAGTAGAAAAAGGAAATAGAAAAAAGGAAATGTATTAGTATAAATTAATAGTCATACATGTAAATATAAGTTTTCAACCTTTATTATATTTTATGTTTTTAAACTCTTATACTGTCTTTGCATAAATACTAAATAAATTCATACAAAATTGAGATAAGAAAAATGAAATGTAATAACTTAAGAAATGTTTTATATAGTTCAGTGAATAATGAATGTATACATTAAATTTAATTCACAAAATTTGACTGAGTACATAGTTTATTGGTACAGCATCCCAGACATAAAGCTCAAATATTGATCCTCAAAAACAAGAGAACTATTATATAGATATAAATACTACCTGAAATTATTCTTTGATCAATGATAAAAACACACTTTGAAGACCTGTGTTTGGCAATTAAGTTCTTCAAGACTGGTCTTCACTGCCCAGCATTAAGACCTGCTCCTTCCCACACACATGTGCTCTCAACTCTTCTGTGAGCTCCCTAAACGACACAAATGGACCTGTGTCTTTCCATTTCATATCCTTCTACTCTTCAGATCTACAAGAACTTGCCTTTCTCTTACCATCAGCTGGGTCTGCTCTTTCTCAGAGGCTTTATAACCTTGACTTCTATAGCACCAGGCACTCCAGGTCCTGTTTTTCTCACAGTCTATTCTTTTTCTGGGATCTTGCTTCTCATCTCATCATTTTCTCTTTGCTCTTTCTTGCATCTTAGGCTGCCTTTCAACATGGTATTGCTTCTCTGAACTGCAGTATAGAAATTGTTCTTACTTAACACTTAGATCTCCTCTCCTCTCAATTCTTGCCTCTACATGCTGATAGGCCACCTGGATATCTAAAAGTCTTTCATCCTCATGTCTTCTATAGCAGAACAATATTGTATTTGGATTTCCCGTACCCCAATAGAGTTATGTAGTCACAAGTTCTTGGGTACCTGAGCAATTTTTTAAAATGGGTTCAATCTTATGCGGTCAGTATGAAAAAGCAATCAGATAATGGTTTGCTTACTCCAACAAAAGATACTCTGCATGCTATCATAGGTTACATGAAAACACCAACCCAGCTACAAACCCTTTGACCCTATGATGGTAACATGCCTGCAAGACACAACAATATTTTCTAACTGTATCTCAATGTTCTTGTTTTTAAGTGACAATAAATTGCCCTATCTTTTAAAGAATCCTTCATCCCCATGCCTTGTTTAGCAGAATGGCAGTATTTTGTTTTCCTATTAGTCCTGGGACAATTTAGTCTCAGGATCTTGGCCACCTGGGTATTGTCAGGAATGGGTCAAATATCATGAAATAGTCCTGAAATAGAGTCTGTTATTGGTTGGTTATAAATGATACTATGCATAATAACAAAGTAGAAAGGTCAGCAACTCAGCAACAATGCCTTTAACCTATGATGGTGAACTGTCTCCAAGACACAAATTTTCTAAGTATATTCTAAAATCTAATTCTTATGCCCTCAGATAAAATCTCTAACTTGCCAGGCCGGTGGTGGCACACACCTTTAATCCCAGCACTTGTGAGGCAGAGGCAGGCGGATTTCTGAGAAAGAGGCCAGCCTGGTCTACAGAGTGAGTACCAGGACACCTAGGGCTACACAGAGAAACCCTGTCTCAAAAAAAAAAAAAAAAAAAAAAAAAAAAAAAAAACAAATGAAAATCTCTAACTCTCTTACCAACAAAGGTTTCACATTTTTAATTGAAAATGGAGAATATTACAGAGATACATATCAGGAAAAGATGAGACAAACAAGTGACTTTGGGAGGCTCAACTATAGATGATACATCTTCAATGCAAATCCTACATGAAAGACTCAAGGAAATTCTGGACGAGGGAGAAAGATTGCAAGGTCCAGAGGAACAGAATGCCTTTATGAGACCTGGTATCTTCTAAACAGGACAGTGATGCTGTGCCCATGTAATCTTAACAGTATTGATACGTAACCACCTGTCTGTATTATAGGAGAAACCAGGAGCCCATCAGAGGCATTTGCTCCTTTTGGTAACAAAATTCATTTACAGGTGGTAGTAGTAATGAGGATAATGGTAACTGGAAACCTAAAAACTCCTAAGGTATGACAATTACAATCTTCTTTCATGTACATGAAACTAATATTTGCTTTGCCAGAATGGTATATATTACAAAACTTACAGAAATGACCAGAAGTTAAAATGCCTAAAAAATACTTGGGAGCAAATGAACATTTACGCTACATTTTCAATAATATGTTAAATTAGAGAAACAATGTACAAGTTTGTTATCATCATGACTGAATAAAGAAATTCAAAGAGGGTACAGTGTCCTCTTCAGTTATCATGTCATTTCTGTCACATTAACTTTGGCTCCGTTGTGTCCCTGGCCATTAGTTCCCCTGCAAGGTGATATGTCATGGACTACACTGAAGTTTCACTATCAAAAACAGTAACATATCCCTAAAAATTCAGTGCTCACAGAGTTCAGCTGAAAAAGAAAATGGCTTTTGCTGTTCCGAACCTACAACTGGATATGTCAGAGATTAGTTGTATGCTATTATATTGTTATTAATATTCCTTTTGAATTCTGGGTTTTTTTTCTGTTTTTTTTTTTTTCTGGTGGCTGTTTGGTGCAGCTGCCTTAGTACCCACTGGTGCTAAAGAGTCACTAAAAGAATTACAGCATTCTAAAACACTGTGCCTAGAAAAAATCTGCCTACTGTTTTTCTTAGTCCCATCACATTTTTTTCAGATAACAATATTTTTTCTGGTCTAGCTCCCTTGAGGACCATGCATTATATTTTTCCAGGTTAGAGTCTAGAGCCCCTGGGGTACTTTGTGCCTTTTAGTTACTGAGAAATCCATGCAATCCTTCAGGCAGTGAAGAGTTCCAGCCATTTCTGTTTCTCTATGCTTCCTAAGAGTCTACAAAGCACACAGAAGCTTGGCAAGACAAGTGTGCTCAGACATTTCTTTTCTTTTATACCCTTTATAACTTGCAAACATCATTGTAACCTGGAAATTACCATTGCATTGATCCTGGCAAACTGCCATTAAATCTTGTGTTCTGGCTGATTTTGTGTGTCAAGTTGACACAAGCTGAAGTTATCAAAGAGAAAAGAGCCCGTGAACAAGGGAAGTCCCTGTGACAACCTGACCATGTTTTGGGGAGGACTGTGGAAATGTTCTGGAACTTTGAGCTAGAAGAGCCATTGGGTTGTTAAGAGCTCTGTGGGATGTTCTGTAGGAGTTTGGAAGATAATGTTCCAAACAGTTCCAGTGCAGAAGAGGGAGGTCTGGTTTGTGAAATTAAAGAGGGAAGATTAAGGCCTCTTATCAGGGCTGTTGTTACTTTGTGAGGATTTTGTGGTTTTAGTTGGCTGAGGCTAAAGTATCAGCTGTGATTAATAAAATGCCTGAACTACGAAAGTGAAATCTTTTCATTACTGGGACGATTGATGATGGTTAGCTGGAGCTAAGTAATTAGTGGTGATTAAGAATAAACTAGAATCTATCATCTCTTGCTTATCTACCTCTCATCCATCTATACCTCTCATCTATCTCTCTACCTGTCTACCTATCATCTATCTATCTATTTATCTATCTATCTATCTATCTATCTATCTATCCATCTATCTATATCGCCTATATATCATTCACCTACCCACACATCCACCCATGTGTCTATCCAAGGAAGTAAGGTGACTGTGGTACTTTGTAAACCATTACCTATCAGAATGAGATAGAAGATAAGCTATTCTATGACTTTCTGACTCTTTATTATTAGAGTGAAGCAGTTTGAGTGTTCAGTTTTAGACTTTTTGAAACAGTTTTAGTAAAAGCATCACTCTGAGAACTTTTCTTTAGAAAGACAGCCCAATATTAACCACCCTCAGTCCCCCATGCCCAAGGAATAGGGGTGCCACTCTTCATTAACTTCTTCAAGATGATTACAGATGTTGAGATATTAGAAGAGGGTGGGGTGAAGAGTAAATTGATAAGCCTATGAAGCTGTGTCTTCACTGCATCCAAATGGAATTCCATGACATCAGAGGTTTGAGCAGGTTTGTTCAGCTTGCTTGATGAATAGATACACCAAGGCTGTGTATTCTGCAATATACAATTCTAAGATACTGCCCAGGTTAGATCTCTTGGGAGACCTGCTTTTTCTGAGTTCTGTGAGACTGGGGGCAGAGCTGCTGCTCAGGATCTTCTCAGTGCTTGGGCCCAGACCGGAAGGGTAACAAAATATTTTAATGGATCTCACTATTAAGTGACTTAAAATTTTAAAGACTTCAATTTCAAAACAGATTGGATATTTTAAGGGATTTAAACATTAATATGTAAGAATTTGTAAAGACTGTGGGACTTTTAAAGTTATTCAATCTTGCAGATGAATAAGAAAATAAGGGATGAGGTTTAATAGTGATATGTTTGTGTGTCAAGTTGACAAAGGGTCAGTTGTTCTGGTGGATCTTCTGTGGCAACTTAACACAAGCTGGAGTTATTACAGAAAAAGGAGCCTCCCTTGAGGCAATGCCTCTATGAAATTCAGCTGTAAAGCATTTTCTCATTTAGTGATTATGAGGGGAGGGCCCAGCCCACTGTGAGTGATGCCATCTTTGGGCTAGTAGTCCTGGTTTCTATAAGACAGAAAAAGCTGAGCAAAACAAGGGGAGCAAGCCAGTAAGTAACATCCCTCCATGACCTCTTCTTCAGCTCCAGCTTCCTGACCAGTTTGAGTTTCAGTCTTGACTACCTGTGGTAATGAACACCAGTGTGAAAGTCAAAGTTGTAGAAATCCTTTCCTCTCCTATTTGCTTCTTGTTCATGTTTTGTGTAGGAGTAGAAGCCCTATGACATCTTGTTCTAATAAAACTATAAAAAGTCAGATTCCTTGCCTCTCTCCATCTACAGACAAATTACTGTCCAGAAAAGGACACACATGCAGAATAGTCGACTGATTATATCTGCCTAGACAGAGTAATCAGTCCTTAATAATCCTGCATCACCAAGGTCTGTCAGATGATTCTGGGCCAGAAGGCTGAAGATTTGATGCTCCAACGTTCGGTATTTATAGGGGCTTTTCAGGTGTTCAGAGGTCTCTATAAATTGGCTAAGTTTTAGAGCTATGCTTTGTGCTTCTCACAATTATAGTTAACTCAGTCATTCTGGATTTCTGACGGGGTTGAAAACTTATAGCTATTTACCGTAAGAGAAAAGATTTGAGTGGATGGTAGTCAGCTGACATTCATCCTAAAGCCAGGTTCAGAACTAAATGTTTTAGTTCGGATAGATGACAGAGGTGCTGGTTAGTTCACAAAATGATGGACTGGGTATTAGGACTATCTTGTACCTCACTGGTACAAATTGGCATAATTATGCTCTAATTGTATTTTGAGAGAAAAGTTTCATTTTAACAGGAAGGGTGATGTGTAGGAAGAGCTAAGGTAGGAGGAGTACTGAGAGGAAGAAAAGGAGTAAGAAGAGGAGGAGAAGAAGGATAGGAGAAGCTAGGTGATGAAAGAGAGAAAGAGGGGGGAGACAGGGAGGCAGATATTCATGTATCTCCACCAGTCAAAGATAGTTGTTATATCTAGGTCGGTCAGTGGGTTACACCTCTGATTGAACAATTCCAAACTTATAACGCTTATGATTAACATTATTTAAAAAAAATGTATAAATGCAAAAAGGAAAAGGGGGCATGTGATAGGGGTTTTCTAAGGGGGTGGGGGGAATGGGGAAATGGGATGGCATCTAAAGTGTAAATAAAATATCTAATTAAAAAAAGAAAAAAAAAAGTCAGATTCCTTGTCATAACCTTGTCACAGCTTCAGTTTTACTCTGGCTCCTCTACCAGCCTGGACAGGACTCATTTTGAATGGGACCATAATCAGGTAAACCTCCCTTAGTAAGTAAGCATTGGTAGTTATAATATTTTTTATCAATTTGACTCATATATTGGTTAAAGATTTTAAATCCTAACAAAACAAAATCATTTCGCATGCATTGACTATTTCATATACATTTATATCTTTTCTTCAGTATACATGGGAGATATTGAAATGTTACATCACAAAGTCTTAGTGTCCATATTGTTATTAATCTGAAGTTTCACTGTGGTCATCAAATATCACTGGTATCTATGTGAGCTGATCCCCACCCTGGTATTAGGTGACAGACAATGGATTCTTTGGTTTTTACCTTTACATTGTGCTGTTTGCTGATGTGTGTTTATCTTGATCTCAGTAATTGAAACACTATAGTCATTTGGTTATCCTAAAGGTCTTCATACAAAACTGATGTTATTATAATAGTATCCAGAGAAGGCTCAGCCCTGGACCTCTAGATTATTTATCTTTTACAGATACCTGAAATTAGTGATCATTTAACATCAAACTAACAGCATCACCTGCTGGTTTAAAATCCCTCTGCAGGGAGGTTTGTGTCCTGGGCTGACATTGGAATCTTCTCACTGTGTCTCCTGCACGTGGCTGTGTCCTCTGTGGTCACAGAGTTCAATTGCAAGAAGAACTGATTTTTTGGATGTTTTCTCTAGTAATGGAGATGGGCTCTTGAGAGATGGATTGTAGAAAGTTTCTCCACTGTGAGTCACATATCCCATCCATTCTAGGTTTTCCCACGTGAATGACGGATCCAGATCCAGTAGTAACCACTGGTGATGGAGAAACCAGTGACAGAGCAGGTGAGGCAGAGTGACTGTGAAGGCTTCACCAGGCCAGGTCCTGACTCCTGAAGCTGAATCTGGGACATGCTACCTTCAGACAAAAGAATCAGTTCTGTTAATCACATATTGTCACACAGCTCAAAAACACATGTATGAAATGGCAGAACTCACCTGGAATGACTGTCATCAGACAAAGAAAACCAAACACTCTCATCTTCTAGGCTACACCACCTTCTTCTTAGAAGTCAACCTCCTGTGTGAGAGAGATATGGGATCCCATAGCCCAGGAAGGGATTTAACTTAGAGCTAGAACATGCATTTGCAGTGGGGAGTCAGCTGTTTCTTACAAATGGAGAGAGTGGAGAGTGACTCAATGTGGCCATCACTGACTTTGGCTTCTTGTAGTGTGTGTCAGGAATAAGAGAACATGAGGACTGTAGAGATCACAAGAAACACATCTTAGCATGTTCCATCTTCAATTCCTACCCAATCTTCCCACCCACATTTTTCTGCTCCTGTATCATTAAAATCTCGGATGAGTGACAATTTTCCTTTCATACCTTAGTGTTAGGGTTCTGCTCCAACAATCAGACACTGAGGTGGGACACAGATAGGCAGACCAGAGGCTTATAATGTATTAGAGTTAAGAGATTGCATTATTTTCAAAAGGGTCATTAAACTTAGGACTCAAACATTAGTGAGAATGTGATGTACTATGGGGACTTCTGAAGTTGGAATAAAGTTCCAATATTTTGTGGTGACAAACTTATGGGGGTCCAGGGACAGAAATGTAGTAGTTGGAATAGCTATGCCCCCTATATACTCATGTATTTGAGTGCTTTGCCCATAGAGAATGACACTATTATGAGGTATGGTCTTGTTGGAGGATATGTGTCATTGTGGGGCAAGCTTTGAATTCCACTATGCTCAAATAACACCTACTGTAGCAAGTCTCCTTCTGCTTGTAGATCAAGATATAGAATACTGACCTTCTTCTCTAATACCAAACATATCTGTACATTACCATGGATCTTGCCATGAAAATAATGGACTAAAATTATAAACTGTAACCCAGCTCCTACTAAATGTTTTCCTTTATAAAATTAGTCATGGTCATGTTATCTTTTCTTAGCAAAAAAAATCCCTAACTAAGACAAAGGCTAAGTATGAAGAAGCTAAGAACATGCTTCCTCCTTCTGCACAGACTGGAGCTCTTCTTGGACTTTGCAAGTGTGGTTTGTTTGGAAACCACAATATATTCTTCCTCCACTTCTCATCTTCTAGATAGTTTTACTTGAACTCAAGTTTTAAAGCTCTCACATATAACTCTAGGTTTCAGTTCTGATTTGGAGCAATTCAGTTATCAAAGGATATCAATAGAATGAGAAAAGGGAATTGGCAAAGACTACCTTTATATAAATGGCATTGCAACTTCATTGTCAGGATTATCAGTGGTTTCATCAGCAATTTGAAAAATTAAAACATCTCTGTCTGAAATATATCTATAGGAAATGTCACCATTAAATCCGAAACTTTGCATAATTTACATATGCTAATAAAATTAAACATATATTACAGCATTTTAGCTAAACTATTGCATATATATCCATAGGCATCAAGCTCAACTCATATAATAGAAACCCCATATGCACATGTTCATCACTGCTCTGTTCATTATTTACAACTAATCATTATGGATTAGTTGTAAACCATAGCATGCCATTGGGTTATAAGTCAACTGATGGTGAAAGAGATATAATCAATGTGCATGATGAAATTTACATATCATTATGTAAAATGAAACCATGGCAGTTCTGCTAAAGTGTTTCACTTGGTAATCAACATTTTAAGTAAAGTAAGCCACCCTCTCAAAATCAGTACTTGCAGTGTACGTACATGCATCAGACTTAGCAAGAACTAGAATATGGCATTAAAGTGGAGTAAGAAAGATATATGTTATATAACAATAAAAGAAAGATACAGATCATAATTTGTGAATTTGGATGCAAAAATATTCTGGACTATCCTAGGAAATCCCAAGTATTTTCTCATCAAATGTACAAGTCACCACAGTCAACAGAGAGTAACCTCAGCATTGCAGAAATGATTAAACATGAAAATAAAAAAATGTGATATGGCACATAGGAAAAATAAGATTAGATCAACTTTATAATAATTGTCATTAAATGCTAAGTATAATATGACTACCATTCTTATCCCCAAATTTACCATGCCCACTTTCATTCACCAAGAAAGCTTTCAAAAAGGAAAGCTGCTAAATTCAATGCAAGGGGCACTTTGTATACACCAGAGCTTTCTCAAGACCCAGCAAGAGATGAAGCCCAAGAAACTACTGCTCTCTAGGTCCCAGAGGTTTAGGTTGAAAAAATAAACAGAAAAAAAAATGTATTTTCTTATTGAACAAGAAGAAGTTGGGAATGTGAAGATCACTTAATAAAGTATTGTACAGTCTTCAAGAAGTGAATCAGTTTTAAGATGCTCTAGTGAGTACCTGTCACTGGTTATGTTTCTCTTGTCTGTCTTCTCCACCATGTAATATAACAATTAAAAGCATGGTACTTATCAAAAAATACCAAGGAGGCACTTCCTTTAGCTTTTAAGGGAATACTTTTTCCAGTATCCCTGTGTTTCTCTACATGTGATCCCAATGACTATGATAGACAAATTTCTGTCCTAATAGGTTTGAGTAGGTTATCTTTTGCTCTTCAGTCAGGCGGTAAATTGTTAAATTAAACACAAAGTGTAATCATGCAAGTATCTTGTATGTTCAGTGACAACACAGATCATAAAGACTGAAAAATATGAAGGTCTCTGGGAATCCTCCAAGTAGGAATCTGGCCCCCACTCCTAAGAGGGGAACTCAAAGATGTCTTCACCAGCTCTTGGGTTACCTTTGTTATCTGTTTGTGCTGAACACATCATGAGGATCCTGAGCACACACCAGGGAGGTTTGGTCAGACTCACATTCAAGTCTCTAGACTATATAACTTGCAGCACAGTAGGTGCCCATTTCCCACCAATCTCCAGTCTACCTGAGGGTATTGGACTTCCACAATGGTTGTGGGTCAGATTTCAGGATTATTATCTGCCAACCCCTTCATAAGAAAAGATTGTTGCTTCCTAATTTTACAGCTGTGAATTTTTTTACACCATGGAAGCAACAGGATTCATGGTGAATAAATAACCTGTGGATTGTGACATTTCTGTTTTTGTTTCTGTGGCATTCTCCAGAGAGTGACTTATGTTCACTGAAAAAACTGCAGTGATCTGTAATTGCCTCTGCTTCAGAGGAAACATTCCATTTGTTACTCTGGTTTTTGTTTGTTTGTTTGTTTGTTTTCTGCAGGTAAGTGAGCAGAGGAAACCCTAATGAGGTCAGGAAATTCCTTTGCAGAAACTTCTATACAACTGCTCTTCAAGTCTCTGTCTATTTTGTGCTAACAGCTCTACCTGCTGACCAGAACTCCACTTGCAGAAAGGTTTCTCTTGTCTGGGCTCTGCTTTTATTATGTGACTGCTGAGTCTGAATGTTGAATGGTGCTTCTATAAAACATACCTTGAACTACTTCTGTGTGTCTTGTATTGTGTTCTAAATCTATGAACACATGGTCATGGGCTAGTACAGTGTCTTTTGCCTAATTGCTACTATTGAAAATATAGTATAATTTTATGTACTATGCTCATGTTACCCAACACTCATTCCCTCAGGTGTGTACTGGACAGGCATGAGCATATGTTTACATAAAAATACACATGATAAAAGTTGATAAAAGTTTCAAGACATATTTATTATAAATTAAATACCTTAAATGTTATATCAATTTAGTAATTTCAAAGAAAATGTTGATGGGGGAACTAAATTATGACCCTTTCCTGTATATTAGACAAAAGGTGACAGTATCAAATCATCAATAATTACAGAATGGATGTTCACTTGTATTTAGTTCAATGTCAGTGAGAGAATGGGAACATTTAACACTGGGTTCTATGAAAACTCTCGTAATTTTTCCAGCCTCTTTTCCATGAAACAAAACAAAGCACACCAAAGAAAACATTCATATCAAATGACAAGAATACTGAGAAGTCCATGAGCTTATACTATATAGGTAAGAACCTGTTTCTTGAATATACTGTGATCTCTTTCTGAAAATTACTGTCATTAATACCCGTACTCATCATAGCAATATGAGCTACAGTGTCATTGGTTATGGAGTCTGAAGTATGCAGACTTCTGATAAAAAATAGAACTTTCATGTGTATTTAAGGCTAAAAAACACATGTATGGCAAGTCATCATATAGTTGTGGTACCTTGAAGACACCTTCTGCCTCAAAAAAGTAGCATCACACTCAGCTGATATAAATTATGCTATCCACAGTCTCACATAAACCAG
The DNA here is from genome assembly GCF_011762505.2 of Arvicanthis niloticus. NCBI lineage: Eukaryota > Metazoa > Chordata > Mammalia > Rodentia > Muridae > Arvicanthis > Arvicanthis niloticus. Next base: position 4,443,002 of record NC_133430.1, on the reverse strand, counting down.
AACATCAGTATCTAGGTAAAATTTCTTCTTTTCTGTCTTTCTTCTGGTCTTTTTACAAGATGCTTCAAGTACTTTTAATTCCAAATTAACAAATGTGTGGAGGAACGACCATCAGTATTTTCTCTGTTCTGTGTTCTTTTGCCTCAGACTAGACATGCTTCTGTCCTCTACTTTTTTAGGTGACCAAATGAAATTCAGTTTTTCTGTAGTAGTGACATTTATTTTCCTAAATGTGCATTTGTGTGAATGGCTTATTTCAGCTAACCTAGTAAATCCAATCCCATGTGTTTCTCCACTTGTTAGTATTGTTTATATTTTATCAGTGAGAGATAGTATTACACTCTGTATGCATGTCATTTATTATCCACCATTCAATATCATGGCATTTATCTCAATTTTATGCTTCAGTCTGTGTAAATCTTTTATATATGCAGTATTCTTCACAAATTCCTAAGTAATCAATGAAATCAATAAAAATATGAAATTAAAAAATAAAAATTTGAAATATATCAATACATTGTTTATTGTATAAAATGAAAATGAAGTAATCAAGTTTATAATAACTATGAAAAAGAAAAAATATGAATAATTTATTTTAAAGGAATATACTATCTTTATATATAATATGTATAATTACATATATAAGTAATATAACAAAGCATACATAAAATAAATTTCAGAAAACACAAGCTTAAAAAAGTCTAAGCTGTGTTTTTTAATTGCCATAAAGACAGCAGTGCCATTTCTTAGAAATAGGTAGTATATACTCATAAAAAAAAACCTGATTGTGAACATAATTTGAGAATGATAAACACTGCTGTTCACAATACATGATGGAAAATATACTTCAAGCTGTTCAAACAAAAGAAAAATTGTACCACAATGTGTTTTCATTATGAAGTATTGTGTCATACTTGTAGATATGTGCAATATATTTCTATCAATTTTTATCATAAAATCTGATAATAATAATTATTTTTATACTTCAGAAAAATTTTGGAAAACATCACCATAAATGATTAAAGCAAATGAAAAAATCCTAAAGTCATGGCAACAAAAAACGCTGAAGCTGTGCTCTGTCATACCTTGACCACAAACTTATTTTACCTCTGTTCCCTTGACTTCATTTCTCATAGGTTTCATTTTCAGAGTCATTAGTAGGCTTCACATCATGTTTGAAATAACATACCTGTATTCCCCCCATAAAGACGAGCAATTAATATTAGAATAAATGTTGTGTAAATCACATTTTATCTATCAAATAATATTTTAAAAGTTCTAAATATCTCTTACTGATAAGCATAGACTTGATTTGTCTTTTACACAAAGGAGAAAGAACATGTGATAGGAAATTCAGGGAATGCTGAGGCAGAGCTTCAGGCATGAGGCATTTAATGAAGCAAAATTCAGTTCAACTGAGTGAGTGACAGTTTATGGACAGAAAGACAAGTCTCACAATTACCTAGACAATGTCCTCAAGATCTCACAGCATATGTGTTAGTCTTGCTATTCCACAGATGGGAGAAGTGAATACATGACAATGTGATTAGAGTAAGCTAAGCATTACACTAAATTTATATTGAAACTTAATTTGTCAGAAATAGAAATGAGAAATATATACTTTATTCTACCAAAAGAATCCTCACACAATAGCAGGGTAAAGATTGAGGACAATGAGCACTAAATGAATCCCCCTCCCATCTTGTCCTCAGGCTCTGTAGAAGCCCCAGCTTCATTCACTCCAGAGCACCAGCTAAAAGGCTCACCTCTTGTTAAGAATATTGGTGTTAAGTGTGTCATGGTCTAATTGAACAGAGAGAAAGAAAACATGTGATTATAGAGATCATGGGATAGGAAATTTAATTACCTAAAAATACAAGCTGTCAGACCTAAGTCTAAAATAAGAAGTCTAGAGGGACTGAATAGAGAATGGAACCCCCGAGTTTATGGATCACTAATTTTGACCCCTTTACCTCTTGCTTTTTCCAAACACTGTTTTTACCAGTATATCAAAACCAGGTTTTTCACTAATTCTTAGAGTAAAAGACCCATTAGTATCTATGAAATACCTCAATATATGATCCTGTGACCAAGGCATGAACATTTCTCTACTTACTGGATGACCATGTATATTTTGTTCCAATGACACTATGTATCACATTCTAAAAATAATAAAACTGAAACTTTTATATTAAGAAACATTCCAGATTCTGTTTCTATAGGTTGTAGAGAAGATTCTAAATATTTATCATATGAAGGATGGCTCAGATAATGATTGAGCTTTTAAGTCTGTCTGTACTTGATCCAGAGAGGACTCTGAATTTGTGTCTGCTGAGCCCACCTGCTGATCATAACCAATTTGGAGTGTAACTTTATTTTGGGTTCATACTACAGTCTTCTAAATACATTTTTTAAATGGTAGAAGATAAAGAAATGTCCTCAGAACACAGGTTGTTCACTTGCATGTAAAAAATGTATTTGAACTATTTGCTGGAGATGATAAATCAGCTTTTCAGAGAGTTGGGTAGCATGTGCTACCACCATTAAGGTTAATTTATCCAATATACGCTAGTCTATTTCTGGAGTTTAGTAGACTCATCTAATCAATTACCTAATAAGATGAACTAAATGGAGTTGCAGGGACCCTCCTGGTTCTACCATGACTTCACCAGACTCTACTAGCTGCTACTCACACAGAACACCTGCAAACAGAGAATTCTGGTCAGAGAACTATCACATCTGTCCACTTTCCTTTTCACTTGTGTCCACTCACACACTCAACAGCTCTTGCTATTCATAAACTATGTTTCAGAACAGCAACTGTAACCAGTGATTACTATTTTATGAGTTCTTCTTTCTTTCTTGTAACCTGTCAATATCCTAACACTAGACTAGAGGGATACAAGGATAATGAGGAAGGGAATGGGAAAAAAAACATTATTATTAGTCTTCTTCTTGATGATTAGGTGCATTGAGTTTCCTAAGGGGAAGTTTAATTTTTACTGTGAGAATATATAATATTGTCTTCTCCCTTCTTTGCTCATGACTACTTAACAAACTGCTACCGACAGCAACAGGTAGCATCCAACCACTAAAGAGCAACCCACCTATAAGTGCTCTAGCCTTCAAAAATAGAAAACAAAAATAGAAAAATCAGAGGCAATTAACTAGAGGTTCTGGTTTAATTTGAATTTTCCACTCTTAAGGATTTGGAAATGCAGTAAACATCAAATAGAAAGACTTTATTAAATGAATTGGGTAAAAATCAAGGAAACGATGATTACATATTTTTCTACATATAATTTGCTTTAAATGTAAACAGGAAAGATAAAGTAAACCAAAGACTACTTAACATACAAAAATTAAGAGAAAATTATTGGGTTTTCATACTGACTTAAGTCAAAGGGTGATTCTGTCAACAAAGGACTATTGAACAAGGTACAAAAACCTGTTGCCCCAAAACACAAAACTTTTTATAGTAGATCTTCCACAAGAAATTTTCTTTCAACTACGAACTGGAGGCATCTGTGCTGCTATGTTCAGTTGAAGGAAAATAGAGTAAATGTCTTTTAGGAGGTTATTGGCCTGAATTTGTTCATCTCAATGGAGCTGAGATTCTAGGCATGTACCAATACTGTGCATGTGGTTTTTGAGAAGAGAAAAGTGAGACTGTCAAGTGACACTATCAATTGGCTCTGTGATGCTGTGTTTCAGGTTACCATAGCATAATTACTTGAAAATATTATCAAAGTATCCAGAAATATAATCCCTGGCATAGCAGAAACCCATGTTCAATTTTTATGTAATAATCATATTATGTCTGTTTATAAGAGTGATAGTAAATATCCAAAGGTTTAATTTACAGATAGAAAATATGAAAGTCATACAATAAATTGCATAAAAGACTGTACAAAACCATTTAGAAAAGGCTATGGCAAACAAGTAGGTTTTCTGAAAATGGCCCACGGTTTTGCATGGCTGTAATGGGTGCACTATGAGAATGCAGGGTTCTTAGAGAAATCATCCCAGGACTTTTTCTTATTACTGTTATGCCTTTCATATCACTATTACAAAGTCTAATGATTCCTGGACATCAGCCCAACCTATTGGGCAGATTTTCTGCAGAATTAACGTGAAGATGTTTTAATATAAAAATGCTGTGCAGATCAATTGATGATTTCATAATTTCTGATAATGATTTTATAGAATTCTTAAATTGAAACAAGTAATCTCAAACCCCATATAAAATAAGAGCTATGATTAGAGCCCTGCATATCTTCCTGTGTCACAGGCTAATTGCATTTAGAAAAGAAAAAACAAGTTTAGAAAAAATTATAATGAAGGGAAACATTTCTTCTAGGTTAGGAATGAGGTCACATCTGGCAACTAAAGGGCATAAACTGGGAATGGACAATTTATTGTAGGTGCAAGGACAGAAAGTTAAAATAGTGACTAACGCATCTATACAAGATCTCAAACCAATGTGACACAAGAAAAATGATTTGTCTCTTGATAAAACCATACTAACTTATGACATAAAAATTATTGCTTTAAACTAACAGTGAACTTACAGAGCTAGGAACAGGTAAGGAATGTTTAGTTGGGTAGCAGATTTCTAATGGAAAGATATTTTAGCAATTATGCTGTAACTCCTTCTTGATCTGTGACATGAACTACTGCCTTAAAGTTACTATGAACTTATGAAGGTACAAAAGTTTAGAAAATCATTTGATCAATAATCCCAATAAAGTATTAATATTAAGAATGACAATAAAGCAGTGATTTTATCTCCTTTATTATGTGTGTCTCTCTGTGTGTTTGAATTTTTCTCCTTTGTTTCTTTGCTTCTTTTTTTTTTTTCTTCTTTTCCTTTACTTTTTCTATGGCTTATAATTTTTTAAGGAACTCTAAGCCTCTTGCCTGGTGAACAAGGGACTCTTAAGCCATAGAGAAAAGAACCCTAGTGAATAAGCCTTATTCTTATCACCCACTGTCGCAACCTGGGCAAAATGTTGAGGCCCGGGCTGACCCGCATTTGGGCGGCCACTGTATCCCAGCCCAAGCTGCCGCTCCAGTCCTAGGGTCGAAGTTCAGCAAGAGAGAGAGTGAGGACAGACTCGAGGAATGGAGACTAGACAGAGTGTTATTCAATCCTGTTTATTCTTCAGTCTCTTTTCTTAGTCCAGGTCCCAAGTCTTGAGTTCCTAGTCCCTAGTTCCTAGTCCCTAGTGCCTCCAAGTTCCAAGTTACTTCTTCCAAGTTCTCTTCCAAGTGCCTGATACCTAATGCCTAATTCCTGTCTGATTCTCTCTCTGATCTACTCCTACTCCTAGTATCTGAATCTCTGTCTGATCTCTGTTTCTCTGATCTGTCTTCTGTCTTCTGTCTGCCTCTCGCCTTTATATGTCTCACTTCTAAGCCATGCCTCTAAGTCACACTTTTAATCATGCCCTTAGGTCTTGTCTCTAAATCTGATCTCTAAGTCACACTCTCAAGTTACACACCTTTAATCTCACACACTTTTAATCTCACACACCCAAGGAATCTAAACCAAGATTATCAGAGTGTGCTCAGCTGTTGTAGGCTATTGTAATACAAGTCTCATGTCAGGGTATATGGCTCAAGATGGCTGCAAAGCTGATAGCCGCTTTCTGCTAAAAGTCAGCTCCCAACAGGTCCCCCTTTAAAAAATTTTTTCAAAAGGGAAGGCTGGGAAAACTTATGGAAACTATACCTGTCCTAGGTTGGAACAACGGACACCAGCCTCCCTTTCCTGTCCTTGGATACTCAACAGCCATTAGTTGAGCTCCTGTCTTAGGATGGTGAGGCCTCCCTTCTTTTAGGGGCAAGGGTCTTGGTATGCTCTCTTACTCCGTCACTGACTATCCGGGCTTAGCTCATAAATTAGGGGTTAATCCTCGTCAGTCTTGATGACAGAGGCTTCAGAGTCCCCTACTTCCAGCCTGTAATAATGGACCTGTGTGGGTTTCATTTGAATAGCATCTCATACAAAAGCCATCAGTTTGTTGAACTACATGGACCCAAAAGACAAGAGACTTAACAACGCCTGAATAGTTACTATGACAGCAACACTCTTTTTAAAGGGCATCATATAACTTCCTCTATCAGAGGAGTAAAAAATGTAAGCCTCTTCTATTCTGTTTATAAATGTCTTATATCAGAGTCTAAATCTATAGAAATGCAAAACTGATCATAGCTTTGATCTAAAGCAAACAAGTAAGGAAATACCTGTTCTTGCTCTAGTCAATCTCAAACCCAAAAAACAACTATAGTAACTGTGGTAGTGGGTTTTCTCCTAGGTCTAAACAATCTAAATTCCCACTAAATCTAAAACAGTCTAGTTCCCCACTAAATCATAAGTCAGGGAATCAAGAGTCCAATAGAGCCACCCTGGAGATATGGGTGGTGATGTCTCCTTCAGCACTGATAACTTCTCAGGTCAGGTTTACTCGTTGATCTGTTCCAGTTTGAAGGCAATTGTGAAGCATCTTCATGTTTCTTGTGAAGAAAAAATACGCTTATCAGGGGGTTTCTCCTCCCTGGATTTGTTATTGTTGTCTATTTGTTTAATCAGTCTCTCTGGCAGCCAACGTGCAGCATCTGCAGTTTGGGAATATATGCAAACAGAACCTCTTCCCCAGATAAGCACTGGATCTGGCCCATTCCAGGTTCCAGTTAATGGGTCTTTCCAGAGGACTGTTGCAAAATTCTTTTGGTATCAGGATGCCAGAATCTATCTGCAGCAGATTTTCCTTCAGAATCCAAATTTAAAAAATTTAAAATGAAGAGTGCATGATGAAGGATATTTCTGGGGGATCCCTTGGTAGGGTACCATTCCCCCTTTTTAATTTTTTCAAATTGACATTTAATGGTTTGATGTGCCCTTTCTACCATACCTTGGCCCTGTGGATTATATGGAATACCCGTTTTATGTAGTATTCCCAATTTCTCACAAAATTGGTGGAAACTGGAGCTTGTATGACCTGGGCCATTGTCAGTTTTTATCTGTTTAGGCACACCCAATACAGCAATTGTAGCAAGCATATGATCAATCACATGCTTGCTTGCTTCTCCAGTTTGTAGTGTCGCATAAATGAAACCATTGTATGTATCTACACATACATGTATATATTTTTGCTTGCCAAATTCATTATAATGAGTAACATCCATTTGCCAGATACTGTTTGGTATCAGTCCCTTTGGATTTACACCCAAATGAGGAACTGGCAAAAGTTTAACACATGATTGACATTGTTTAACAATTTGTCTAGCTTGTTCTCTGGTAATTTTAAACATACCTTTTAAAGTTTTAGAATTAAGGTGATGTAACTCATGAGCCTTTATGGCCTTTTCCAAATTAGATTGCTGATGTGATAAAGTCACTGCAGCTATACGAGTAGCTAGGTCTGCCTTGGTATTTCCTTCAGAGCGAGGACCTGGTAGCCCAGTGTGGGCTTTCAGGTGTCCTATAAAGAATATACACTTTCTCCTCAAAATTAATAGTTGGCACTGTAAAAACAAATCAGCTGCTTCTGAGGAATGCTTTATGTTATGCACAGGAGTTAATTGCCAGAAACCAGCACTTTTGGCCACAAAATAGCAAGGTACAGTTAAATTGCCAAAGGCCCCCATCTTCGAGGCTCCAGATCAGTAAGAGAGAGTTACAAGATGAAAGGGTATCAGCCTTTGTTTTCATTCAATACAGTGTCTATAGGCCTACAGCATGACTACAGACTATAACCACATACCACGTATTTCAAAATAAATAGACCAGAAAAGTTGAAAAGTGACCAACATGAATAAATGATACATATTTAAGAGATGGACATGTTAGTACTTGGATATTACCATTACTAATTTTAATAAATAATTAAAAACATGACATTTTTGCTGTAAAATAATAGCAAAATACAAGATAGTCAACTTCTAGATCAATCTTCAGAGAAATATGATAAATAAACAAAATTAAACTTATAGATAATTTTATCTATAAAAAATATCATGATATGATTTGGATGGTGCGTTATTCAAATGATCCCAACCCTCTTAGCCTTTAGTTTAAGAACAGGGGCCAGATGGGGCTTTCCTCTTTGGTGTAAGTCCTGAGTAACAAAAAGTAAATCTGTTTCCAAAGACTTTGCACCTGGAATCTTAGCCACCATAGACAGCTAAGTTGTCCCTGACTCATCCATCTTCACTACCTTGCAGACTCAGCAAGTTTACCAATGGATGCAGTGCACAGTTGCTGTCCCCCAAATGCATGTCTCGTGTTCTGATGGGCTGTATCCCATGAACCAATAAATGAGCAGTTGTTAAAAAACAAAACAAAAAAATCATGATAATTTGAGAAATGTTTATGCTTCCAATTCAGATATATTTAGAATGCCAGGCAATTCAGTGTAGAGTTGCTTGTGAAGATCAAGTACATGTATTTTATATGTGATAAATACAATCATTATAGTTATAAATATCATTTTCATACATTAATGAGAAATACTCTGCCTGTGTATGAGGGATGTCATACTCAAAGGTAGATTTATTCAAGCATTCATAATGAACAGTGATAGAGTTGGATACAACTGCCTGAAAACATTCTGAATTTTCAGTTCCCTTGGTCACCAACTGCTGCTTTCACTATGGTGATGAAGGAGGCTCCAGAGCCACAACAGTAGGACCAGTTTCCCTCTAAACCCAATGGCTTTCTTTGGTTCAAGAAGTCCTCTGCTTTGGTTTAAGAATTATAATGTCACTCTTATAAGGGACTCATATCATTTTGGCCTGTCCAGATCACCCAGAGCAACCTCAAAACTCAAAACCTGAAGAGAAAATTCATGTCTCCCCCACTTCCCATTCCAGAGCACTTACTTAGACATTGCTTAGTCACTGGACCCCTGGTCCTGTCGTACTGGTTGTCTTCTCTGTGTGGAGGTAAGGCAGGCCCCAGAGTACACTCAGAGAGGAGAATATAGTTTCATTTCCTGAGCTTCAGAGACTTTCCTTTCTTCCAAACCTAATCTAAGCATCTGGTTGTGATTGGGGAAGGCGAAATTAGTTTTTCTATCCACACCAGGAGAAAAGAAGACATTCAACTTCTTCCCTATCAATGATTTATGTCTATTTCTTTACCAGTGACTTGTGTAATTGGAAGACTCAACACCCTCCATATTGAAAATTGATTTAACTTAAGAGGACATAGAATCCACTTTTCAAGAATCATTATTGCAAGGATTAAAAGTGACAGCCAGCCTGACTTAAGATACGTCAGGTCACTCAAGTATATGATGAGTCATCTGAAGGGTTCCTGGAAATGGTCTGTGACACAAATCACATGTTTATTCCCACAGATCTGGACGCTCTGAAAACAGGTGACTTGAAGACATGGATGCGTCTCAATTGTGGAAATTTCTCAGATTGCTAACAAAAGCTGATACTGAGCCAAAGACAAGGATTAAACTTTACTGAAGTGTGATTACTGCTCTTGGGAAAAAAAGACAGTAGAAGAAAATGGAAATATTTCAGGAGATAAGTTGTGGAATGAGTTTTGGAGTTCAGATGCAGTTCCTTATCCTCTGCTCCCTCCTTCTCAGGGTGTCCAGATGTTGCAGCATACCAGACTGGAAGAATGAAGCAGAATTCCTAAAGGGTGTGGTTCTGCAGGGTACCTTCTGGCTGGAATTGAGGACAGGTGGTGTTAGGGAGGGATTCTTGAGAATCTGTGAGATACAGCAATTTTAGAAGAAGGTCTTCTCCAAAGGCCTTCAATGAAATATATCTTTTACATGATCTTAGATAGCTTACATACCTTTATTTGGGATGGGCTTGTAATGCATACATTTTATTCAGGATGAACCAGGGGTATATATGGACCTTGGAGAATGGGAAGAAGTTTTCACAGTAAAAGAAAATCATTGGCTAGAGTTTAAAGTTCTGTAAATACCTCATATGAATTGAGAGGCTTTCCAGGAATCACAGATACTTGCTGTGTTGCTTTTTACAGGGAGCAGGGCAGGCTACTCAATCTTGCCCAAGTTGTGAGTATGGGAGCCCCAGAGAAACAGGAGCCCTGCTGGCAAAGGAAGTCCTCCATTTTGCAATGAGCTCAGAGGAGCTATGTAGTCAAGGTAGACTGCTTTTACTCCCCACACCCTGGACTAGACCTAGCCTGTGGGCCCCCATTCTGCTCTTGGTTCTTCTGAGGCTTCTAGTGGTGCCTGTATGTCTGAGATCCTGAGAACCAGACTGCCCTGGCTTCATCCCAGGTCAGCAGACCCCTGAAATAGCCCTGGACTTCCCATGTCTCAGCCTGTGCTTTCTCAACACTGGGCAGTGCCTAGGAGCTTCTCTAAAGCCTAGCACCCATTTTGGTGCAGTGTGAGGCAAGCACAGTCAAACTCCCCGAGTTCTGCCTCCCAAAGCAGCCATGGACTGTGGAGAGTGGGCTCAGGACCTGCAACCCAGGGGAGCTCCGGTTTGTCCCAGTGTGATTGTCCTTGGCATGATGATGGCAGACTTGCCTGGGAGTGCAGAGAGGCCTTCTACAGGAAACTAGACAGTGACTCTATAGACAATGGCTTTCTCCATGGCTCCTCATGGCAGATTCTGATAAAAAGAGGTAGACCACAGTTTTAAGGCATTGATTGTCATGGCAGAAAGTGGATATGTATAACCATACCCCAATTCTTAGGGTGGGCCTGAAATTAAATACCTTTGGCAAACAGGAATGTCTGGGAAGGAAAGCTTATTTTCTAATCCATCCAGGCCTCTATGTACCTCATTAGCATGGATATTTCTGTCTTGAGCTTAGGTGACTACAGGTCACATCACTTTTTCCTACTTTTTTGGTCTGAAATATTAGGGATGCCTCACCTACATGTGCAAGGACTTGAGGCATTGCCCTTACAGAAATGATGGACACAAGTCTATGGGGTGGGGGGAATGCAGCTAGTGAGAGGGGCTCAGTGCCTGCTAGCATGCAAAGTTCCTGCCTTCCCTATAGGGTCTTTGGGACTTCAAAGTCAACTGAAGACAAGACTACCTGTCAGGTCCACTGTCTATGTCTTTGAGGCAGGGACCATGTCCTTTTTTCTGCACCAGGGCTATGCTGAATAGCAGAGGAGGAATGCAGATGGAAAACAAAAATATCTTTTAGATTTCCTACAAGACTTGTGGTATAGAGTCTCAGCCAGGGAAGCTCAGCTTTGAATATATCAGGTCACATTACTATGCAACCTAGCAAATGAAAGTAAACACTTTTCCACAACTGTACTTTATCCATTCTGCAAATTCATGCTCCCATGTCAAAAAGATAAGTATGGGAATTCCCAAGTAGTTGGATACTGTCAGCTATGAATAATTGATTTTATGATATAGCTAATCCCCTCTATATCAGCACAGGAGGTATGAGAACTTTGGAATAGATTGATATTGAACAGAGGGTCTCCAAAGCCTGAGAAAGGGCCCTGGTGTCTACTCCAAATCTATCCCTTGCAGGCATCACTTAGATGCTCTACTTGCACATGATTAATGACAGAAGAGTTGTAAAATGTTGTCACAGGAACTCTAGAGTCTTGTAAAACACCAATGGCATGTATGCTCAACAGATTAACCGAGTTATACCAAGATAACCAAACATATAAAGTCTATAGCTACTACCAGTCTCATGTTAAGAAGATGTGACAAATTTACTTTAGGGCAAGAACTGTTTCTGATAGTCTCATACTCATTTGAGGTCTTCTTGGAAAGTGAGAGCACCTGAGAAATAGATATCCAATGCCCTGGTGACCCAATAGTTAGACATGGTTCTAGATCAATCTTTCAGTTGGTTCTACAATATGTCATCACACACTTCCAGCAGTCTCCTGGCAAACAACCCCATAAAACCTGTGAATAACTGCCCTGAGGTAGCTAACTTGATCTGGTCTATCATGACTGATTTGACTATTGTCCTGTTAGTGACACAAGGCAATGTATTGTACACAGATGGGAGTAGTTTTGCTGAATCAGGATTAGGTATACAGGATAAATGGTGGCCAAAGATAGGAGTATCTGGCCATAATCTTTAATAAGGGGAACTTTAGTACAACAAGTTTTTTTTTTCCTCAATAACTTCACTGGGGTAAAAGTATATCACCATATACATTGTTATCTTATATGTTTTCCCCATAGCCCTTATATTCATGGTGCTTTGTGCAGAGTAAGAATATTGCTAACATTAGAAGGAAAAGAAATGAAAACTAGAGCAAAAATCTTAGGCATATTGGATACTATCTAGTTACCAAAAAGGATGCCCATTGTCTATTGCAAAGGACAAGAAAGGGTATTTCCCAGAGGACAGGTCTGTCTTAACACCCTTCTAGAATGTGGCTCCAGAACATTTAGGGTCTTTCCAAGACTTGGCAGTTCTACTGGAGCCAAGAATACACCTGGGGGCAAGATTGACTTGGCAAAACATGATCTAGCCAAGCAGGAGACACAAGAATGGTGGATGCTACTGAAGGAAAAACTCATCCTTTCCTAGCGACTTGGAAGTTGACTTGTTAAGGATCTCCACCAAACCACTGATCTAGAGACCAGGAGAACTGCCAAACTTCTCAGACACTGGCATGAAGTACATAATTTGGAAAGCCTGGCTATAGATACAGCTTTTAGATGTCACATCTGTGCTCAGGTAAGCCCTCAAAAAACAAAACAAAACAAAACAAAAACAAAAACAAAACAATCTTATAAGAGAACTGGACTAAAGGAAATAGACTTTCCTGGAAAAAGGACTTGCAATTTTAGGTATAAATATTTGCTGATGTGTAGTCACATATTCAGGAGACAGAGGCCTACCACACCCATAAAGAAACTGCTCTCATATTTATAAAAAAAATTCTTCAGGAAATAATTCCTAGATTAAGTCTGCCTCTGGTTTCTAGGTCAAACAGTGACTTTGTTTTCATAGTCAAATGTCTCAATATGACACATGTCATAAAAATATTAAATATTAGATGGAAATTCCATTGGGCACATAGGCTACTTCATTCAGATCGGGAAGGAACGATCAACAGAACCCTTCCGGCAGTGGTTTTCAAACTTTATAATGCTGCCACCTTTAACCATAAGATTATTTTCACTACGACTTCATAACTCTTACTTAATTTTTGCTACTGTGGTGATTAAAATGTAAAACTTTGATATGACAGAAACTCCTGAGTTAACACAGTGAAAGAATCATTCAACCCCCCCACCCAACTGGTCATGAAAAAAAATTAGAAACATTGCAGCAGACTCCAAACAAAATTAATAATGGAAACTGGTACAAAGATGAACCAATTGCCTTTCCTTTTCCCTGCTCAAGACCCAATGCACTTATTACCTAGAGGGAATTACTCCTTCTTAATTATGTCTGGGAGATGACCTTCTTTGCTTTCCAAACTGAGATATTCCTGAGAGAGAAATGTCTAATCAGTCCCTACCCAAGTCCTTTCAGACTTTGTTGGAAGCTATCCAGGACACTGGGGCTGTGAAGTGAAACCTGTTATCTTTCACCTCTAAACCCATCCAGCAATTTCAGTGAGGAGAATTATTTAGATAAAAAGGATCCCTCCTCAGATCCTGGATCCTGTCTGGAATCAACATTGCTGTGGTCAAAGAAAGAAAGGAAACTAGACATAGATAGGATCATTGGTATTAATCTTTGCTTATCTGCTTCTCATGGCAGACTACTTTATTTTATAGATTATTAGGACCAAGGATTATGCTAACAGTGGGACCTGATTGGTACACTGCCCTCAATTATGTCTGCAACAATTCCTGCAGTGTTTCTGACCTTTATGTATTCTGTGCACCCCCTACTGGTTCATGGTGCTGTTGCAGGGGGTTTTTGTCTGGGTTCCCACTGGTAGTCTCCCACTGTGTACAGTAATAAATGCCAGTGTCTTCTGCTCTTATGCTGTTCATTTGGAGATAGACATGACCTTTGGAATCATCTCTTGACATGGTGAATCTGCCTTTCACAGATCCAGCATAGTGTGTTGCATAATTATTAGCTTTGTTTTCAACTTCAGCAACCCATTTCAGTCCCCTTCCTGGAGCCTGGCGGACCCAATGCATCCAGTAGTCACTAAAAGTGAATCCTGAAGCTGCACAGGAGAGTATCAGGGAACTTCCAGGCTGCATCCAGCCTCCCCCGGACTCCCCCAGCTTTACCTCACACTGGACACCTGCAAAGACAGAGAATCCTCTTAGCAAACTGTCACAAATATTCAATGTCCCTCTTACATAACCCACACACTTCATTTATTTATAAACTACCTTTTGAAAGAGCAAGAAGTAAAATCCAGGTCAGCCCCAACTCCATGTTGAATGTTCTGTGTTCAACTCTGATCACAGAATGGAAAGACCTGTGAGTCTAGAACTGTGTGCCTCTCTCAGAGCTGAAGGATCAGGGGTAGTATTCATGAGCAGAAGGAAACATTATTTGCATGTTTTGCTGATATATTATGACCTCAGTTGTGGAAAATTTAGAGTAGTCAATTAAGAGTGCAGATGATGATTGAGATTAAATAAAGGCTAAAGTGGCACTTATGGCATGAATGTTTTCTCTATTGTACTGAGGACTGAGATAAGTTAATAGAGAAGATTTTTGTATGTCAGAAACTGCATGTTCATTCCCAGACCCCACAAATAAGATAATGGTAAGATCAAGGGAATCATATATTTAAGTTATTCTTGTGCTATATTAAACACTGTCTATAAAAGAACAAAGAAAGGAGATATTTAGAAAAATAGAAAGATGTAGTATGAATTCATATTTATAAATATGACTATATTTTACAACCTAAGTTTTTAATTCTGTGGAAAGAAAAACTCCACAACTGTCTTGCCAGAAATTATTAAATACATTTTAAATATTGGGACATAAGGAATATGATAATATAAGGAATGTTCTATACAGATCAGTGAGTAATGAATGCATTAGCTAAATATGGATGAGGTCATAGCAGAGTAGTATAGTATAGCATACATAAAGCTCAAAGTTTGGTTGTAAAAATTAAAAGAGCTTCTATATATATTATATATTATTTTATTAAAATATAATATATGCATATATAATGCATAAATATATTGTATATTATATATAAATATATAATATACAATATATTTATATAAGTTTATATTATATATATTTTATTTTATATTACATATATTTATAAACATAAATCAACCAAATAGAAACAAAAAAAAATGTACGAAGAATCAATAAAACCAAGAACTGGTTTTTTGACAAAAACAACAAGATAGATAAACCCATAGCAAGACAAACCAGAGGGCGCAGAGACAGTATCCAAATTAATAAAATTAGAACTGAAAAGGGAGAAATAACAACAGAAACTGAGGAAATTTAAAAAAATCACCATGTCCTACTACAAAAGCTTATACTCAACAAAACTGGAAAATCTGGATGAAATGGACAATTTTCTAGACAGATACCAGGTACCAAAGTTAAATCAGGAGCAGATAAACCATCTAAATAGTCTCATAGCCCTAAAGAAAAAGCAGCAGTCATTAAAAGTCTTCCCACCAAAACAAGCCCAGGACCAGATAGTTTTAGTGACAAGCTCTATCAGACCTTCAAAGAAGACCTAATACCAATTCTCTTCAAACTATTCCACAAAATAGAAACAAAATAAACACTACTCAATATGTTTTATGAAGCCACAATTATGCTCATACCTAAACCTCACAAAGACCCAACAAAGAAAGAGAACCTCAGACCAATCTCCCTTATGAATATCAATGTAAAAATACTCAAAAAATTCTTGCAAACCGAATCCAAGAGCACATCATAACAATTATCCATCATGATCAAGTAGGCTTTATACCAGAAATGCAGGGATGATTCAATATTTTGAAATCCATCAATGTAATCTACTATATAATCAAACTCAAAGAAAAAAAAAAACACATGATCATCTCACTAGATGCTGAGAAACCATTTAACAAAATTCAACATCCCTTCATGGTAAAAGTTTTGGAAAGATTAGTAATTCAAGGCCCATACCTAAACATAGTAAAAAGCAATAAACAGCAACCAGTATCCAACATCAAACTAAATGGAGAGAAACTTGAAACAATCCTACTAAAATCAGGGACTAGACAAAGCTACTCACTCTCACTCTACCTATTCAAAATACTATCAGAAGTCCTATCTAGAGCAATTAGACAACAAAAAGAGGTCTAAGGGATACAAATAGGAAAACAAGAAGTCAAAATATCACTATTTGCAGATGATTCAATAGTATACTTAAATGACCCCAAAACTTCCACTAGAAAACACCTAAACCTAATAAACAACTTCAGCAAAGTAGCTGGTTATAAAATCAACTCAAACAAATTAGTAGCCTTCCACTACTCAAAAGATAAACAGGCTGAGAAAGAAATTAGGATAACGACACCCTTCACAATACTGACAAATAGTATGAAATACCTTGGTGTGAATCTAACCAAACAAGTGAAAGATCTGTATGACAAGAACTTCAAGTCTCTAAAAAAAGAAATCAAAGAAGATTTCAGAAGATGGACAGATCTCACATGTCCATGAATTGGCAAGCTTAATACAGTGAAAATGGCCATCTTGCAGAAAGCAATCTGTAAATTCAATGCAATACCAATTAAAATCCGAACTCAATTCTTCAGAGTTAGAAAGAAAATTTCTCAAATTCATTAGGAATAACAAAAATCCAGGATAGCAAAAACTATTCTCAACAATAAAAGAACTTCTGGAAGAATCACCATCCCTGACCTCAAGCTGTACTACAGAGCAATAGTGATAAAAACTGCATGGTGTTGGTACAGAGACAGGCAGGAAGATCACTGGAATAGAATTGAAGATCCAGAAATGAACCCACACACCTATGGTCACTTGATCTTTGACAAAGAAGCTAAAACTGTCCAGTGAAAAAACAGACAGCATTTTCAACTGGTTATGGTTCAACTGGAGGTCAGCATGGAGAAGAATGCAAATTGATCCATTCTTATCTCCTTGTACAAACCTCAAGTCCAAGTGGAGTAAGGTCCTTCACATAAAACCAGATACATTGAAAGTAATAGAAGAGAAGATGGGGAAAAACCTTGAATACTTGGGCACAGGGTGAACATTCCTTAAAAGAACACCAATGGCTTATGCTTTAAGATCAAGAATTGACAAATTGCAAAGCTTCTATAAGGCAAAGAACACTGTCAATAGGACAAAATGGCAACCACCAGATTGGGGAAAGATCTTTACCAATCCCATATCCAATAGAGGGCTAATATCCAATATATACAAAGAACTCAAGAAATTAGGTTCCAGATAACCAAATAAATGTATTAAAAATGGGTTACAAAGCTGAACAAAAAGTTCTCAACTGAGGAAACTTGAATGGCCAAGAAGTACCTAAAGAAATGTTCAGCATCCTTAGTCATCAGGGAAATGCAAATCAAAACAACACAGATTTCACCTCACACCAGTCAGAATGGCTAAGATCAAATCAGGTGATAATAGGTGCTGGCAAGGATTTGGAGAAAGTGAAACACTCCCCCATTGTTGGTGGGCTTGCAAGATGGTGCAACCACTCTGGAAATCAGGCTGGTGGTTTTTTTACTATATGGGTTTTATGAAAAAAATAATTGAATGGTACTTTTAAACAACTTATAAGGGTTATACTTATGTGGATATACTTTATGATGAAAATGTCTCCTACATTCTAGAAGACTGATCCTTTTGCTGTACCAAACAGAGTGAAACATGCACTTTGAAATCACTTAAGATTTATTCTTCTCTTCAACATTCCTATAAGAAAATATTGTAATAACTAACATTACTTACCTTAGAATCCCATGTAGTCAACATTTACAATAAAATATAATGCACAGCTCTGGACCTAAATTATGTGCTCTTCTATGCTCCTGATTCTAGATTAATGTATATGCCTGTATGTGTATTATAATAGTCATTTGCTAAAAAAAAAACATAAAAGTATGAATAAATCTGATAAAATGAAAACCCAGAATAGTTGAAGATAACATACATATATTGATAAAAAATGTTTGTTTTGAGAGTTGGCATGTCCCATTAATTTACCTTTTCACTTTACATCCAGACAACAGTTCCTCTCTCTTTCCATTTTCCCCCTCCTCTCTTCTCATAAAGCTTCTTCCTCCATTCTATTCACTTATGGAAAGGGAGAAATCACCTCCTGGGTACCACCTGATCATGGCCCTTCAAGTCACTTCAGGACCAGGCACCACTGAGACCAAACAAGGGAGCCAAGTTAGGGAATAGGATACACAGGCAGGTTACAGAATCAGCATACACACCCATCCCAGGTGTTGGGGGACCTGCATGAAAACCAAGCTCCACATCTGCTGTGTATGTGTGTGTGTGGGGGGGGGTAAATACAACCCTTGTATGTTCTTTAGTTGGTTGTTCAGTATCTGAGTCCCCCCAGGTGTCCAGGTTATTTGACTCTATTGCTCTACTTGTAGAGTCCCTATCCTCTTCATACTCATTAATTCTCCCCCCTTCTCTTCAACCAGACTTCCCAAGCTCCATCTAATGTTTGGTGTGTATCTCTGCATCTGTTTTGGTCAGCTTCTTTGAAGCACTTCTCAGAGAACAGTTATGCTTGGCTCCTGTCTGTGAATTCAGGCTGACAGAGCTTTTCATGACTTGATTGATTAAAAACACTAAGCTATAAAAAGACAGATAGACAATACAAAAGTTCCTGCTACCATGTTTATCAGCTTACGAAAATGCAAATTTTAACTGTACAAAACCTGATTCTGAAATTGCTAACCTTCCATAAATGATTGATGATTTCATAACAGGATGACAAATGTTGTCACAGAGGAGCACAAAACTTGGATTCTGCCTGTATCCTTGTGCATTCCATGTGTTTCAAATATAGCAGAAAAGACCATTTATTAAAACAATGTAAACACAACTTACTATTCAGCTTCAAGGTAAGAACACCTCCTTCTAAAATACCTGGAAATTTTAAAATTAATTTTCAGTGGTCAAGTTGATGTTCATCTATATCTGGTGACAAACACAATCCAATTTCAGGGAAAAAAGGCAAGGAACATGCAGGGCTGCTGATGACAGGATTGGCCCTCTTACATCCCAAGTTCAGAATACCACTCATCTGGCCCAAATGCTATCTGAACAGGAACCTAGCTTGTTGTCAAAGTGGCAGAGTCTACACCCTGAGGACTCCAAGAGCATGGTATGCAGCTCCATTTCTAATCATAAAACAATAAGACATTAATTTACTAATATTGATAGAAATTAATGACCAGATATATCTATAACTAAAAAAAAAAAATTAGACTTAATAGAAGAGATAAAGTGACTCCCCACAGACCTATGAAAATCCTTTTCAACAAACTGCCTTTGTTTGCTTCAGGTAAATCAAATTGGACTGTGAAAGGGGTTTTGTTTGCTCAGGTTTTGTTGATGTGCATTTAATGGCCAAATACTTTTTATAGTTTGTTCACGCAATTGGTCCAGTTTCTTAGGCTTTAAAGATATTTACACAATAATGCATTGACACAGTTTATCCTTTTTTGCTTTATTAAAGAAGTGTGTTAATGGAAGGGATCACTGATAAAATTTGTAGACAGCAATATCCTGAATCAATATTCCTTCTTTCTCAAATAGTTTTTTGAAAAGTTTACAAAGACCATGTAAGACTGTGAAATGATAGATAAAGCTCTTGCTCTTTCTGAGCAAGTGTTCTCTGTAATCCCATTCAGAGAGAAGCATCTGCTTCTCTGGGTTGTCTGACACACTAAGGATGTGGTCACAACACTGTGTAATAGTAATAGTAATAGACGGCAGAGTCCTCAGATGTCAGGCTGCTGAGCTCCATGTAGGCTGTGCTGGAGTATTGGTCTGCAGTCAGTGCAGCCTTGCCCGTGAGCTTCTGAGCATAGTCAGTAACACCACTTCCAGGAAGAATTCTTCCAATCCACTCCAGGCAATTTCCAGTTTTCTGCTTCACCCAGTCCACGTAGGAGCTGGTGAAGGTAGAGCCAGAAGCCTTGGAAGACACCTTCACTGAGGGTCCAGGCCTTAGCACCTCAGCCCCAGACTGCTGCAGCTGGACTTGGGAGTGGGCACCTTTGGAGAGAACAGCAGAGTGAGTGAGAGTACTACCTGAATGAATGTTCTATTTTGAAATCAGAACTTGGGAACACTTACCTTCAACTGCTGCTTCCAGCAAGAATATGATCAAGCACCATTTCATGGTGAGAACCTTGTGTGCTCAGCGACTGTTGAGGCGACAGTGATCACAGGTTGTTCTTTGGCGTGTTTATTCCTGTATGTAACACCCAAAGACTCACATGATTTACATATTCATGAGTGAACCTCATGCTGATGTAAAGTAGTGTAGCTGTAGATAAAGGGGACAGTGGACACCTCTGTCAGGTAGCAGGATGCTTAGGACCAAATCTTAATCCTGACTGAGAAAGTATTCTTTCCTGAGACATGTGTAAATCCTGTGGATGTAATATCAAAGTCTAATCTCTCATTTTAAACATATATTGCCAACCTGAGATATTTTTTCCTCTTGGTGAAAACAAATGATTTTCAGGTGGTAGTTGTGATGAGAATAATAGTTAATAGATATTTCAAAAAGTCTTAACTTATGAGAATTTGCAATCTTCTTTCATATACATAAAAATAATAATGGATTTTCCAGCAGGTTGTCTACTAAAATGTTAAATACCCACATGAAATTCATATGGCTCAAAAATATGTGTACACAAATAGTTATTCATGCAGAATTTTCTACAAGAATTAAACTATAGAAGCAAACTACATAACTTTCAGGAAATCATTTCATAAAGGAAACAGTGTATAAATAATATAACCTATATTTTTTATCTATAAGAAACAAGTAATGTATCACTTTTAGGAAAATGGATGCATTTGATGAAAACATAATTAAGTAAATTGAGACTGTCTCAGAAACACAGATATTGTGTGAGAATCTAATTTGTAGTTCTTCAATATTACATAGCTAGATACAAATGTATAGTGATGTAGAAATAAAACTAACTGAATGAAAGTACCAAATTGGGGGTTGAAGACATGGTTTAGTGGTTAAGAGCACTGAATGTTCTTCCAGAGGTCCTGAGTTCAATTTCCAGCAATCATATGGTGGCTCATGACCATTGGTAATGGAATCTGATACCTTTTCCTTGTCTGTCTGAAGACATCTACAATGTATTCACACACACACACACACACACACATATATATATAATTAAAAAAGAAAAAATGTTAAATAGTAATGGTAGAAGCAAGAATAGGGTACACTGCAGGTTACTTAAGTACAGTGTAATATATGTATATATACACACATATACATATATATACATGTATATTATAATATATGTCTATATAAGTCTAATTATTGCTATCCATTTGAATATGGGTGGTTGCTATCCATATGCATGTTGGTGGATGTAAATTAGTAGTTCATAGGCAACTTCCAAGTGAACACTCCAAACAAAGGTGATTCTGAACTCCACAGCAGTCATCCAATGTCAGTAGTTCCTCAGCTTGTTATGGACCCTTGGGAGTTGTTGTTCCATGTTTGAATTTTTAAGGATAATGTTTGTTTAGTACTAGGGGCAGGTCACACATATATTAAATTCCACATATGACTCCTCACAGGACAACTTATGGATCCCAGGACTCTTCTACAATCTAGGTCTAAGGTATCAAACTGATATTGCGAAGTATATATCTTTACTGCTTGGTTATTGTACAGACTCTCATGCTATCATTTTGTAATATGACTCCATTTGTTTAGGCCTCATTCTGTTAAATACAGCTGCTGTGAATTCATGTGCTCAATGTTCATGTCAAGCACTGAGATGACATTTCATGTTTATCCACATTCTCGATCTTATGTTTGTTCTATTTCTTCTTTTGTGATGGTCCTTGAGTATTGTGGGGAGTCTGATATAGATGACTAATCTGTGGCTGAGTACACTGTCAATCATTCTCAGCACTTTTACAGTCGTGGATGTTTGCATAAGTCATTACACACTGCACACATGAACATCTGTGATCAAGGTTGAGAGCATCACTAATCTATTTTATGAACATAAATATTTATTATACAGATTTACAAGTTGACCATTAACAATACACCTAGTATCTACTAGGTCCTGTATCATCTCTAGCCTTGGGCCTTGGCAATGTTTCCACGGATGAAATGTTTTCTATGGAGAAGGCCACAAGTAAAATTAGGAAGAATTTGACCACTGCATATCAATCAGGCACCAGTGGGTACATTTTCCCTAAAGGCTAATATTACAAACTACAAAGTCTGGTGTTGCATAAGATAATTGATGTCTTTTCTCTCCCTAAAGATTGCATAACATTAGGAATCATAGCCAGCAGGGAAAATTTGCTGTTCAGTTCAATGTTGGTTTATATATGCCCTGCAACAAAAGTTCTTAGCTTTCTTGAAAATGCAGATTAAAACAATGTTAAGGTTTGATTTTTGCACCAGATACAATAACCATCAAGAAAACAAATAACAACAAATTCTGGCATGAATGTGGGGAAAGAGAAATCCTTATTTACTGATGATGTGAGGGTAACCTATCGTAGTGACTTTGGAAAGTAGGTTTGTAGATTTCTTTAGCAACTAAGACACAGTACTGTGATATGTCCCAAGTATATACCTCCAAATCATATAGTTAAATGTCTACTCATATTTTACAGAGAAACTTACACATCCATTTTTCTTGATGCTCTATTCACAAGTAGAATCAATTTGGATGTCTAACTACATACTAATGGAAATTAATGTGGAAAATATCGACAAATAAATATTGCTCAGTGTAAAAAACATGAATTATGAAATATTCTGGTGCATGGGTGGAACTGGAAAATTATGCTGAGTGAGGTCACCTATGTCCAGAAATACAAATGTTCTTAAACATGTGTTCTTCCAACTTTTAATGTTTTGTTTTATATGTTTAAGTGTTAAAGGCTAAGAGATAAGAAAAGGTTCACTAGTTTTGATGTGTTAAGAAAATGCATATTGAAGACCAACACTATGTTCACCTGTCTAAAGAGAGATATGAGTATCAGTAAAGATGTAAGGGGGCACACACACATACTTGGTGGATGAAACAAATCCCCACCAGCTCCAAAAACTTTAAACATCTACATGAATGCATGTGTGTGCGCGCACACACACACACACGTTACAGATGTACCAAAGTTCCAAGCACTCTACATACATACATATGCATATAGTTAATGTGCCAAAGGTCAAACCATTTCACATTCATGCATATACATGGCTTTTGGGGATAGATGGAGCCATCTTCCAACAAGTTTAAATTTTCTCCTATAGCTTATATATCACAACAAAATCTCACAAGTAGTACAGAAATTACAATGTGATTATATTCTATTTTTATTTAAATGAATATTACAATGAGTAAATGTAAGAAAAATGTAGTCCCTAATACAATCACATGATCAAATGTTTTATTTGGATGAATATGAATAAAAAATGAAAATTATTCACAAGGAACTGCATACATTTGTAAATAAGCAACTTGGTATAGATTAACAAAGTATAAGCAAAGTCATTTTCTCAGCCAGTTTCTCTTAGAAATGTTTTGTATGCTAGCTAAATTTAAAGATGCTCTACTTACTCTTCTCCATTTTCCCTCCCCTGTTATAAAGTCAGAGGACTCAGTTAGACCCAGAACAAAAATGTTCACAGGACATAAGAAATAGCCATGTTTGAATCCGGAATAAGGACTTACTCACTTTTGTCTCAGAGTCCACTATCAACAAGTAAAAGCAGCACATTTCAATAAACCAAAATGATTTGATTAGAGTAGATCAGATGAATCAACTTGAGACAGGAACAGCCATTTCTGTTCTCAGGTGCTAACTGGCTACATTACATGGAGCCCACTCTAGATGGGAGATGAAGGAAAGCTATGCCTGAGAAAGTGGTCTCATCTCCCAAGATCCCTATAAATACAATAGCCCCTGTTCCTGGGCTCAATGCCCACTGAGCTCCTCCTGCTGGTCCTGAGAGCTCCTACAGGAAGGTTTGCGTCTAGGACCACAAAGAAGGCTTCTCACTGTGCTGTGTACAGTAATAAATGCCAGTGTCTTCTGCTCTTAAGCTGTTCATTTGCAGGTAGATACTACTTTTGAAATCATCTCTTGAGATGGTGAATCTGCCTTTCACAGACTCTGCATAATATGTTGCATAGTTATTAGCCTTGTTTCTACTTTCAGCAACCCACATCAGCCCCTTCTCTGGAGACTGGCGGACCCACTCCATCCAGGCATCACTGAAAGTGAATCCAGAGGCTGCACAAGAGAGTTTCATGGACCCTCCAGGTGGCACTAATCCTCCTCTGGACTCCTCCAGCTTCACCTCACTCTGGACACCTGCAAACACCAGAGAACCTTGTCAGTAAGCAGTCAAAATACTCACATCCATCTACTCAGACATTCAATATGTCTTATTATCTGTGAATTACCTTTTAAAAGAACAGCAATAAAAACACAGCTCAGTCTCAAGTACATGGTGAATGTTCTGTGTCTGTGTTGGTCACTGAAGGGAAAGATTTGTGAGTCCAGATTTGTATGTCTCTTTCAGAGTTTTACAGTCAGAGGTGGTTTTCATGAGCAAGGGGAAGATTATTTGCATGTCTTTGTGCTATATCATGAGCTCAGGGGTGAGAGTCTTAGAGGATTCAAATACTAGTGCAGATGTCTTAGAAGTAATAAATGATGAAGTGGCATTATAGCATCAAATAATCACTTACTCTTCTAGAGTTGGCCCTCAGTTGACAAGAGATTTTTTTGCATGTTTGAGCCCTGTGTTTATTCCCAGCACTGTACGGATAAGTAAGTGTTGGACCCAGGATAATCATATTTGTATTATGCATGTGTTATTTGAACTGTGTCTCAAAAAAGTAGGTAGAAAAATAAAAGAAATGTTATATATTTTGTATTTCCAGTTATATATAGTAATATAAATTTGGACAGCCATTCTTTTGTAGTTTATACATGCATCCTCCTTTTCTGTGTTGGAAGAAACATAAAATTAATTCACAGGGAAGTCAAGCAAAAATGAACTTAAATGTTGTGATTTATAAATTAGGAAAAGTTTTAAAAGCTTTCAGTGAATCATAACTGCCTACATAAAATTGAAGTAACAAAATGTAGATGAAACAATAGCTCAGTGTTACAGCAAAGCATGCATAACACTCAAAATATAGTCACCTTTCAAGCAATTCAAATCAACAGGTTTGCTGTTGGCTCAACTGCATCATATCAAGAATCTTGGCATTCATCCCTTGTCACAGAGACACATCTGTTCAGGTTCTGTGACTGAAAAATATAAAACCCAGATGTTTTATCCCCAACACATATTTCTGCTGCATTCATATCTTAAGCTTTATTAGTAATGTTTCTGAATTATTCCCATGCATCCACCAGGAGTTAGGCTGTTCCTTCAATGCCTTTTGAGGGGTGTATATAAGAAACAGAGTGCTAAGGATTAAAAACTGGAAGCTCTGTTCCAAAAGCTCATGGAGGACAGGGATCTTATGGAATGTTTTGAAAACATGCCATGCAGTGAAGCTCAGTATCTGAGTCATTGTTCTGGAACATATGACATGACATAAACCTCATGATTGACTAACAATTTCCCCACTGTTCATATGGAAGGAAAGGGAAACACATGAAGTTCTCTAATAGAGAACTCTAAATATTGCAAGCATACAAATATTCTCAGAACTTAGGAAGATCTCAAAGTCAC
This sequence comes from Arvicanthis niloticus, assembly GCF_011762505.2. NCBI lineage: Eukaryota > Metazoa > Chordata > Mammalia > Rodentia > Muridae > Arvicanthis > Arvicanthis niloticus. Next base: position 4,417,128 of record NC_133430.1, on the reverse strand, counting down.
ATTCTCCCTACCTATTGTTAAGGAGGTGCCTTACTCATTATCACAATTCAAACATAATTATAGAAACATCTGTGTATATCAGTGAGAGATAAATTGTGATGCAGAGCATGTAAAAACTATGAAATGACAAAGGCTACACACTTACAAATCCATTACCTCATAAGTTACTACACTTCTGATATTATTCAATAAAACCTCTACAGATATTCTACTATGCAACTTAATTCCAGAATTCTATTCAATGGCAATGTAGGAAACATTAAACACTTTTTTTTCTCACAGATCTAGAATTAGGTGATCATTCCAGTTTGTGGTACTATATCATTGGCATTACTAGGGGCCACAGAAAATTGAAGTGGAATGAAAATCAAGGACAGAGAAGTGAACTGGATTCACAGGAAAAGTGATTATTAGGTTCAATGTCTCATTCCAGACATTACTTGAAGTGAGGTCAATGGTCCATGTCTGAAAATTCTTAATTTATTCAAGATGGAAAAGGAGGAGGAGAAAAACAAAAGAAGAAGGAGGAAGAGGAAGAAGAAGAAGAGGAGGAGGAGGAGGAGGAGGAGGAGGAGGAGGAGGAGGAGGAGGAGGAGGAAAAGAGGAGGAGACAGAGGATAGAAAGTAGAAAAAGAAGAAGAACTGAAATAAGAATGAAATTCATTGAAGATTTGTGGATCCATAGGAAAAGTGACTATCAGGTGCAGTCTCTCATTACACACATTACCTGAATAGGAGATCAATGGTCCAAGCCTCTTAAGTCTTATAAGTCATGGGCCTTGTATGTGGAACCCATGGGTATCTAATGAGTCTTTCAGATTGCCTTAGCTCAGCATTTCACAGAGGAATCCACTCTGAGAATCACTCGAAAACTCACTAAGGTTCTGGAACTTCTGATTTTTTCTGGTCCAAACAGAGGCATTCATGCTCCCATCACTGACAAAAAATAGTCTGTTCCTGTGAGAATGTGTTATCTTACACAATATAATATATGGCATAACAAGGGTAATGCACAGTAAACCTGTAAATTACAAAGAGAGGAGATACAATGGGCTCTGACCAGTGAAAATTTGTTCATTTGTGCAATACTCGTGTTTTCCACAGGGTATGTGCTTCCATCAGGGAAATATTTTGAATAAAAGATTATGAACAACAAAATTAGCCCAAATCTCTAAATGTGTTTATTTCTGCTTTGACAATTTTCCTGTGTTCCCATTACCTGTGTAGTGCAATGTGGCTCCATCTGTTCAATCGGGAAGTTTTAAAGAAAACTGATGGCAAGGAATGAAATAAGGGAACACAGACTCACTGGTAGCTATTTTTCCTCATAGAATTGAAGACACTCACATATCTGTTAATAGCAATGAGATATTTTCTGATATAGAGATATATCCCAATTTATGAACAGGATTTCACATCTCTCACAAGTATTCTGCATGAAGAAATGCTAACATCTTAAATATATATTTTATGAGAGTAATTTTCACACAAATAATTACTTAATAAAATAATAATACTTGGTAGAGTGAGGGACTTTGCTGCACCAGGAAATTAATGCCAGAAGATATTAGAAAGTTCAAGATAAATCACACATCCATGTCTCTGTGCCATGAGTCTATTTTATGATCACATTTGTGTCTCTACTTAATTTCCCAAACTACTGCTTCATTCCCCACAACTGTAGAAGATTTGTTGGCAATGTGTCATGACAATCTCTTACTAGTATTTCCACGTTATCTGAAAGAGCTACAGATTCACATATTCATTTACTAAATGAAAAAAAGGTTTTTGCATGACACAATTTCCCTTTGCAATTTTAATGGAACTAGAACTCACTGTATAGATCAGGCTGCCTTAAAACTCACAAATATCCTCCTGACCCTGACTCCCTAATGCTGGTGGTATTAAATGTATGTGCCACCACTTCACTTGGTGAATATTTACTACAGTATTTAAAGTTGTCAGTGATAAGAAAAATAGAGCAAAATGTATGAAAATGCTCTATACTATTTGTTAAACCTTTATGTAATTCTAAAACTATTACAAAATAAAATATTTGCCACAATGAAATAATTGAAACTACACCCTCTATACCTCACTGATTGTGTGACCACTGTGTTTATGCCAGAAAAGTTTCAGTCATAAACTCTAAAATGTCTGTTTCAGCATAGTTTCCCATTATTTCTATTGGAAATTGTAATGGCATAATTTGGTGAAAAAAATATATATAGGTGAATATATACATATATATGTATATATATGTATATATATATGTATATATATGTATATATATATGTATATATATATTCAATTTTTCATTCATGTCTATGTATGTGTATGTGGTACATGACTGTGTGTGAATGTGTGTGTGTGTGTCTTTGGGTGCACAGAGTCTAGAGGAGGGCTCTAGTTTTTCTCAAGTTGAAGGTACAGGTGAACTGTTGAATATGAGCATAGAGAATCAAACTCAGGGCCACTACAAGAGGTGCAACCATTCTTAACTGCTGAGATATCATCTCAGCCCTATTGACCTTTAGTCACTGTGGAACTGGGCTTCCTTCAGTTGTTTGCACTAGGTTTTGTAAGCACTGGGTTTAGGGAGGCTTGAAAGTCTATATCCTGCTTGCTATTTATGACATTTCCTAAAGCCTCAGAGTTTGATTATTTTGCCCACTGCACTTTTTTTATACTAAGGAATAAAAAATAGAGCCTTTGCTATAAATGATTTCTCTGGTATCTATTTACAAAGATGCAATGTTAACGATAACCTTAACTGTTCTCACTTTTTCCTCCCATTTTAGAGTCAGAGGTTATCAGCCAGATATATTTAAAAAAAGGTTTTCGGGACAATAGAAATAACCATGTATCAAGCCAGAATAAAGAGTTGCTCATGTTGGTCTCGGTGTCCACTTGCAACAAATGAAAGCAGCACATTATAATCAACCAGTATGGTTTGTGCCAGAAAGGATAAGATACAGAAATGGCCATATCTGTTCTCAGATGCTGATACAGAAATAGCCATATCTGTTCTCAGATGCTGAATGTCTCAGGTACATGGAGCCCTATCTAGATAGTAGAAATAGTCTCCAGAGAAAGTGTCCTCACCTCCCCAGATCCCAATAAACCATAGGTCCAGTTCCTGGGTAATATGTCCACTCTGCTCCCCCTGCTGGTCCTGAGAGCTTCTGCAGGAAGGTTTGTGTCTAGGTTCACAATGAAGGCTTCTCACTGTGTCTTGTACAGTAATAAATGCCAGTGTCTTCTGCTCTTAAGCTGTTCATTTGCAGGTAGATACTACTTTTGGAATCATCTCTTGAGATGGTGAATCGGCCTTTCACAGATCCCGCATAATAAGCTTCATAATTATAACCTTTGTTTCTAATTTGTGCAACCCATTCCAGCCCCTTCTCAGGAGACTGGCGGAACCAATTCATAAAGTAGTTAGTAAAAGTGAATCCAGAGGTGACACAAGAGAGTTTCATGGACCCTCCACGTGGCACCAATCCTCCTCCAGACTCCTCCAGCTTCACCTCACACTGGATACCTGAAAACACAGAGAAACCTCTCAGTAAGCAGTCTAATTATTCAGTGTCCCTCTCACTCCCGTTCACTCACACTCAGTATCTCATATTATCTATAAGTTACCTTTTAAAAGAACAAAAATAAAAACACAGTATAATCTCAAGTTCATGGTGAATGTTCTGTGACACTATTGGTCACTGAAGGGAAAGAATTTTGAGTCCAGAGTTAAGTTCCCCTGTCAGGGTTTTGGGGATCAGGGCTGTATTTATGAGCAGAGGGGAAAATTATTTGCATGTCTCTGTGTTATGTCAGGAGCTCAGTGGTATGAGCCTTAGAGGACTCAAATAAAAGTGCAGCTGTCTGAGAAGTATAAATGATGAAGTAACATTATAGTGTCAAAATATCACTTACTGTTCTGGAGTTGTACCTCAGTGGATTTTGTACATGCCTGAGTCCTTTGTTTATTCCCAGCACGGTATAGATAGGTAAGCAGTGGACACAGAAGCATCATATTTGAGTTATGCATGTGCAATATGAACTGTATCGCAAAAAAGAAAACAAGGAAATAGAAAAATAAATTTTATTAAATATGTATTTCCAGTTATATATACTAATATAAATTTGCAGACTCACTTTATTGTACCTTGTACATGGAAACTGTTGTGCTGTGTTTGTAGAAACATAAAACAATGTCACAAGGAAGTTAAATGAGAATGAGCCTACATATTATAATTTAAAAGCTTCACTGAATGACGACTGCATACATAAGATTGAAATAGCAAAATACAGCTGAAGCCATACCTCAGTGTTATAGCACAGTATTTATCAGGATCAAAATTTAATCATAGACCTTCATAAAATAAATATGAAATTTACTTGAGATTATTTCTTGATTCAAAAACTGCACACCCACTGAAGATTTATGTTTATTGCTTAGTCCCCCCAGTGTTGAGCTTTCTCTTCCACCATAGAGTCTACCTCCTTTCCATCTTATAAACATGCCCAGCTCTTTTGTGACCTCTCTAATGCACCAAGTAAGGCTAACTTTGCCTGACACATAATTCTCTTCTGATGATCCTAAAGAACTTGTGTTTCTCTCACTAACAGCAAGGTCTACTCTTTCTCACAGAAAGGGCCTACCTGGCCCCTTAGAGACTTACCTTTCCTGCACTCTCAGGTAGCCCAGCCCCTTCCTCTCCCACAGCCTACTCCATTTCTGTTTTCTCTTTTGGCTTCTTCTCATGTTGTCTTTGCTTCTCCCCATATCTTAAGCACTATTCTCTATTGGCTTGATTCTCTGAACTGTTGAGGACAAATTTTTCTCACTTACCCCATATGAAAACCACTTTTGTAGATTCTTACGTCCAAGTGCTGACAGAATTTCTGGCTTTGCCAGAGTCTTTCCCCCTCACAACTTTAAATGTACTTGCTCATTTCATGCTATAAGATGCCTTCTCCACCTCCTATCTCATAGCATTTGTGTCACTGGAATCCCAAAATTATATCCAGTAAAGCTGGACTCAAAGAAATTCTACCAAACTTGAAGAGACACACAAGACAGCAAGGGATGAAAGGACAAGCATTTAGTGTTCTGACCCCTCAATGGTGTCTGTTCATGTAAAATGTAATTCTATATAATAGTTCCACAAAAGAAAATAATAGTCACCTCTGTATGTCTAAGTCTCCACCTTAACTGGTTACACACATACACAGAAAGAACAAAGATAATTTAAACAGAAAAAAACTCAAGAAATCATTTCAAATGTGTGAATTTCTGATGAAAAGTTGTATTTACAACTGATTCCACTAAAGTTGAGAATACCCTTGCAAATTACTATGATAACTTACATGCTTAAAAACTAGATAAGCTGTACAAATAAGAACTTCAAATATTATATTTTCTACCAAAATTAAAACCTCAAGGTATATAAAATTGAAAGAGATGAATTTTAAATGAAATTGATGAAGTTCTTAAAAGCATCAACTTAATGAAAAGCCCAGGAACAGAGTATGTTAATGTTGAATCAGTCAGAATTCCAAGGAAGACTCTCAATTCTTAACTTCTCCCATATCATAGGAAATAAGGGATTATTTCAAATTTTGTTCCATGACACTATATTATCTTGATACCAAAGCTAGAAAAATACACCACAAAAAGTAAAACTACAATTCAATCTATTTGATAAATATAAATATCATATAAATAATCAAATTCCTAACAAACTGCTTGCAATTCAGCTTTAGGAACCCATTAAGGAGATGGGATGTTATAGCCAAGTGGACATTTTATAGGTTAGTTGATTCTTTAGTTCATTTTATGCTGTCCTTTATTCCTCTAGCTTGCTCTATCCCCTTCCCCACTCTTCTACAACACTCCCCAGGCTAAGCATGGTATTTAGATGTGTGTTTCTGCATTGGTTTTCATCAGATCCTTGATGAAGTCTTACAGGAAACAGTTATGCTAGGCTTCTGTTTGCAAGCTCAGCAGAGTATCATTAACCATGGAAGAAGTTTTCTCTCTTAATTGTGATAAGGCTCAAGTTGAGGCTGTCTAGGTTGTCCATTCCCTTAATCTTTGCCCATCTTGTGTCCATGGAAATATTTACATTGAAGTGTTTTCTGAGTTGGAGGAGGTACCCTTTCTCCACCAGAAATTCCATCTGGCTACAGAAGGTGGCCACCAGTCTCTATATCCCAAGCTGCTAGGAGTCTCAGGCAGGGTCAACCCATAGACTCCTGCTAGCTTCCTGGTCCTACTCAGGTATAAAACTCCTGGGCATATATGCAAATGATGCTTCACCACCTGAAAGGAAACTTGCTCCACTAAATTCATAGGAGCTTTATATGTATAGCAGATACCTGGAAACAATTTTTAATGTTCCTTAACTCAAGAATGGAAAAAGGAATATGCAGTATATATACAAATGAAATACTGTTAAGATATTAAAAGAAGACAAAATGAAATTTTCAGACAAATGGATGGAAGTGTACCCTTTATTTAATTGGAGTATTTGGTTTATTGTCATCTATTTTCTTGAATGCTTTATATATTTTAGAAATTAGCCGTTGGGCAGATGTGGAAATATGAAGATGTTTTCTCATTTTGTAGGCCACTTTTTTTGTCCTTTTGACTGTGTCTGTGGGGAACCGACAGAAGGTGAATATCATCCTTGCAGCCATCTTGAGCCATATACCCTGGCAAGAGACTTGATTACAACAGCCTACAACAGCTGAGCACACTCTGATAACATCTTGTTTTAGATACCCAGGATCTTCCCTTGTGTGTGTGAGACTCAAAGGTGTGATTTAGAGCAGAGATTTAAGGGCGTGACTTAAGCTGTGATTTAGAAATAAGACCTAAGGACATGACTTAAGCTCATGACTTAGAGGTGTGGCTTAGAAGTGAGACATATAAAAGGTGAGAGGCAGACAGAAGAGATTATTAGGTATTAGGCACTTGGCACTTGGAGGAAGAACTTGGATTTAGACATTAGACATTTGAGACAGAGAACTGGGTAGTAGGCATTAGAGCATTAGACATTAGGCACTTAGCACTAGGAAAAAAACTTAGAACTTCGAAAGAGAGTAGCAACTGGAACTAGGATTAGGTGCTAGGAACTAGGGACTTGGAACTTGGGACTTGGACTAAGAAGAGAGACTGAAGAATAAACGGGATTGAATCACACTCTGTCTGATCTCCATTCCTCGAGTCCATTGCTGAACCCTGACCTGCGGACCGGAGCTACTTGGGGCAGTGCAGGCTAACAAATTAGTCCCCAAGGCTTTTGGCAGTGCGGGTCCCAACATTGACAGAAAGGTCCGAGGCATTTTGGCCCCCAAACGTGGGGTAGTGCAGTTCTCAACATTTCTGGCCCCCGAACATGGGACAGCTCAGGCCACAACATTTTTGGCACCCAATGTGAGGCAGCTCGGGCTGCAACATGTGTCCTTTGCCTTACAAAAACTTGGCAATTTCATAAGTTCCCATTTATTAATTGCCAATATTAGTGCCTAAACAATTGGTTGTACTATTCACAGAATTGTCTCTTGTTCAAATGCACTCAAGCCTATTCCCAACTTCCTCTTACATCTGTTTAATTATACATAGTTTTGTATCATGGTTTTTATCCACTTAGAATTGAGTTTTGTACAGGGATATATATATATATATATATATATATATATATATATATATATATATATATTCTTCTATATATTGATATCAATTTAGATAAGTACCATTTATTTAAAGCATTTTCTTTTTCCATTGTATAATTTTAGCTTCTTTGATAATTTAATTTTACTGTTCAACCTGTCTGTTTTTGTACCAATACCATGGAGTTTAATTACTATTGATCTGTAGTACAGCTTGAAATCAGGGATTGTGGTATTTGCAGATGTTGTTTTACTGTATATAATTGTTTCACATATCCTGCGTTTTTTTTTTCTTTTCAAGGTTTGTAAATTATTGTCTTTGAATTCTGTAGGCATTGCATTATGTCTGTAGACTACTTTTTGCAAGATGGTCTTTGTTTTTACTATATTAATCCTACTGATGAAGAAGCATGGAAGATATTTCCATCTCCCAATATCTTCTCCAATTTCTTTCTTCAAAGGCTTGAAGTTCTTGTTATACAGATCTTTCACTTGCTTGATTAAAATTACACCATTATATTTTACATAATTTGTGGCTATAAAACTCGTGCTATTTCCTTGATTTCTTTCAAGGCTCATTTATCATTTAGCTATTGATGGCTATTGATTTTTACAACTGTTTAAAGACAGAGGATGTTGCAAGATATTGATTTTTATGCATTTCTTATAACTGGAAATTTAGTGATGATGGTTTCCTCAATTTTTGAATTGTTTTGATTCTGTATATTCTCCTTTTATAAATGGACACAGTGTTTGATATAGCCTTCCTATCAAGCACATATTTCTCCACATATTAGAAGATGAGATTTCTATCTAGTATTTCTTGTGAGTTTTTTTCTGAAAATAAATATGCTTCTCTTCACACTGGAAATTTATTAAATTGAACATGAAGGTATCATTTCAGTTTTTATTAATACACAGTTTTAATAAAACTCAAAACATTCACTAAAATTTTCAAATCATTTGTCTAATATTTTTAAGTAGCATGTTGGTTTTTTAAATATATAGGTTCTATTTTACCAATGAGTCCTAGATCCAATCATAAAACATGAGTCCAAATGCTGGTACAATGTCTGAAGCCAGTAAAGCAAATAGAACCATTTCCAAGTTAGCAGGTTGGCAAATAACACAGAGGGGACAAACAAAGTACAAGTTATCTGACTGGAGACAAGATAAGAAGAAAATTAATTATTTTTCCTAAAACAATAATAATTAATGCAAATGTGTAGATAACTCTATGTAATTTAAATGAATCTATCTCATCTGAAATAGCAGGGCTGTCTTCAAGAGCCAAATACCAGTTAACAAAATCTCTGACACTTGGCATAAGAAGCCTTCCTTTGAGTTGTTAGTCATGGTTTTCTAAGAGATTCCACAATAGGCTGAATCTGTTTTAGAAAAGTAGTAAATAGAGCTGCACATGTTATATCATAGACAACAGAACTGTGGGCTCAATGATTAGAATTTAGTGTATCTTAATCTAAGGGTATTTTTAATTTTGGAAATCACATAGATTTTGATATTGGTTTCAACAATTTCTCTTACCATAAGCAGTAGATAAGATCTCTTCTTCCCAGTGTTTTTTATTAGCATAAAGACTGTTGGCAGTTTTTCTTGACTTTAGGCATTCTTACTGGATTGAAATGAAATAGCAAACAGTGTCATTTTGCCCTTCATGGTTGATGGTAATGAATATTTTTATATATTCATTAAAAATATGAGAAAAAATTTGCCAACACTACATTTGATGGAGATTAGTATCTAGAATTTATAACAGATTAAAACATAAACTATAGATTCCAGCTAATAAATACAGTAGATTGAAAATTTACCTGAACAGATAATTCTCAAAAGAGTAAATGTAAATTCACAATACATACATGAATAAATGATCATTATTTTTATGCATCCTTAGGCAAACTCAGATCCTTTATATTGTTTGGCCCCTCCTAACTTCCACTTTTTCCCTATTTCTCAGTTTTCTCCCCGTTCAGACCTTTTAGCCTAGTGTACTCTGTTTTACTTTGATATAATACAGCTCTTTCAGCCCCTCCTCTAAACTAATCCTTGCTGGCTTGTTCCTTATAGTTTGCTAAACTTGCTAACTTACACAACCGAATATCACAAGAGTGTAGAGATGGCATCATTCACAATGGACTTATCCTTTCCTCATGAATCATATGATTTTGTAGACCATAGTGCTTAGGAGGAAATATACTCATGGAATGCTCCTCAATGGTTGTGTTTTAACTCCTTCCCAAGTATTTACATTGATAGTTACATTGCTGTTCTCACCTTGGGTCAGTAATCACTCTATTTTTCCAAAGTATGAAACAGAGAATCACAACTGTTTAAAGTATTTACAATATGACTTCTGAGTGCTCAGGTATAAATGAGACATTTGTATTACCCCTTTAAGGGTTTACAGAATACCATGTAATAGGCAGTGGAAAGAATTTAAGCTCTGTCATATGAATGCCAATACTAAGAAAGAGTGTATTTTGGATATACCATGAGCATACAAAGGCCACACCCAACTGCACAAGATAATGATGTGTTTGTGTGTGTGTGTGTGTGTGTGCGTGTGTGTGTGTGTGTGTGCAAATTTGGGAATAAGAAGCAAATCAACAGGATGATTAAAGGTATGACAGAGTGAATTTGTAGATGAATATAGACATAATACGTTAGAGATTTCCACTCTAGTTGGTGTTTTGTGCCTTTATTCTGCTGAACATTTCCTTTGCTGCATACACAAATGACCATCATGAACTTTTATTGATATGCTTTTAGATAATTATGAGAGCAGATTTTAACAACTGCAACCACAGAAAGTATTTGCATGGTTTATAATGTCTATTTGTATAAATGGCAGAAGTTTTTGACATGCTAGTAACTTTTGCTATAAATTTATGTGGTGAAAATAGAGCATGTCTCAGGAGGAGCAAGCATCCTGCCTGCTGTGCAGCAATTTTCCCTTACCCATAAACAGAGGTTCAAATGAGTGTATATCATCTTTGACCATATGTCTCTTACAGACACAGAGGGAAAACAGTGACAAAAACAAATAAAATATTGCATTATTGTAAATGAGGACACACATGTCTTTTCATTTGACCAAGAATTTACTCAACAGTAAGATTTTACAATTAGATGAATGGTTAACTTCTTTGTTTACATGAATCTGTCACATGCAAATTCACATTTTTTTTTAAAACTAGAATCATTCTCAGAGCAAAAATCTTCAAATAATTCATATTTTCGACTAATAATGAGGTGAAGATGGAGTAAAGAAACTATTTACTCCTATGGTGGAAGAGGAGAGTTGTTGAGACGGTTCTGGTGGATTGCATCTGTGAACAAATGAGACAAGTTACATTTATTGGTTGAGTAGAATAATGAGAAATATGATGATTGAAGTTATGGATTAACTGGATAAGTTAAATTACAATTGGGTAAAATATGAGTCTGTTGGACATAGTATTCAGGAAGAAAAAGGGAGATTTGTCTTCTGTTAGCATATAGGAGTCCCTGAATTGAGACTCATCTCACTCTGAGTTTTTGAAATCACAAAAGTTACCTAATACAGAGAAGCTTCAAGCCTTTACTATATATCTCAGCAGACTAAATCTTAATTACCATCTTGGAACCTTCTCAGCATTTGACTCTGTAAGCTATAATGAAGTCATTTTTACAATCAGTGGTGATCATCTGGATTTAGGTCATGTTAAGACTACTCATGATATACATTTAAAAGATTAAACACGCCATATTTTCATTGATTTCACATATTTCTACATACTATAGATGTACAGCGCATTCTGGGAATTCAGTAGATGGAGTGACATGTGAGTCCTCACAAACCAGCAATAGATTAAGTCTGCCCCTGCTTTTTCTGGGTCAATGATTTCAATGGGTTCTCCATGCGCCCCCTGCTGGTTATGAGCACTCCTACTGGGATATTTTTGTCTGAAAAGTTTCTGAGTGTAGCCCAGTAATAAATGACAGTGTCTTCCTCTCTTAAGCTGCTCATTTGCAGGTAGATACTGCTCTTGGAATCATCTCTTGAGACTGTGAATCTGCCTTTCACAGAATCCACATAGTAGGTTTTGTAATTATAATTTTTGTTTCTAATTTGAGACACCCATTTTAGTCCCTTCCCTGAGCCTGGTGAATCCAGTTCATGAAGTAGCTATTGAAGTTGAATCCAGAGGTGGCACAAGAGAGTCTTAGGGAATCCCAAGGCTGCACCAAGCCTCATCCAGTCTCTACAAGTTGCACCTCTTCACACCGAACACCTGAAAACACAGAGGATCTTGTTTAGAAAACTTTGTTTTGTTATAGGGCTTTAAAATGTGCTGTCAAATTGCTAGTGTATGCTCTCTCAGGCTTTTTTGTAGACACTTAGAGCTATGAGTTTTCCCCTTAACACTGCTTTCATTGTGTCCCATAAGTTTTGGTATGACGAACCTTCATTTTCATGAAATTCTTAAAAGTTTTTAGTTTTTCTTTATATCTTCTTTGACCAAGTCATCACTGAGTACAGCATTGTCCAGTTTCCATGTGTATGTGGGCTTTCCATTGTTTTTGATATTATTGAAGACCGGCCTTAGTCCTTGGTGATCTGATAGAATGCAAGAGATTACTTCAATATTTTTGTATCTATTGAGGCCTGTTTGGTTGATTTTGGAGAAGGTACCATGAGGTGCTGAGAAAAGTGTATATTCTTTTGTTTTAGGGTGAAATGTCCTATAGATAACCATTAAATCCATTTGGTTCATAACTTAAATTAATTTCACTGTGTCTATGGTTAATTTTTGTTTCTATGGTCTGTCCATTGCTGAAAGTGGGTTGTTGAAATTCCCCACTCTTACTGTGTGAGGTGCAATGTGGGCTTTGAGATTTAGTAATGTTTGTTTTATGAATGTGGGTACCCTTGCATTTGGAACAAAGATGTTCAGAATTTAGAGTTTATCTTGGTAGATTTTTTATTTGAGAAGTATAATTATAAAGTGTCCTTTCTTATCTTTTTTTGATAACTTTTGGTTGAAAATCAATTCGAAATTAGAATGGCTACTCCAGCTTGTTTCTTGGGACCACTTGCTTGGAAAATAGTTTTCCATTCTTTTAATCTGAGATGGTGTCCGTCTTTGTAGCTGAGGTGCATTTCCTGCATGCAGCAAAATTCTGGGTCCTGTTTGCATATCCTGTCTGTTAGTCTATGTCTTTGTTATTGGGGAATTGACTCCACTAATGTTAAGAGATATTCAGGAAAAGTGATTGTTGCTTCCTGTTATTTTTGTTATTAGAGGTGGATTTATGTTTGTGCAACTATCTTCTTTTGGGGTTGTTGGAAGATTACTTTCTTGCTTTTTTCTAGGTTGTAGTTTTTCTCCTTGTATTGGAGTTCTTTATCTATTATCCTTTGTAGGGCTGATTTGTGGAAAGATATTGTGTAAATTTGGTTTTGTGATACAATATATTGGTTTCTCCATCTACAGTGATTGAAAATTTTGCTGGGTATAATAGTCTGGGCTGGCTTTTATGTTCTCTTAGGGTCTCTATGATATCAGTCCTGGATCTTCTGTCTTTTATAGTTTCTGGTGAGAAGTCTGGTGTAATTCTTATAGGTCTGCCTTTATATATTACTTGACATTTTACCCTTACGGCTTTTAGTATTTTTTTCTTTGTTTTGTGCATTTGATGTTTTGATTATTATGTGATGGGAGGAATTTCTTTTCTAGTCTACTCTATTTGGAGTTCTGTAAGCTTCTTGTATGTTCATGGGCATCTCTTTCTTGAGGTTAGGAAAGTTTTATTCTATAATTTTGTTGAAGATATTTACTGGCCCTTTCAGCTGGTAATCTTCACTCTCATCTATACCTCTTATCTTTAGGTTTGGTCTTCTCATTGTGTCCTGGATTTTCTAGATGTTCAGGGTTAGCAGCTTTTTGCATTTTGCATTTTCTTTGAGAGTTGTATCAATGTTTTCCACAGTATCTTAGATTTTCTCTTTTATCTCTTGTATTCTGTTTTTGATGCTTGCATCTATGACTCCTGATTTCTTTCCCAGGTTTTCTATCTCCAGGGTAGTCTCTGTTTGAGGTTTCTTTATTGTTTCTACTTCCATTTTTAGTTCCTGGATGGTTTTGTTTAATTACCTTTTTTGTTTTGTTTTCTTGCAATTCTTTAAAAGCTTTTGTGTTTCTTCTTTAATAGCTTCTACCTGTTTACCTGTGTTTTCTTGTACTTCTTTAACAAAATTGTTTTTGTCCTTCTTAGAGTCCTTTATCATCATAATGAAAAGTGATTTTAAATATGACTCCTATTTTTCCAGTGAAATAGGGTGTCCAGGAGTTGCTATGGTGGGAGGACTGGGTTCTGAGTATGCCAGGTAACTTTTGCTCCTATTGCTTATATTCTTGCACTTGCCTTTCACCATCTGGTTAACTCTAGTGCTACTTGCACTCACTGTCTCTGACTGGAGCCTGTCTTTCCAGTTATCTTGCTTGTGTCAGAACTCCTCAGAGTCCCAATGTCTCTGTGATGTTGTGATCCTGAGCTCTTGGGTTGAAGAGCTCCTGGGATTCAGACTGCCTCTGGAATCCTGAAATCCTGCTGCTATGAGTGCAATGGTTCCACCAATACTCTATGATGGTTCAGGATATGGTGTCTTGACAGAAGCAGACCAGCTAGATGTCTGGACAAGCCAAAAGGATCAAGCAATTAGTGGAAGGGGAGTAGTATTCCCGAGGGGTGGCGTGTGAGTGGGTGATGGGTCCAGAGTACCCCAGGCTCCCAGTTGCAGTTCTGGGACGTAGGTTGTGGGGGAGAGTTCTTACATGCTACTCTAGGAAGGTTCAGGATAAGGTGTCTTCTAAAGAGCAGACCTGCCAGGTGTCTGCCCCAACCAAAAGGATCTAGCAAGAGGTGGAAGAGGAGTGGTATTCCAGAGGTGTGAGGTTTGGGTGAGTTGCAGCTCTGGGGCTTAGGGTTGTGGGAGAGGGTTCTCACCCACTGCTCTATAAGGGTTCAAAATATGATGTCTTCATGGGAGCAGACCAGCTAGGATTTTTTGAGTAAAGAGGGGCCAAACTTGCATATTTTCCTGCTATATTTGTATATTTCTTGCTATGTAATGAGCTCAAGGGTTGGGGGCGACTTAGAGGAGACATTTAATAGTGCATACCTCTGAAATGCTATAAGGGATGGAGTAGTAATTTTCAAAGTATTATTTATTCTCATCAGTCTGTACCTCAGTTAACAGAATACTTGCTTGCATGCATGAAGCCTTATGTTCATAACCAGCACTGCATGAATGTACAGGATATGGAAGCAGGAACATTATATATTTTAATCATCCCCAGCCTGCTTAAAAGTGTATCTCAAAAAAAAACCCTAAACAAAACAACATATTATTGTTTTATGGATATAAATAGTGATATAAATTTAGCACATTTCAGATTTTATGTTTATACATGCACAATACAAAAATATTAAGTAAATTTAGAGAAAATAATAACATAAAAATTTTATATAGTATTTTAAAGGAAAAGAGTACGAATATCAATGAATAATGAAAACTGACATTATATTAACAAAATTTGTGTGAAGACAGCCCGACACTATAGTGTTTCATGCATTAGGCTTCAAGATTTGTGGGCAATGTGTCATAGCCAATTCTTACTAGTGTATCCACAATGTCTGAAAGAAATAGAGATTCAGAAATATCTGGACTTGAATAGAAGAATAGGAGATATAAAATGAGACTCATGGATTAATATAATAACCATTCCTATTTGCAAATGTGACATATTAGAGCCTAATGCACAGTGCTCTGACAGGAGGCTTTGAGATGTGTTAGGTCTTATAGGTTGATGACTCTAATGCTCTTCATCTTGTTGACCACCCTGAATACAAAACTCTTTTCTTTTTAATAGTTATATAACATTTTATAACATTAGGAATCTACCTAGAGTCTGTATGGGCAATATCTACGAACTTTCTCATCATGCAATTCTTTGAACAAGTTTGGTAGGTTGCTGATATAACCAAAGTTCTATGATAGGTTCATGTAAATCAGGGTGGTATTTTCTTTAAAAAATGTATGTAGTAGCAAAAATCCAGATATCCATTTATCCTACAAATGACAAATATAGAAAGGATTTTAAGGAATACCTCAAAGAGCTGCAGATCTGACACCAGAAACCAGCACTCAGTTCTGCTCCTGAGGTTTATATGTGCTGATCAGACCCTGATCCTAAAGTTCTTGAAGGAAGGCTTGTGTCTGGGCTCTGATGTCTCCTCACTGTGTATTTTGCACAGTAATATATGAGTGTGTTTTCTCCTCTCAAACTTCTCACTTTCAGATAAGGCTCCTTTTGAAATTATTTATAGAGGTGGTGAATAGGTTCTTTATGGATGGAAAATATTTTGTTACAAAAGTTGTGGTTACTTTCTCTAATCCACCAGTTTATTGGTCTTGCCATATGTATTCCATTAATCTAATACAGAATATTAATCCAAAGGTTGCAGAGGAAAGCCTCAGGGACTTTACAGTTTTCACTAAGGCTCTGACAGACACAACTAGCTATACACCTGCAAAGAAAATCTTAGTGAGAAAGCTATAAAAAATATCTACCTTACATAACACATGTAACCTAACATACTCACTATTTCATGCTCCCATAAATTACCTTTTAAAATTTCAACATGAAAACTTTAGCTCTGTTTCCTTTCCAAGTTTGTTTTTTTTTTTTATCTCAAATATCTGATTCGTAAAGAATCAGAAACCAGATGCTGTGCTGAAAGCCTGCTAACTCAAAGAAAAAAGACAAACTACCTACCTAACTTTCTCTGCAGTTAACTTCACAAAAGGAACTTCCCCTCCATGCCAAAACCTTTCAATCTCAATGTGCCTCTCTTCTACTTCCTGTGTGCCTTTATTGATCTGCCACTTACTCTCCATTACTTTCCCTATGTAATCTCCTTTTTAACTCACTGTTTGGTCCTCCACTTGAACCAGAGATACAGAAAAAGAGCTATATAAGTTCCTATGAAAACAAAGAGGCTCATTTGCTTACCCTAATGCAGTATAACTGGTTCTCTTCTAGAATTCCTAGAAATATGAATGCCTACAGCGAGACAACACAGAGAAATAAAACAGAATTATTAAACTACTATGTATATTTTTTTAAAAATTATGTATTTATAATTAAATTCAAAAGTTTCTTGCTGTTGTTTTTGCACATTTACACCCCTCTGAATATTAGATTTACAGAAAGCATCAAGATACAATTTTAGAGTTTTAAATAGATTAACAATATTTATGAATTTTGATACCAGATATAAAATGATTGAACTTACTTTTAAAATACAGCTTAATAGTGATATTCAGAAGAACTGTTGGGTGATACTCAGTTTCAAAAAATAAAAATATGTAAGTTTTATATCATATAATTTATATAAATAACTTTTGAAATGTTTTGAACTATTGGGTTTGTTTTATTAATTCATCTTGTGTCAGCCAGGTTTCACATGTCAGTGCTGTACAGCATGTCAGTATTTTATACACTTTCAAAGAATAAAGGAACATGTCTGTGAATACCAAGAGACTCTGGAATACCTGTAAGGAGACAGCTGGAGAGAAACCTAAGCCTCCATCAATATGAGGCATGCTGTAACATCCATCCATCTCTCCAGTCCTGATCTTCCTAGAACATGGCACTTTTATCCTGAATGTGGGTGAGATTCGTCATGAAGTATCCTAAAATTCTCTCTCAGTCCTAGGTACAATTTATTCAACTCTGAGACAAACTGTTTTTATGGTAACTGGGAGCATTCATAATGTGCCATTTCTCTTTCTGTAGCTTTAAGGGACACTGACATATATTTTAGCAAATAATTGCAGGGATCTCTGTCAGATCTTGTGCATTCCAAGCAAGAGTTCTAAGTGACATAGAAGATGGTCTCCTGGGGCTTTTGTGTGGTTAACTAACTTGAACAAACTCTATTAAAGTTAGGAAACACCCTTGCTGCCCTCTAACTGAATTTATTCCTCAGGAAATACACAGCTCATTTATTTAGATATTTCGTTTAAAAGGTTTCATGTCAACAGATATTTACCAATTGCCACAGGAATAAAATATCTTCCCAGTACACGTTGATTACCAAGCTAATGCATGGCTTCATTCACTTTATCTTGATCCTACATAGATGTAACACTAAAATGTTTTAAAGTCCCTCAGCAATAACTTATAGGCCAGAAATGTTGTTCTAGCAATCTTGTGTTATACTGAATCACAAGGATAAGGTAGGATCAGCTGGAATTCTGTGTGAGACAGAAGCTTTTGCTCTTCTTGAGGAATCCAAGCTGTCCTATCTGAAATGACACAATGAAACTGGCATTTGTCCAGACAAGTCAAACCTAATAACAACTCAACATTCATACTAATCATAATCTTCTTTTGAGGTTGCCCCCAAGTGCAGAGGCAAAGAATCCTTCCTTTTTTCTACCTGTCTCTGTGGTTTATATTTGAAAAGTAGAATTCATGATGGTGTTGACATACCACACATTTAATAGTAAAATGTACTTGACCTAGGAAGAAAAAAATTTTATTCAACTTTACCTTTTGATGATTCCCTTCCTAAATGTCATGTGATCTGCTGGAGAAAGGTCCAGAAGATTAGGTAGGATAATGATGGACTATGAGAATACATCTCATGTATTCTCTGGAGGAACAGAATGTAGACACATATTCTATATATTTATATGCATTCATTTACATAATATACATAAATATACATATATACATGTACAAACACACACACACACAAAATAATAGTATCTCGTTTGTCCATAAATGACTGTCTTTCCAATAGTTGTTTGCTTCATCAGTCAAGATGTCTTAGGTCTCCTTCAGTATATAACCGAATACTGAATAACTAGGCTATAATCCCACATAAGGAATAGTTCAGAAGTAGTTATATTAATGTCCTAGGAATAATTTGAACAAGCAGGCAAAACAAAAACAGGAAGAAAGTTTTCTACATTTATGTCCTTTATGAAGGTAACACCCAGAGAATAAGCACCATTCATCTAACTTGCATGGCTGAGATGTAGAGTGTATCTTCCCATCACAAGCAATATAACTAAGAAAAATTCTTTCTTAGGTGTGCCTTGTTGATTGGGATTTTAGTTATTTCAAGATCTAGTTCAGCTATAATATGCACATACAATCTTACCAAAACTACCCAAACAAAGATAAAAGCAATAGAACATACATAGTAAATGAGGAGAACTCAACAAGCCTCTAACACTACAAAGAACTAGAAGCAAGTACTAGAGACAAATGCTGAGTGTAAGACAAAAATTTGTCTCATGAAAAAGCATGCCGTTTGATTATACAGTATCAACTGGTCAGCCCTAAAAGCATTCACAAAACAAACTTTATAATGACTGACATGTTGAGAAGGTTTTGTCTAAGTGCTTAGGAAATGTGAAGGTTTGAATATGCTTGACTCATGGGAAGTGGCACTATTAGGAATCATTGTCTTACTGAAATAAGTGTTTCCTTGCTGGAGGAAGTGTGTCACTGTGGAGGCAGGCTTTAAGGACTCCTTGTTCTCAAGTTCCTGTCAGTGTAGAAGGGGCAGTTTTCTCCTAGTGACTTTCAAATCAAGATGTAGAACACTCAGCTCCTTCTAGAGCACTGTGTCTATCTGAATGCTACCATGCTTTACTCAGTGACGATAATGAACTAAACCCCTGAAACTATAAGCCAGGCCCAATCAAATGCTCCTTTTTAAAAAAGTTACCTTCATCAGGGTGTCTCTTCATACCAAAGAAAAGAAAACCTTTACTAAGACATAAACACATATAAACAACAATTATAGAATAAGAGGTCATAAATTTTGATCAGAACTAGGAGAGTTATATAAGATGGTTTGAGGGAGAAAAGGAAAGGTAGAAGTGATATACTATAATATGTTATAATGTTAGAATCTTAAAATATATAAAATTTAAAATATATCAATTGATTAATTTGACAAAAAAAAAAATGTGTTTCCATGAAAGTGTTTCTCTGTGTAATTTTGATGGATCTAGAATTCACTTTGTAAACCATGCTGGTCTAAAACTAACTGATATCTGCCTACCATGATTCCCTAGTGCTGGTAATAAAAGTATTTGACACCAATTTTTTCGGCTGAAATTTTACTACAGAATTTAAAGTTGTCAACAAAAAGTAAAACAGACCATGAGGTATCGGTATGCTCTATAATTTCTGTCAAGCCAATATGTAATCCTAACACTATTCCAAAATAAATTATTTGACACAATGAAACGATTCAAAATGTTTTCTATCTCCAATTTTCTGAGTGAATACCTCTTTTTATTCCAGAAATGTCTCAGTCCTAAACTCGAGGATGTCTGTTTCAGTGGGGTTTCTTGTTATCTCTGCTGAATATTTCATACACATAACTTGGTGAATAGTACATATATGTACATATACATGTATATATATACATATAAGTATATGTATATATATACATGTATATGTACATATATATGTGTATGTGTTTGTGTACCTGTATCTGTGCATGTGTCTATGTCTGTGTCTTTGTGTCTCTGTGTGTGCATAGAGTCTAGAAGAGGGCTTTTGTTCCTACCTAAGCTGTGGAGACTCTGCCTAGGTCAGCTGCCATGTTCTGCATGGCCAGAGGCCATGTGTGCATCACAGCTAGAAACAGCCAGCCAGAAACACTGGCCCTGCCATACATGAGATGCCCAAGGGGAGAAGGCTCTGCCAATCTTCCACACTGTCTCCACAAGGCTGTACTGCACCCAGATCATCCTACCTTCCATGTGGGCCAGGTATAAATGAGTCTCTAATGTTTAGATTGTCCAAAGGCTTTATAAGTTTGATAATGTTCAATAACAATATGCCCACAGAATTGGAGGTTTTTCCCAATTAACTAACCAGTATATAAGTTGTTACACAGGACTGCTCTCGGTATATGCCTGGTCATCCATGGTGCTACATCTCTGCCCAATCTCTCCTTGTATTGCTTCTTCTTCTTCCTCCCCTTAATCCTCCTCTTTCTCTCCTTACTCCTCCTCTTCCTCTCCTTACTCCTTCTCCTTAGCTCCTCCAAACTTGCAGGGAAAATTTCCCGCTACATCTCTCAAGTTGAAGGTTCAAGTGAGCTGTTGAAGAAGGGCGTAGAAAATCAACCTCAGAACCTCTCAAGTAGTTGCAATCAGTTTAACTGCTGAGACATCATATCAGCCCTACGGACCTTTTCTCACCCTGTAATTGTGTTGCCTCCAGTTGTTTCTAATAGGTTTTATAAACACTGATTTTGTGGAAACTTGATTGTCTATTTCATGTTTACTATTTGTTCTATTTCCTGAAGCCTCAGAGTTTGATTATTTTGTCTATTGCACAATTTTGGTAACACGTAGTAAACAATAGAACTGTTGTTAGAAATGATAAATATGAAGGCAAATATTTAGAAAGATGCTATGTGTATGATAACGTTAGCTGTTCTCCCCCTTTCCCTCCCCTTTCATAGAGTCAGAGGGCTCAAGCAGACCTAGACAAAAAAATAAAAGGTTTTCAGGGCACTAGAAATAACCATGTATGGTTTTGGAAAAAGGAGTTGCTCATTTAGTTCTAAGAGTCCACTATCAAGCCTGGCGGTGGTGGTGCACGTCTTTAATCCCAGCACTTGGGAGGCAGAGGCAGGCAGATTTCTGAGTTTGAGGCCAGCCTGGTCTACAGAGTTTGTTCCAGGACAGCCAGGACTATACAAAGAAACCCTGTCTCGAAAAACAAACAAACAAACAAAAGAGTCCACTATCAACAAGTGAAGGCAGCACACTACAAATGACAAAATAATTTGTATCAGAATGGAGGACATGAATCAGCTTGAAACAGAAATAGATTGTGGGAAGCGGCTCCGCTCTCACCATTACAAGGTGACGCTTGGCATAGGCATTGCTTGAGAGAAAAGACAACTCCATATATGGAGTTATATGCGCTGAGATGTGTGGTTACCCGATCACCCCACCTCGCATCATTGAGAGTGGCCAATTAGCAGTGACTTCGTGGCAGCTGCTGATAGGATCAAGGCAATGCTTATAAGGGGCTGCGGGAGCTGGGAAAAGAGACAAGGAAAGAGAAAGAGAAGAAGCTCCCTGTACAGGGATAGCTGAATAAACCGCTTGAAGAAGAACAAGGTTGCCCTTGCCTTATTCCGTGGGTCGTACGTGGGTAGCAACAACAGACTTCTATTTTTAGATGCAGAATGGCTCATTTACATAGATCCCACTCTTGAGGAAGAAAGCTACTCCTGGAAAATGATCTTACCTCTCCATGTCCATTAACACAATAGCCCCAGTCCTTGCCTTCCCTGTCCACTTAGCTCCCCCTGCTGGTCCTGAGAGCTCCTGCAGGAAGGTTTGTGTCTAGTTTCACAATGAAGGCTTCTCACTGTGGCCTGTACAGTAATAAACGCCAGTGTCTTCTGCTCTTAAGCTGTTCATTTGCAGGAAAATACTACTTTTGGAATCATCTCTTGAGATGGTGAATCGGCCTTTCACAGAATCCGCATAATATGTTGCATAGTTATTAACTTTGTTTCTAATTTGTGCAACCCATTCCAGCCCCTTCTCAGGAGACTGGCGAACCCAATTCATAAAGTAGTTAGTAAAAGTGAATCCAGAGGTGACACAAGAGAGTTTCATGGACCCTCCAGGTTGCACCAAGCCTCCTCCAGACTCCTCCAGCTTCACCTCACACTGGACACCTGCAAACACAGAGAATCCTGTCAGTAAGCAGTCAAAATACTCAGTGTCTCTCTCACTCCCATCCACTTAAACTCGGTGTCTCTTATTTATCTATGAATTACCTTTTAAAAGGACAACAATAAAAACACAGCTCAGTCTCAAATTCATGGTGAATATTCTGTGTCCTAGTTGGTCACTGAAGGAATAGACCTGTGAGTCCAGAGTAAGGTGCCTCTGTCAGAGCTTTTATTGTAAGGGCTGGTTTTCATGAGAATGGTGAAAATTATTTGCATGTGTCTCTGCTATATCAGGAGCTCAGCGGTGTGAGCCTTAGAGGACTGACATAGTAGTGTAGATGTCTGAGAAGTAATAAAAGCTGAAGTGGCATTATAGCATCAAAATATCATTTATGGTCTTGGGGTTGTACCTCAGTGGACTTTGTTTACGCCTGAGTTCTGTGTTTATTCACAGCACTGTATGGATAGATAAGCAGTGGATATAGAATTATATTTGAATTATGCATGTGCTTTATGAACTGTACCTCAAAAACGTATACAAGTAAATAAAAAAAATATTTAGTATGTATTTCCAGTTTTATATAGTACTATAAATTTTCACCTTCACTTTATTTTATTTTGTACATGGAAACTGTTGTGCTGTGTTTGCAGAAACATAAGATGATGTCATAAGGAAGTTAGATGAGAAATAATTTAAATGTTATAATTTAGGAAAAGGTTTTAAAGCTTCAGTCAATAACGACTGCCTACATAAGATTGAAGTAGCAAAATGTAGCTGAACCGTAGCTGAGTATTACAGCACATGTATAAAGCTCAAACTTTAATCATAGTACTTCATAAAATAAATGTAAATTTTACTTTAGATCGTTTCTTGAGTCCACCAAAATACCAAAGAAGAAGCTTACTCATTTTCTCTCTTACTACCTTCTCTCTTTCTCCAGGATTTTCCCAGATTTTCAACATAAGTTCTGCACTTTCTAACACCAGAGGCATCATGTTTCTACACACCAAATACAGCACAACCAAATAGGCCCTCAAATCAGAAAGCTGTACCACAAGACAATAGAAGCAAGGACAAGTAAGATGCGTTCTCTCTATCACACAGATTCTACCCTGAAAAGAAGACAATAGATGAACATTGCAGCCCTCAAGAAAAGTTTCACACACAAACAAATTGTAGTGCCCTTTCATAAATTAGTCATCCCTTCAACTGTGCATACAGATTGAGAAATAAATTCATTTTCTCTTTTTTGAGATTTTAATATGATTATATATCTTCTTCCATTCATCTTTCTAAATCCAACTCATCCAGATTCATTTTGCTCTGTTTCAAATACATGGCCGCCTTATTCATTAACTTTTGATGTACACACACACACATACACACACACACATGTACATACACATAAGTGCACAAGAATAAAGATGCACACTACATAGATTCTATAGGTTCCATTAATAATGGATTGTTTAGTTTTGAGACTTTGTAAGCTTTCCCACATTAATTTCAGTATATCTTCTGTGAATACAAATATTAAAAGCTCAAAATATACATATATATATGTTTATATATGCAATATACATATATATATATATGCAAATGATATTATAACATATATAAAAATTTTCCCAAAGTCTACCATAAAAATTGTAGAAATACACTTCTTTTTTTTAGAGCCAATGTGAATCAAATGAAAAATTTCACATACTCGGGTTATCAAATCCATGGAAATTTGTTTTTGATAATTAGCTTCTTTGTCCCAACTAAACAAACCAGTCTTAAAGTTTCACAAACACTCTCTTCTATGTGCCTTTCCTGACCTATACCAGTATGTGGTGATGCATGGTCAACAAACCTCCCTTCTTGTTGCATGTTAATCCATGGTCCATACAATTCCTTGCCTGAAGTAAAGTCATCTATGGTTCAAAGACCTCTAAAACACTGGTCTATCTTCACACTGCCTCACACCCAACCAGTAAAGATTCTTCCAGAGAAGAAGTGTAAGGGAAAAGTAGTTTAGTTTATACTCACATAAGAAATCCTTGTGTTTTTCTCATTTTGTATGATTTTTTATTTTTTGTTTGTTTTTTAGAAACCTATTTGGTGCTATTTAAAGCTAAAGAAAAGAATGAATCAGACTCTTCTGTGTGTCTATGTTTCTCAATCAACATTCACTTAAAAACCTAAATATTAATCTGGTCAAAGTTGTGTGTCCGTGCTCAAATTAAAAGGTTGAAATCACAAATATCCTATCCACGAGTGTTTTAGTTTGAAAGTGACACATGAAGTAATTTTTTATGCTGGGGCACTAGTCAACAATACAATGTTCAGTAACTCAAGCCTCCAGAGAGTTCTGAGTACCTTTGTGAAAAGTATTCAAGTCCATGTGCTAGGGTATTTGTCTGCTTTTCATATACCCAGATGTGATTCCTTCACAAAGGATCCTTGCCATTTCAGAAGAGAGAAAGCTACATGTCTTTCTGTACCCACAGGTGTCTGAGATTCATATCCAGGCTTCATCACAAGCGATTATGCAGGGATTTACTTTCATATATATTCTCCTGCTACTCCTGTCAGAACAATTTATAGGAATGTTATAGCTATTAAGAAATTTAGATGAACAGATTTGCTGTGGGCTCAAGTTCATCATATCAGGAATCGTTGCATTCTTCCCTTGCCATAAAGACACATCTGTACAGGTTCTATGACTGAAGAATATGAAACCCAACACATATTTCTGCTACATTCATGTCTTAAGCTTTATTAGTAATGTTTCTGAATTATTCTCGTGCATCTAACAGCACTTAGGCTGTTCCTCTACTGGCTGGGTTTCATGACCACTGAGGGACTTATTACAAGAAACAGGTTGCTAAGGCTTAAAACAGGGAACCCTGATCCATAGGTCATGGAGGGCAGGCATCTTATGGAATGTTTGACAGCATGCCTAGCAGTGACTCTCTATATTTGATCTATCATTGATCTGGAATGCATGACATGATATAAACCACGTGATTGACTGACAATTTCCCCACTGTTCATATGGAAGGAAAGGGACACACATGGGATTATAATAGAGAACTGTAAATGTTGCAAGCAGACAAGCATCCTCGAAACATAGGAAGATCTAAAAGTCATGTTCTCCCATACTATTGAAATAATTCAAATATATTATATAAACATCTGGATATGTCATACAGAGATACATCGTGATACAGAGCATGTATAAATCATGAAATAACCAAGGCTGCAGGCACACTCACCTATCTTTACCTTAAGTTACAATATTTCTGATACCATTCAATAAAACCTCTATAGACATTCTACTATGCAAGAAATCTCCAGAATCTTATTTAGTGGCAAGCTAGAAAATGTCAACCACTTTTCCTGCTCCCAAATCTAGAACTAGGTGATTATTCTAATTTATGGTACTATATCATTGTCATTACTAGGTGCCACAGGAACTTAGAGTATATGATTCGTCTCTCTCCATACTTGTCTCTTCCCCTAGACTAAGTTCATCAGATTTTTTACTGCAGTCTATGATAAATAAATGCTATAGTTTACTTAGATGAGTCATATTCCATTGTGCAACATTTCCACATTATCTTGATATCATATTCATGTGTTTTTTGACATTCAGTCTACATCCAGACTGTCAGTATTGTGAACAGTACTGCAAACCACAGGGTGTGGACAGATTCCTCAAAATAAATGGTACACTGAGGTGACATATTCATCAGCACTCACCATCCTCACTTTTCCTGATTACAGCCACTCTATCAAGTTTGTTTTGCCCTTTCAAGATGAAAGAATATTGAATTGCTGACCATTGTGTCCCATCTTGATTTGTGTTATTACTAGTATGTATGTGTTGCTTATAGTGCCATGTTTCATAAAGATACTTTCCCTCTAGTTTTTATGTATTTTAACCAAATTCATCCCCCCAAAAATGCCTACCCCCATTCTCCTTTCGGTTGGTTTTTCGTCCTTGTACCAAATTATTATAAAATTCATAAATGCTAAACTATTCACTGGATACACAATTGTTTTGATGCTTAAATTACAGGCTTTCTATTCAGTACTTGGGAATGTGAGCTGCATCTTTTCTTACATGATTCACTGAAGCACTAAAGTACTGAACCTGGGAAATCAATTAAACTTCACATTTATTCAGGATATTAAGTAGAGATGTACACTGTGTGACACTGATAGTTAATAAATACATATCGTTGAAAGATAGAAGGTTGTATTGTAATATGTTTTTCCCATGTTAATATAACTAGCAATTCCAATGTGATCAGTCAACGTTGACTTGGTTGACCTGAAGCAAAAGAAGAAAGTAGAGGCTCAAAGTTTACTCGACTCTTTTTTTCTGCTATTAAAGGAACATGTCTGTGGATCAAAATGAACATAGGAAGTACTCACAATACACACACACACACACACACACACACACACACACACACACACACACGGTGATTACACAGGGTTTTATCATCATCCATTTTCTCCTGCTGCTGCTGTGAGAACTATATCTAGGAATATAAAACAATCAAGCTATTTAGATGAACACTTTTGCTGTGGGATCAAATCCATCATATCAGGAATATGGCATCCATCCCATGCCACAGTGACACATCAGTACAGGGTCTTTTACTGAGAAATATAAAACACAAATATTGTATCTATCTCAAACACTTATTACTGCTGCATTCATCTCTAAGTCTATATTAAGAATATTTCTGAATTATGCCCATATATCCACCAGCAGTTAAGCAGTTCTTGCACTTTCTGGGTTTTGTGCCTGGTAAGGCCTGATAGTAAGTGACAGGTTACTAGGGACTAAAAACCTAGGTAACCCTGCTCTATAAGTTCATGGAGTGAAAGAATCTTATAGACTGTTTTGACAACAGGCTTAGTAGTGAAGCTCAATGTCTGAGTCATTGATCTGAAAGACATGTCATGACACAATTCCATGACTGACTAACAATTTCCTCATTGTTTTTATGAAAAGATAAGAATACATATTGGTTCTAATAGATAACTCTAAATGTTGGATGTAGACAAGCATCTTCAGAACTTAGGAAGGTCTGAAAGTCATGTTTTACATCATATTGATATGGAGGTGCCTTACTCATTGTCATAATTTATATATAATTATACAAATATCTGTATACATCAATGAGTGATGAATTGTTATCTAGAACATGTACAAACCATGAAATGACCAAGGCTGCACAGTTACCAATCCTTTACCTATCGGTTATTATATTTCTTACATTATTCAATAAAAACTTTACAGACATTCTCATATGCAACAAAAGTTCAGAATCCTATTCAGTGGCAACCTAGAAAACAACTCTTACTAGTATTGCCACATCCTCTGAAAGTTTTGCAGATTCACACATTTTATTATATACATGAGCCTTGGGTTTTGAACTTGTGGATGTGATGCCATTTTTTTTTTTTGCTTGAATAGAAAAATAAAAGACATAAAATGAAACTCATAGATTAATAAAATAACCTTTCCTAATTGCAACTGTGTTATATTGGAGACTAATGCATGGTCCTCTGATAGGAGGCTTTGAGATGTGCTAGATTTTATAGGTTACTCACCCTAATGTTATTAATCTTTTCAAGCACCCTGAATACAAAATTCTTCTTTTCAAAAATTATATAATATTTTATCACACTGATACTCTACAATGTGTCTTTAAGGACATACTTGCTAATATTTGTGAACTTTCTCATCATGTGATCCTTGGAACAAGTTGGTTATGTTTCTGACATAACCAATGTTTTATGTTACATTCATGTAAGACAGGGTGGTTTATTTTTTAAAAGAAAATCCATAGTAGCAAATCTTCAGATAACCATTTATCCTACACTCCACATATATAGAAAGAATTTCAAGGAATATCTCAAAGAGCTGCAGATCTGACACCAGAGACCAGTACTAAGTTCTGCTCCTGAGCTCTGTGTGTGTAGACCAGCCCACTGTCCTGAAGATCTAAAAGCAAGGCTTGTGTCTGGGCTATGCTGTCTCCTCACTGTGTGCTTTGTACAGGAATATATGAGTATTTCCTCTCATGTTAGACTTCTCACTTTCAGATCAGGCTGTTTTTTAAATTATTTATAGAGGTGGTGAATAAGTACTTTAAGGATGGCACATATTTTGCTAAAAATGTTGAGATTACTTTCTCTAATTTACTTCAGTTTATAGGTGTTGTCATATGTATTTCATTCAGTTAATACAGAATATTAATTCAAAGGTTGCAGAGGAAATTCTCAGGGACATTATAAGTTCCACTAAGGCTTTGACTGACACAAGTAGCTATACACCTACAAACAGAGAAAATCTTGGTGAGAAAGGTATAAAACATGTCTACCTTCTATGCTACATATAAACTCACATACTGAGTATTTCATGCTCCCACAAATTACATTTTAAAAATTCAACATGAAAAACTCAGCTCTGCTTCCACATCAAGTTTTTTTTTTAATCACAAATATTCAATTGGCCAATAAAGAATCAGGAACCAGATGCTGTGGTGAAAGCCTGATAACTAATAAAAAAAGACCAACTATCTACCTAACATTTCTCTGCAGTCAACATCCTAAAAAGAACTTCCCCTCCATGCCAAAATCCTTCAATCTCAATGTCCCTCCCTTCTACTTTCTGTGTGGCTTAATTGATCAATTGATCGGCCACTTACTCTCCATTATTTTTCCTATGTAAACTCCTTGTTAACTCACTGTTTTGTCTTCCACTTGACCTATGGTAGACTTTATTTAATCTTGTATGCAATAAAAAGAAAGATATTGAATTAAAAATGTTTCCTATGACTTAATCACACCACAATAGAAAACCATTTTTTCTCATTAATTAACACATTCATGGAGTCACTGTCTGTTATAATATCCTGCAGCAGACTGTATCCAGCTGGATAGGAAGACCTGGGAATCCAGGCCTGGGCTCCTCTGCACAGCTTCAGAGAAAGATCTGTTCTGATTTCTATGAAACAAAGAGGCCCATTTGCTTCCTCTTCTCCAGTTTAACTAGTTCTATGGAAGAATTCCTAGAGATATGAAGGCCTACATTTAAAAAAAGAGAAATAAAATGAAATTATTGAACAAACATCTAAGTATGTTTTTAAAAGTTATGTATTTGTAGTAAAATTCAAAACTTATTTTATGTTGTTTTTGCCCATCTATATCCCACTGAATATTTGATTTACAAAGTATCAAGATATGATTTTAAAATTTTAAATGGATTAACAATATTTATTAATTTTGATTTTAGATATAAAATGATTAAACTTACTTTTAAGTACAGCTTAGTGGTGATTCATGCAAAAGACTTGTTGGATGACTCTCACTTTTGAAAAATGATGATTTGTAAGTTTTGTATAGGATTATTTTTGTAAATAACATTTGAAAAATTTTGAACTTTGGGTTTGTTTTATTAATTTATCAGGTGTCAGCCATGTTTCACATGGCAGTGCTGTACAGCATGTCAGTATTTTATACACTTTCAAAAAATAAAGGAACATGTCTATGAATACCATGAGATGGAAACAAACATAAGCTTCCTCCAATCTTAAGCATGCCGTGACATACATCCATCTCTCCAGTCCTGACATACCTAGAACGTGAAAGACTGATTGTGGGTGAGATTTAGCATGAAGAGCCTTGAAATTCTCTTTCAGTGAGTGAGAAAAAGTCATGTATTAGGTTTTAATTGAGGAATCCATTCAACTCTGAGACAAACTTTTTTCCTGGTAACTGACAGAGCCTTTGTATTATGCAATTGCCTTTCTGTAGCTTTAAGGGCACTGACCTAGATTTTAGCAAGTAATTGCAGGGATCTCTTTCAGAGCTTGTGTATTCCAAGGCAAGGTTTCTAACTTACATAGAAGACGGTCTCCTGGAGATTTTGTGTGGTTAAATAAGATGAACAAACTCTAGTAGAGTTAGGAAACATCTTTACTGGCCTCTAACTGAACCTCTTCCTCAGGAATTGCACAGCTCATTCATCTAGATATTTCTTTTTAAAGGCTCCATATCAGCAAATACTTACCAATTGCCATATGGATAATATATCTTCCCAGTAGTATTTGTTCTACCCACTGTGTTTATCAAGATGATGCATGAATTCATTCTCTTTATTTTACTCCTACAGAGATTTAGCATTAACATGATTTTAAAGTCCCTTGGAAATAACTTATAGTTCAGGAAGTTTGTTCTAGCAATCTTGTGTTATACTTATTTACCAGGGCAGACATAAGATGGAATTTTCTGGCAGACAGAAGCTTTTGCTCTCCTTGAGGCATCCAGGCTGTTTCACCTGAAATGACACCATTTTCCTAACAATTCAAACCTAATAACAACCCATCATACTAGTCATTACTTTTCTTTTGTGGGTTCCCACAGTGCAGAGGTAAAGGAATCCTTCCTTTTTCCTACCTGACTGTGTGGTTTATATTTGAAGAGGAGAATCAGTGATGGTGTTGACATACTATATATTTCACAGAGGAATATACTAGACCTACAAGTACAAAATAATGTCTGTTCAAATTTATATGCTGAAGACTCTCATCCAGAATGTTATGTGATATAATGGAAAAGGTTCAGAGCATGAGAAGTAAGGAAAATAATGGACTATGTGAATGCGTCACATGGGAGAAATAAATGTACCAATATGTAGAAAGACAACCCAGTCAGTTCTCATTGTGACATTAACACACTTGTGAGAAGATCTAGGTTCAATGGGAAAAAAAGTGTACATTTTGCATCTTTGAAGAGAAAGTCTTCCCCAAGAGAAGTCTTACAGCTCGATTCCAGCAATGGAGTACGATTTCCCAATACAAGTGTAACACTGGGGCTCTGGCAGGAAATGGCTTCCTCAGATAAAGTATTACAGCTCAGCTTCTGCAAAAAATTACAAAAAAATGCACACTGCAGGAGACAATTCACACAAAAGATTTTCAGGGGAAAGGGAATACAAGTGTGTGGCTACTTCTGCTTGTGTTATAATCAGCAGGCAACTGAGCAGAAGGCAGGATTCATATAGAATTTCTTAAGGTAGGTTCCGGGATAGCTTGGTATTTGAAGAACTATTTTATCTACTTTCAAAGTTCAGGGACTGGTAGAAATTTGTCTCAAATTCTTATTTTGGGTTTGATTCTAGTCACAGTAAGGTAAGGGTGTTTTTCCTTTAGTCCTCAGCTCAGGATTAATTTTGTATTATGTTGTTTTTCTCTTAGACCCTTCACCTACAAACTGGGTTTTCTAATCACTGGGTCCTGTTTACACAGCTTGTTGTCTTTGATCTGAGTCCAAGTTATTGTTTATGTCACAAAATTCCATTATGGTTTTTGTTGTGTATTTTTTATTGATTTGAAATAAAATTGTCAAAATATGAATATGGTTCTGTGGAACAATCATTTCTACATCCCTACAGGACATCTTATCTTTGTAGACTATGATTATGTGTTTGTATACTTTTGTTAAAATTCAGACTTTAAAAGAAATTATCTTATTTAGACATATTTAAGTTATCATACAATCAAAATTAAAGAGAGTTTCTTACTAGATCCTGCTGCCTCTAAACTCAGAAAAGGCTTTGGGAATTGAGAACCACACACATATATCCCTTTACAATGACTCTTACTGTTATACAAGGCTGTATTCTGTCCTGACAGGGTCCGCAATTACATCCCAGGAGATGAGTTTGACAACTCTGTCATTAACTATACCCTGTACATCCTGGCAGGGATGGACATAGCTGATGCTCTCTCTCCTGAGACTTTCATGAATTGTGCTAGAAATTTTTTCTTGAATGTACCCAAGGTAACAATCTGTAATGGCGTGTGTCATTTCCCTATGATACACGAACTATATTTATATAATTTGACTTTTCCAGAGGAACAGAAGTGATACACATTCTATATGTTTGTATACATACATGTACATAATATATTTGCATGAACTCATATGTATGTATACACACACACACAAACACACAACAGGCTGTCTCAAGCTAGTCTATAAATGACTGACTCTGGAAGGAAAGTTCAATAATCAAGTAGTTGTTTGATTCATCAGGCAAGATGTCTTAGCTCGTCTTCAGTAATATGTCAATAATGAATAACTAAGCTATAATACCACATAAGGAGTAGTTCAGAAGTAGTTATATGAATTTCCCAGGGATAATGAAAGCAAGGGGGCAAAAAGCAGAAGTTTCCTATCTGTGTCCTCTATGAAGGCAACACCACTGGATAAGCACCAAATAAGTGATGTGGACTAGATATATGGTGGATCTTTCCACCCCAAACAATGTAATAAAAAATTCTTATTTGGGTTCTTTATTAATTCAAGATGTAAATTAGCTATAATATTCATATACATTCCCACCATTACTAGCCCAAAATACAACAATAGACAATGTGCAGTGGGTGAAGGGATGTCAACATGGTTCCAACATTACAAAGAACTAGAAGCAAGTAAGAGGTGGCAAAAAATGCTGAGTGTGAGAAAAATATCTTGCCCAATGAAAAATCACACCATTATATTATACAATATCAGATGGTTAGCATTAAAAGCATTTACACAAGTAACATTATACAGACTGTCAGAATGATCAGGTTCTTTGTAAGTACTCAGGAAATATAGTGGTTTACATATGCTTGACCCATGGCAAGTGGCACTATTAGGAGTCATTGCCTTGTTGGAATAAGTGTGCCTTGCTGGATGAAGTGTTTTGCTGTAGAGACAGGCTTTGAGGGATTCTAGTACTCAAGTTCCTATGATGCAGAAGAGACTTATCCTAGTGGCACTGAAATCAAGAAGCAGAACTCTCACTTCCTTCCAGAACTCCATGTCTGTCTGAATGTTGCCAGGCTTTCATCCATGATGATAATGGACTGAAAGAGAAAGTGTAAGCCAGGCCTAATCAGATGTTGCCCTTTTAAAAAGTTACCTTCATCATTCTGTCTCTTCATAGCAAAGAAAAATAGAAACCTTAATGAAGGCAGAAATATATATATATATATATATATATATATATATATATATATATATATATAATTATAGAATAATAGGTCATAATTTGAAACAGAACAAAGAGTTATATGTAAAATATATCAGTTGATCCATTAAGTAAAAAACAATGGTTTTTCATGAAAGGGTTTTTCTGTGTAATTTTGATGGATCCAGAACTCACACTGTAAACAGATTGGCCTAAAACTCATGAATATCTTTCTGTCCCTGACACTATAGTGCTGGTATTAAAGTTATGTGCCGCCATTTCCATGACTGAAATTTTGCTACAGGATTTAAAGTTGTCAACAGTAAATGTAACAGAGTATGATGTATGTGAATGCTCTAACATTTATGTTAATGAGATAGGTATTCCTAACACTATTTCACAATAAATTATTTGCCACAATGGAAAAATCAAAAATATTTTCTATCTTTTTTTTGAGTGATAACTATTTTATTCCAGAAATGTCTTGGCCCTAAACTCTAGCATGTCTGTTTTAGCAGGGTTTCCTGTTATTTATACTGGAGATTTCAAACACCTAATTTGGTAAATGTGTGTGTGTATGTGTGTGTGTGTGTGTGTGTGTGTGTGTGTGTGTGTGTGTATACCTCCATCTGCATTTCAATCTGCATCTGTGTCTCTGTATGTGTCTGTTTGTGTACACAAGTGTAGTCGAAGACTTTTGTTCCTCTCAAGTTGAACTTACAGGTGAGTGGTTGAACAAGGGCATAGAGAATCAAACTCAGAGCCCCTGAAGGGGGTCCAATTAGTCTTAACTGCTGAGACATCATCTCATCCCTATTGACCTTTAGTCACCCTGTAATTGCGCTGCCTTCATTTGTTTCTACTTAGTTTTGTAAGCCCTGGTTTTGCTGAAGCTCACGAGTTTTTTATTTATTATTTTTGTCATTTCTGGAAGCCTCAGAGTTTGATTATTTTGCCCACTGCACCTTTTTAATAACACAGAATAAACATACAACCAATGTCAGAAATGATTTCTCTGGTAATCTCTGGTATGTTTATGAAAACTCTTAGCTGTTCTCCCCTTTACCTCTCCTGATATAGACTCAGAGGGCTCAGCCAGACACAGAAAAATAACACAAAAGAAGGGGTTTTCAGAACACTAGAAATAACCATGTACGAAACCAGAATAAGGAGTTGCTCACTTTGATCTAAGAGTCAACAATTAACAACTAAAAGCAACAATTATAATTGACCAGTATGATTTGTATTAGAATGGATGAGATGAAGCAGCTTGAGACAGAAACAGCCACTTCTGTTCTCAGATGCTGAAAGTCTCAGGTACACAGATCCCACTCTAGATGGAAGAACTGGTCTCCAGAGAAAGTAGTCTCACCTCCACAGATCTCTATCAACAGTAGCTCCAGTCCCTGGGTTACATGTCCACTGAGCTCCCCCTGCTGGTCCTGAGTGCTCCTGCAGGAAGGTTTGTGTCTAGGTTTACAATGAAGGCTTCTCACTGTGCCTTGCACAGTAATAAATGCCAGTGTCTTCAGCTCTTAAGCTGTTCATTTGCAGGTAGACACTTCTTTTAGAATCATCTCTTGAGATGGTGAATCTGCCTTTCACGGATTCTGCATAATATGTTGCATAGTTACTGGCTTTGTTTCTAATTTCTGCAACCCACTCCAGCCCCTTCTCAGGAGACTGGCGGAACCAGTGCATCCAGTAGTCACTGAAAGTGAATCCAGAGGCTGCACAAGAGAGTTTCATGGACCCTCCAGGTTGCACCAAGCCTCCTCCAGACTCCTCCAGCTTCACCTCACACTGGACACCTGCAAACACAGAAAATCTTGTCACTAATCAGTCAAAATATTCAGTGTCCCTCACTTCTGTCCACTCACAATTCAATATCTCGTATTATCTATGAATTACCTTTTAGAAGTACCATAATAAAAAGACAGCTCAGTCTCAGTTCCATGGTGAATGTTCTGTATCTGTGTTGTTCACAGAAGAGAAAGAATTGTGAGTCCAGAACTAGGTGCCTCTGTCAAAGATTTTAGAGACAGGGCTGGTTTTCATGAGCAGAAGGGAAAATTATTTGCATGCCTCCTTGTTATATCAGGAGCTCAGGGGTGGGAGCATGAGAGGACTCAAATACTAGTGCAGATGTTTGAGAAGAAATAAAGTATGAAGTGGCCTTATAGAATGAAACTTTCACTTAATATTCTGTGGTAGCACCTCAGCCGACTTTGTGCCTAAGCCCTGTGTTTATTCCCAGCACTACATGGATAGTAAGTGGTGGACACAGGAGAATGATATTTGTGTTATGCATGTGTTATTTGAACTAAGTCTCAAAAAAGAAAAAAATTAGATAGAAATAAAAGAAAATTTATTTTGGATGTATTTCCACTTATATATACTAATATAAATTTGCAGCCTCACTGTTTTGTGCTTTGTACATCCAAACAATTTTGCTGTGTTGGCAGAAACGTAGAATTAATTCACAGGAAATTAAGATAAGGAAGTATTTAAATTTTATGATTTATATGTTGGGAAGAGTTTTAAAAGCTTCAGTGAAATATGACTGCCTATATTAAATTGAAGTAAAAAAATTGTGGATGAAGTCATCGTTCAGTGTTACAACAGAGCATGCATAAAGCTCAAACTTTCATTGTAGAACTTCATAAAATAAATTTGAATTCTACTTGAGATTATGTCACCATTTCATAAGTCCACACACATTGAAGGTCTGTGTGCATTGCTGAGTTCCTCCAGTGCTGACCTTTCCCATCTACCACGAGGGGGATTACATCTGGAGTGTAAAAATGATTGATGAAGTAAAAAATACTACCTCAGATTACCACTAATAAATATCCTTTGAAAATCTGTGTTTACCCATGACTCTTGTGAGATTATCCTCTTAGATATCACTGTGTGTGCATACTCCTTTTCATCCCTAATTTATGCCTAGCTATATGAGAACTCCCTTCCCAACATAACCAGTTATATTTTCTACTTCCCACCCTACATGCCTGCTTGACCCTACAATGACTTCCATGAAGCAACACTTAGGGTTTTAGTTACTATACCAATTCTATCTCAGCACAAGCACATCAAGGACTTGCATTTTCCTTACCACTTGGTAGGCTCGGCTCTTCTATATGTCAGAGCCCTCTCTTTTCTCTGCGACTTTCTCCCCCTCACAATAATTTGTTTCTATTCCTTGCCACCCAGTGTTTCTGAGGTCTTGCCTCTCTGAGCTACTTGGTAGTTACTCTGCTATACCGTATATGCCTCTGACCTACTCTAATATCTCATCTCAAAGTGATGCCAAATGCATTCCTAACCCAGTATCTTCCCCCTCAATGCCTAAGAATAGCTTGTTCATTTTTATGCCTAGCAAACATGCTCTCTTTTCCACGAGCATGCCAGAATTTCAAAGTAGGCTCTATACCTTTTTTTTTCCACAGAAGCCTAATGATTCCACATTAAATAGAGCACACTCAAATAGGGCCTCCAAACCCTGATGGCTACACCACAAGACAACAGAAAGGAGGACAAGCAAGTTGTGTGCTGTCTATCACACAAATTCTAGCAGAATCTGAAAACAAGAGGATGGAGGAAGGCTAGAGTCCTCAAAAGGAATTTCATAAAAACTTTTTCAGTACTCTTTCATGAACTAGTCATCTGTTAAACACTGCACATACACCTAGAGGAATAAATGCATTCTCTTTTATTTTTTGAGATTTTAATATGATTATATCTACTTCTCTATCTCTTCCCCTCCATAAAAAACCTTACATATACCCTCTTTGCTCAGTTTCAAATACACACCCTCCTTTTTCATTAACTTTTGTTTTCACACTAACAAACACACACACATACACAGGAACACACAATTACTCTCACATAAATATGCACACTCTTAAGCTGTCTTTAATGATTTTTTTAGGGTTGAGATTTTATAAAATTTCTTCTGTTCTTCTCAGTATATTTTCTGGAATGCAAATATGAAAAGTAAATTTAAATTATATCTGTTTGCAAATGATATTATACCATGAATAAAAATATCAACAAATTGTACCATAAAACTTGTAGAAAGATGATTTGTTTCTAGAGAAAGTATGAATCCAATAAAACTTTTCATGAGAAGGAACTTCCAAAAATCTTGAAATATTTGAAAAGAATCTCCTTCCCAAAGAAACAAACCACAATCTCAACATTTTACAAACACTCTCTTCTTATGTGCCCTTTCTGAACTACATCTGTGTACACTGACTCATGGTCAACTAACCTTCCTTTTTTGCATATTATTCTATGATCTACACAATTTGTTGACTTGATAATGTGGTCTCTGGTTCACAAACCTTCCAAAAACTGGCACACATCCACTCTGCCTCACACCCAACCAGGGAAAATTCCCCACGATAGGAAATGTAAAGCAAAAATGGAATACACATATAGAATTTCTGTATTTTCTTGTTTGTTTTGCATTTTTACTGTTTTGTTTTATAAATATATTTGGTGTTATTTAAAGCCAAAGATGAGAAGTAATTGGACACCTTTTTGTGGCTACTTTTCTCAATAAACAAAAACATTCACTTAAGAAGCTGAATTTTGGTGGCAAATTATATCTCTTTTAATTATTCTTGTCAAAGTAGTGTGTTTCTCATCAGAAAAAAACATTGCAATTGCAAACCTCCATTAGTGATTAGGTATGAAAATGACAAGTGAGGTCATTATTTCATGCTTGGTCAGTAATCAACACTCCAAACTTCAGTGACATAAGCCTCCAGAGAGGAGTGACAACCTTTGCGAAAAGTATTCAAGTCCATGTGCCATGGGATTTATCTGCTTTTCACATACCCTGATGTGATTCCTTCACAAGATTCCTGCTCATTCCAGAAGACAGACAGCAGCATGAATTTCTGTCCCCACAGGTGTCTGAGATACATATCCAGACTTTATTCCAAGTGATTATGCAGGGGTTTACCATTATCCATGTTCTCCTGCTGCTGTCAGAACAAAAATTCTAAAAATTTTAACTCTTTTAAGAAATTTCAATAAACAGGTTTGTTATTGGCTCAACTGAATCATGTCAGGAATCTCGTCACTCATCTCCTTCCACAGAGACACATCTGTACAGGTGTGACTGTACATTTCTCTATGACTGAGAAATGTGAAACCCAGGTATTTTACCTCAAACACTTATTTCTGCTTTATTTGTTTCTGAGGCTATGTTAGTAATGGTTCTGAAATATGCTCACACATTTACAAGCAATTAGGCTGTTCTTTTGCTACCTGGTTCTTATGCACACTGATGGCTGAGAATAAAAGACAGGTTGCTAGGGATTAAAAATAAGAAGCGCTGCTGTTTAAACTCAAGGAAGGTAGGCATCTTATGAAATGTTTGGACAACACTTCTAGCAGTGAATCTCAAACTCTTAGTCACTGATATGGAACACAAGACATGTCAAAACACTCATTAATGACTAAAATTTCCCCATTGTTCTTATGGTAGAAGATAGACATTGTAGAAGCAGTCAAGCATCCTCAGAACTCAGGAAAATTTCCATGTCATGTTCTTCTATGCTATTCATAATAAGGTGCATTACTCATTAATCTAGAATTCAAATATAATTTTACAAATACAAATATCTGTATATCAGTGAGAGAAAATTTGATGGTACACACCATGTAGAAACCATAAAATGGCCAGTTATGAACAATTTCCATTCCTTTCCCTCATAAGTTACTCTTTTTCTGGTATCTTTCAATAAGTCCTCTACAGATATTCTTCTGTTCAACAAAAGTCCACAATTCTATTCAGTAGCAACCTAGAAAACAGTAAACACTTTTCTGACTTTCTGCTCTAATATTAGATGATCAATCTATTTTGTGGTACCATAACATTTGCATTACTAGATACCATAGGATCTTAGTGTATAAGATTTTTTTCTCTCCATCCATGCCTCTCCCTCTAGATTAAGGTCATAAATTTTTTAAAAAGTCCCTGGACAGTATTCTCAGATGTTGAAGTATGAAAGTGCATCCCACCTGTAGATAGATCTCCCAGCTCTGTGTTTAACACTTGAGTATCAGATGACACACTATTTGATTTAGTAGAAGAATAATCTACATGAGAGTCATGAATTAAAAAAATAACCATTCTAAATTGCAACTTGTTCACATTATAGCATGATGCACAGTCCTCAAACACAGAAGTAGGCTGGATATGAAATAGATCATATAGGTTACTAAGACTCATGCCCTTAATTTTGTTGACCACCTAAATACAAAACAATTTTTATTAGTTATATAATAATTTGGCCACTCTGGAACTCAGCCCAGAGTCTGTGAAGCAGACTTACTAATATGTATGAACTGTCTCAGCATGTGGTTCTTTGAACAATTTGGCGGAGTTTCTGTTATAACCAATGTTCTATGTTGTGTTCATGCAAGTCAGGGTGGTTTATTCTTTAGCAAAATTAGGTTGTAGCTAAAATCCAGATATCCTTGTAACCTGCAGACCACATATATAGACAGTATTTTAAGAAAAACCTTAAAGAGAGATGCAGATCTGACACAAGAGACAAGCACTCATTTATGTTCCTGAGCTTTGTATGTGCTGAGCAGCACCCTAGTCCTGAGAATCTGGAAGGAAGGTTTGTGTCTGATCTCTGAAGTCTCCTCATTGTGTATTTTGTACAGTAATATATGACTGTGTCCTCACCTCTCAGGCTTCTGACATTGAGATAAGGCTGTTCTTGGAATTACCTATGAAGTTGGTGAATAGGTACTTTATGGATGGCATCTAGCTTGCTATAAAAGTTGTAGTCACTTTCTCTAATCCACTTCAGTTTCTGTGTCCTGCCGTATATATTTCATTACATTGACACAGAAAGTTAATTTATAGGCTACATGGGAAAGCATGGTACCTTCTAGGTTTAACCAAGACTCAACTAGCTATACACCTGCAAACAAATAAAAATTGGGTTAGGTAGCTATGGTATACATGTGTACTTTCTATAAAACATGTCAGCTTACATACTCAGTATTTCATATTTCCATAAATTACTTTTAAAACAGCAATAAGAAAGACTTAGCTCAGCTTCTACTCCGTTTTTCTTTAATCTTAAATATTCAATTTACCAATAAAGAATTGGGAACCAGATGCTGAGGTGAAAGCTAAGCCATAGAGAAGAGAAAGTGTAAGCACCCAGTTGACCTTTCTCTGCATCCAAAATTACAAAAGGAGCCTCTCCTCCATGACCAAACCACTCCAATTTCAGTATCCCTGTCTTCAACTTCCTGTACACCCCTCTTTCAAGTCTCCATTTACTCTCCATGATTTTTCCTATGTTCATTCTCTATTAACTAACTCTTTGCTCCACCTCTCAAGATATGTTTAACTTTATTTAATCTTCTATACAATAAACAGAAAGATATTGGATTAAACATGTTTACTATGGCTTAATCACACCACAACAATAAACAGACTTTTGGGGTACATAACACACCCATACGAGTCACTGTGTAATAAAATATCCTACAACAGACTGTCTTCATCAGTGATCACTAAATGAGAAAGCCTGGGAATCCAGGACTGGACTCCTCTGCTACAGTTGCAGAGACAGAGCTGTGTTGGTTTCCATGAAAACAAGGAGGCTCATTTGCTTTTCCCACTCCAGTATATGTTTGAAGTCTTAGACTTATGAAGGCCTTGAGAGAGACACCAAAATTTGAGAATACAAAAAAATTATAGCCCAAACTATTATATATTTAAATGTAATGTAATGTAGTTTTAATGACATTCAAAGCCTTATTGTAATTTGTTTTTACCTATATGCAGCCCTCTGCCTTATTTGATTCACAGAAGGCATCAGCATTCAATTTGATAGTTTTTAAAGGATTAACATGTTTATGAATGGTGAACCCCAATATTAATTGATATAAGTTACTTTTAGAAATATAACTTAGTGATTATTCATGGTAAAACCCTCTTTAGTGATAGCCACTTCAAAAATAAAAATTTGCCAGTTCTACATATTTTTCTGTGATAAATTTTGAAAAGAATTGAACCATTGTGTCTATTTTATTTATTCATCATTTGTTTATTTATTCATCCTTCCTCCACATTTTATATGGAGGTTCAGTGTTGCAGATCTGTAATTGATATACTTTGAAAGTTATAAAGGAATGTGTCTCTGAATAATGAAAGATGGAGATATACCTAAGCTTGTATTCTGAGGCATGCTGTGACATCCATCTATATCTCCCTTCTTGACCTATCCAGAACATGGCTCTTCCATACTGATTGTGGGTGAGATTCAGCAAGAGAAAATTCTCTGTCAATGAGTAAAGATGGTCAGTTCCTAGGTTTGAAATTCATTCAAATCTGAGGCAAACTATCTTCATGGTCACTGAGCCTTTGTATTGTGCCATTTTTTGTTCTGTAGCTTCAAGGGACACTAACATGGGATGTAGCAAATAATTGCTATGATCTCTATCAGGTCTTGGATATTTCAAGGCAACTGTTCTAACTGACATAGAAGATGGTGTCTTGTGGCTTTTCTGTGGTTAACTAAGAAAAAAATTGTTGAGTTAGAAAACACTCTTTTTAGCTGCTAACTGCACCCGTTCCTCAGGGTATACACAGCTCAGTTATTTACACATCTCCTTTCTGATGGCTCATGCCAACAGAGATTTGCCAGTTTTCATGGAACAATATATCTTCCCAGTAGACATTGATCTACCTTCTGTGTTTACCAAGTGGATACATTGCTTCATTTTCATTATCTCACTCCTATGTACGTATAGCACTAAAATTTTTGTTAGGCAATATTATACTTTCTCAGAAATAACTTATTGGCCAGTAATATTGTCAAATCAATCATGTTTTATACTGATTAATCAGGGCAGACATTAAAAAAATTCTGTGGAGAGCAGAAGCTTTTACTCTGCTTGAGAATTCCTGGCTGTGCAATCAGGAAATGATACCCTAAATCTGTCACTTGTCCAGACAATTCAATTCTAACAACTCAACATTCATACTAATCATAGTCTTATTTAGGTTACCCCAATTACAGAGGTAAAGGAATTCCTCCTTTTGCCTACCCATGATTCTAGGAGAGGCTGGAATCCAAGGAACTCTTTGATCTAATTTTAAAGTTCAGAGATGGGTAGAAATTTGTTGAAAATTCTGAATTGGGGCTGGATGCAAGTCAGAGTAAGGAAGTTTTTCCTTTAGC
This sequence comes from Arvicanthis niloticus, assembly GCF_011762505.2. NCBI lineage: Eukaryota > Metazoa > Chordata > Mammalia > Rodentia > Muridae > Arvicanthis > Arvicanthis niloticus. The sequence goes on along the minus strand of NC_133430.1, from coordinate 4,374,386 downwards.
CCTCTTCCCAGGATCAAGTCTGTATTAGGGTGTTTTTCTTTTGGCCCTGTTAGTACACAAATTGGGTTTTCTAGTCATCTGGTCAGATTTCCAAAGATTGTTGTCTTTGTTCTGAGTCAAAAAGATTGCTTAAACCAAAGAATCACATTGTGTTTTGTTGTTGTTTGTTATTTTGGAACAAACTTGTCAAATATAAACATGGGTTAATGAAGGAGTCATATCTATAGCCACACAGGAAAATTTGTCTTTGTATACTATGACTATGTGCTCATAATTAAAAAAAAAATAGACCTAAACAAAAACTATCTTATTTAGACTTATTAGAGTGATTATAGCATCAGAAGTAAAGAGAAGTCATCAGTAGTCCTTGCTGCATCAAAACTCCAAGTGTTTGGGAATTGAGTGCCACACATCTACATGCTTGCAAAATGTCTCTTACTGTTACGCAATGCTATATTCTGTGCTGACATAGTCTATTATTTCTCCAGGGATGAGTTTAAGAACCCTGTCATTAACTGTACCCTGTATATCCTGTCAGTGTTGGACAGAGTTTAGGTTGTCCTAAGTCTTTTATGAATTTTTCTAGATATTTCTTCATGAACTAATACAGGAGCCAGTCAGTAATGGGGTGTGTCATTTCCCTTTGATACCAAATCGTTAGGTATAATCTGACTTCTCTGGAGGAACAAAATTGAGAAATATATTTTATATGTTTGTATACATATATTTACATGATATATAAGCATACACATATACATATATGCATGTATACACACACATACACACACACACACACACACACACACAAACCAAACTATCTCAAGCTAGTCCATGAATGATTGTCTCTAGACGGAAAGATCAATAATCCAGTAGTTGTTTGTTTCATCAGGTAAGATGTCTTAGGTGTCCTTCATTATATAACTGAATACTGAATAACTAGAGTAAAGTATCACCTAAGTAATTGTTAAGAACTAGATATATAAACTTCCCAGTGATAATGAGAGCAAGCAGGCAAAAAGAAAAAGTTTCCTACACCCATGTCTTTTATGAAGACCACATCCATATTATTGGCACCATCCATCCAATTTTTATGGCTGACAAATAGGGTTGATCTTGCCACCACAAAAAAATATAACTCAGAAATTTTTTTTCTTAGGTGTTGATTGGGATTTTAGTTAATTCCAGATTTAGTTCAGCTATAATATGTATATACAGTCTCACCAACACTACCCACACAAAGACAATAACAATAGACAATATACAGTGGATGAGAAGTCAGCAAGGCTCCAACCCTAAAAAAAAAAACAGATGGAAATACCAGGCAGCAGATAAATGCTGAGTGTGAAAGAAATAGCTCACTCCATGAAAAGTCATACCATTTGATTACCCAGTATCAACTGATCAGCCCTAAAATTATTCACAGAATTAACTTCATAATGACTGACAGGTTGAGCAGAATTTTTGTAAGTACTTATGAAATGTGGTTGTTTGAATATGCTTCACCTATTGGAAGTGGAACCATTAGGAATCATTTTATAATAGGAAGAAGTGTATCCCTTGATGGAGCAAGTGTGTCACTGTAGAGGCAGGATATGAGGGCTCCTACTTCTCAAGTTCCCACCAATGCAGAAGAGACAGATTTCTCTTAGTTGCTCTCAGATCAAGATGTAGAATTCTCAGCTCCTTTTATAGCACCGAGTCTATCTGAATGCTGCCATACTTTGCTCCATGGTGGTAATGGAGTGGACCTCCGAAATTGTAAGCCAGGTCCAATCAAATAGTCCCCATTTTAAAAGTTACCTTTCTCATGGTGTCTCTTCATACAAAAGAAAAAAAAACCTTTACTAAGACAGAAATATATATGTAACAACAATTATAGGATAAGAGGTCATAAATTTAGAATAGAACAAAGAGTTATATGAGGTGGTTTGAGGGAGGAAATGGAATGAAAGAAAGCAATACCATATTATAATATGCTATAATATTACAATCTCAAAATATATAAAAAAATAAAATGTCATATCATTTGATTCATCAAGTACAAAAAACCCCAACAAAACAACAAAAAAGTGTTTTTTTTCATGACAAGGTTTTTCTGTGGAATTGTAATGAATGCAAAACTCACTCTGTAGATCAGGTAAACTGAAAATGTAGAAATATCTGACTGTACATGACACTCTAAGTGCTGGTATTAAAGGTATGTGCTACTACTCACTGGCTGAAATTTTACTACACAATTTAAAATTATCAATAATAAGTAGAATGGAGTATGATGTATGGAAATGCTCTATACTTTCTGTCAAACCTGTATGTAATCCTAATACTATTCCAAAATAAAGTATTTACCACAATGAAACAATTAAATATATGTTCTCTATCCCCCATGTTTTTGAGTGATAACTCTACTTATTCCAGAAATGTCTCATTCCTAAAGTCTTGCATGTCTGTTTCAGCAGGGTTTCCTGTTATCTCTGATGAATACTGCAAATACCTTACTTGGTATATATATATATATGGTATATATATATATATGTGTGTGTGTGTGTGTGTGTGTGTGTGTGTGTGTGTGTGTGTGTGTGTGTGTGTATTGTGTCTGTGTGTGTTGTGTGTGTCTGTGTGTGTACCTCTGTCTGCATCTGAATCTGCATCTGTGTCTCTGTCTGTTTCTATTTGTTAGCAGAGTGTAGTTTTGTTCCTCTCAAGTTGAAGTCACAGGTGATCATGGGCATAGAGACTCAAACTTAGAGCCCCTGAAGGAGTTGCAATCAGTCTTACTGCTGAAACACAATCTCAATCCTTTTGACCCTTTCTTTCTCTGTAATTGGACTACCTTCAGTTGTTTCTAAGAGGTTTTATAAGCATTGGTTTTGTGGAAGCTTGTGTGAACCTTTCTTACTTACTATTTGCTCCATTTCCTGAAGCCCCCAAGTTTACTTATTTTGCCCACTGCATAATTTTGGTGGCATAGAATAAACAATAGAATCATTGTTAGAAGTGATTTCTCCGGTAACTATTTAGAAATATGCCATGTGTATGATAGCCCTACCTGTTCTCACCTTTTCCCTCTCCTGCTTTACGTTCAGAGGGATCAGCCAGACCTAGAAAAAAAGAAAAGGTTTTCAGGACATGAGAAAAAAACCATATATCTGTCTGGAGTAATGAGTTGCTCATCTTGCTCTCAGAGTCCACTATCAACAAGTGAAGGCAGCATATTACAATCGACCAAAATACTCTGTATTAGAATGGATGAGATGAATCAGCTTGAGGAAGAAACAGCCATTTCTGTTTTCAGATGGTGAATGGCTCAGTTACATGGAGACCACTGTAGATTGTACAGAAAAAGAAGCTGCTCTTGGAAGATGCCCTCACCTACCCAAGTCCATTTACACAATAGCTCCTGTCCCCGTGTTACATGTTCCCTGAGCTCCCCCTGCTGGTCCTGAGAGCTCCTGCAGGAAGGTTTGTGTCTAGGTTCACAATGAAGGCTTCTCACTGTGCCTTGCACAGTAATAAATGCCAGTGTCTTCATCTCTTAAGCTGTTCATTTGCAGGTAGACACTACTTTTGGAATCATCTCTTGAGATGGTGAATCTGCCTTTCACAGAATCCGCATAATATGTGGCATAATTATTAGCTTTGCGTCCAATTTCAGCAAGCCACACTAGCCCCTTCTCTGGAGACTGGCGGATCCAGTGCATCCAGTAGTCACTGAAAGTGAATCCAGAGGCTGCACAAGAGAGTTTCATGGACCCTCCAGGTTGCACCAATCCTCCTCCAGACTCCTCCAGTTTCGCCTTACTCTGGACACCTGAAAACACAGAGAATCTTGTCAGTAAGCAGTCAAAATACTCAGTGTTCCTCTCACTCTTGTCCACTCACAATCAGTATTTCTTACTATCTATAAGTAACCTTTTAATAGAGCAACAATAAGAACCCATCTCAGTCCCAAGTCCATGGTGAATATTCTCTGTCCGTGTTGATTACTGAATAGAAAGATTTGTGGGTCCAGTTTTGTGTGTCTCTGTCAGTGCTTTATGGTTAGGGCTGGTTTTCATGAGCGTGGGCGAGGGGGGGAATTATTTGCATATTTTTGTTATATCAGGAGCTCAGTGGTGGGAGGCCTAGAGGAATCAAATTCTAGTGCAATGTTTGAGAAGTACAAAAGGATGAATTGGCATTGTGCCATCAAATTATCATTTACTGTTCTGTGATTGCACCTCCGTTGACAGAGAAATTTGTGCGCTCCTGAGCCACATGTTCATTCCCAGCTCTTAAAGGATATTTACGCACTGGACAAGGGATAATCATCTTTGAGTTATACATAGGCTATTTGAACTGTGTCTCAAAAAAGAATAAGAGTAGATAGAAAATAAAAGAAATTTTATTTTAGATACATTTCTGCTTATATATAGTAATATAAATTTGCAGCCTCACTGTTTTGTGCTTTGTACATCCAGACACTTTTGCTGTATTGGCAGAAACATAAAATCTATTCACAGAGAAATAAGATAAGAAAGAAGTTGAATGTGATGATTTATAAATTATGAAGAGTTTTTAAAGCTTCAGTGAAATACGAAATACGACTACATTAAATTGAAGTAAAAATCTGTTTAGGAAGCTATAGCTCAGTGTTATAGCAAAGCATGCATAAAGCTCAAAATTTAATTGTAGAACTTTATAAAATAATTTGAAATTTTACTTGAGATTATTTCTGTATTCAAAATGTCCGCACACAATGCAGGTCTGTGTGTATGGCTTAGTTCCTCCAGTGCTGATCATTCACATTCACCAGGGGTGGGATTAAATCTGGTGTGTAAAAAGAGTAAATAAAAATAAAAAAAAAGATATCTCTGATTACTATTGACCAATAATAAACACATTTTGAAAATCTGTGTTTACCCATAACTCCATTGTGACTAACCTCATAGATATCCCTCTATCAGCAAGCTCTTTCCATAACTAAGGTATGCCGAGCAGTTAACTCAGTCATTCTGGATTTCTGACAGGGTTAAAAACTTATAATCTCATAGCCAATCCTGGCTATTTACATTGAGAGAAAAGATTTGAGTGGATGGTCTTCAGCTGACATTCATTCTAAAGCCAAGAAAAAAGCCGGGTGCAAAACTATGTGTTTTAGTTAGAAGAGATGACAGAGGTTTTGGTTAGTCAACAAAATGATGGACTGGGTATTAGGACTATCTTGTACCTCACTTGTACAAATTGGCATAATTATGCTTTAATTGTATTTTGAGAGAAAAGTTTTATTTTAACAGGAAGGGTGATATGTAGGAGGAGCTAAGGGGGAAGTAGTACCAAGAGGAAGAGATGGAGTAAGGAGAGGAGAAGATGAAGGAGAGTAGAAGCTAGGTGATGAAAAAGAGAAAGAAGGGGGGACATGGAGGCAGATGTTCACGTGTCTCCACCAGTCAAAGATAGTTTATATATCTAGGTTGGGTATTGGGTTACACTTCTGATTGAGCATTACAAAACTTATAAAGCCTTTGATTAACATTTAAAAATGTATAAAATCAAAAAGGAAAGGGGGCCATGGGATAGGGGTTTTCTAGGGAGGGGAAATGGGGAAAGAGGACATCTGAAATGTAAATAAAATATAAAATAAAAATAAAAATAAAAATAAAAAGAGAACATGATTCCCCAAACCCTCAGTTATGTTTTCTACTTCCAGACCCACATGCCTGTTTGATCATACAGTGACTTCCCTGTACAGTTACAGTTAGGATTTTAGTTTATTTACCAATCCATCTCAGCACAAGCACAGTGAGGACTTGCCTTTTCCTTACCACCTTGTAGGCACTGCTCCTCTATACCTCAGAGTCCCCTCTTTACTCTGTGACCCTCTCACCCTTACATCAATCTGACTCTATTCTGTCCCACCCAGTGTTTCTGTGGTCTTGCCTCTGTGATCTTGGGTAGTCACTATGCTACACCCTATATGCCTCACACTTCTGCTAATATCTCAGCTCACTCTGATGCCAAATGCATGACTAACCTACTACTTTCCACATCAACGCCTAAGAAAAGGTTTGCTCATTTTATCTCTAATACACCTGCTTTTTTTGTTGTTTTTTGGGTTTTTTTGTTTTTTGTTTTTTTTTTTCTTTTTTTATTAGATATTTTATTTACACTTCAGATGGCATCCCCTTTCCCCATTCCCCCCCACCCCCCTTAGGAAACCCCTATCCCATGCCCCCTTTTCCTTTCTGCATTTATACATTTTTAAAAAATAATGTTAATCATAGGCTTTATAAGTTTGGAATTGTTCAATCAGAGGTGTAACCCACTGACCAACCTAGATATAACAACTATCTTTGACTGGTGGAGATACTTGAACCTCTGCCTCCCTGTCTCCCCCCTCTTTCTCTACCTAGCTTCTCCTCTCTTTCTTCTTCTCCTCTTCTTACTCCTCTTCCTCTCAGTACTCCTCCTACCTTAGGTCCTCCTACACATCACCCTTCCTGTTAAAATGAAACTTTTCTCTCAAAATACAATTAGAACATAATTATGCCAATTTGTACCAGTGAGGTACAGGATAGTCCTAATACCTAGTCCATCCTTTTGTTGACTAACCAGCTCCTCTGTCATCTATTCTAACTAAAACATGTAGTTCTGAACCTGGCTTTAGGATGAATGTCAGCTGACGACCATCCACTCAAGTCTTTTCTCTTAAGGTCAATAGCTATATGTTTTCAACCCCATCAGAAATCCAGAATGACTGAGTTAACTATAATTGTGGGAAGCACAAATCATAGTTTCTAAAACTTAGCCAATTTATAGAGACCTCTGAACACCTGGACACTCGCTGTACTTCAAAATGTTGGAGCATCAGTTCTTCTGCCTTCTGGCCCAGGATCATCTAACAGACCTTAGTGCTGCAGAATTATTAAGGGCTGATTACTCTGTCTAGGCAGATATAGTCAGTCGACTATTCTGCAAGTGTGTCCTTTTCTGGACAGTAATTTGTCTGTAGAAGGAAAGTGGCAATTTTTGCCTAGTGGCTGTCTCACCACAACTGGAGTAACTCCAAGGATGCTCAATTTCTTCTTAGAATTCAATATAGGAAGCTGTCCAGAGCAGACAGGTCTCTAATGAAAATGAACATTAATACTGAGATGTTTGTCATGTCAATTCTAAGGATTTCTGATGTTTTGAAAACCAGCTATCCATGTAAGGTAATCTGGACTGTTGCCTGTTAACTCCACTCAGCTATTTCTAAATAAAACATAGAGAACACCCTTATAATAGACTCCAAGCCATGAATTTGCTATAATCCCTCCACTCACAGGCTGACCATCTCAAATCAGTTAAAAAAAGTTAAAGAAAGACTGGGTCTAAGCTTTGTATTCCTAAATGTGTTATACTGGTACAATGCCTATGGGAGTAACAATATTCATCTCACTCTTATATCACTAAGAAGCTCATGCCAATGAAAATCCTAAAATTTGTAAACAAAGTAAATTGGTGCCATTTAAGAATTTATATCTTCATCTTGATATTAATTATACAGATTTCTACTAATAGGTTATGGCTATGCAATAAACCCTAGCTAATCCTCTCTATTCCAACAAAACCACTACTTTTCCCTAGAGAGACAGCCCAACATTTACCACCTTAGTCCCCAAGCCCAGGGAATAGGGGCGCTGACTCATCATTAGCTTCTTCAAGCTGATTATGGGCGTTGAGATATTAGAAGAGGAGTGTGTGTGGGGGGGAGAGCAAGTTGACAATCCTCTGATGCTGTGTCTTCGCTGCCTCCAGATGGAATTCCCGGACCTCAGAGGTTTGAGCAGGTCTGCCCAGCTTGCTTGTTGAGTAGATACACCAAGGCTGATCATTCTGCAATATATAATTCTCAAAACAACTTTTAGTATCAAGATAGTTTTTTTTTTTAAAGAGGGCTGACATTTTATTAAGAATGTTGGTTCTAACCGCTTTTCTATTGTTTCCCCTCTTTTATAGGATATAATATTTACATTTCAAATTTTATCCCCTTACCATATTTCCCCCACCACCCAGGAACCCTTTATCCCATCCCCCCTCCTCCTGCCTCTATGAAGGTGTTTACCCACCTACTCCCAGCCCTCCTCCCAACCCTCAGATTCCCCCCCTCTGTGCTCAGCCTTCAGGGTACCAATGATCTTGTCTCCCACCTATGCCCGACAAGGCCATCCTCCCCTACATATACAGCTGGAGTCATGTGTCTCTCCATATGTGCTCCTAGGCTGGTGGTTTAGACCCTGGGGAGCTCTGGCTGGTTGGTATTGTTGCTCTCCTCACAGGGCCACCAGCCCTTATGGTTCCTTCAATTTACTCTCTAACTCCTCCATTGGGAACCTTTGATCAGATTAATGGATAGCTGTGGGTATCTGTCTCTGGGTATGTCAGACTCTGGGGGACCTCTAAGGAGATAGCCTTATCTGGCTGCTGTCAGCTTTCCCATCCTGACATCCCTATCAGCATCTATTTTTGGTGACTGCCCATGGAATGAATACCCAGATGGAATGGTCTCCCTACAACCCCCCCTTCAGATTCTGTCCCACACTTTGTCTCCATATTTGCTCCCTTGAGTATTTAGTTACTCCTTCTAAGAAAGACCTAGGCATCCTTACTTGTTCTTTCTTCTTCATGAGCTTCATGTCGTCTGGTAGTTGAATCTTTGTTGTTTCAGATTTTTGGGCTAATCTCCACTTATCAGTGAGTAAATACCATGTGTGTTCTTTTGTGATTGGGTTACCTCACTCAGGATGATATTTTCTAGTTCCATCCATTTACCTAAGAATTTCCCAAATTCATTATCTTTAATAGCTGAGTAATATTCCATTGTGTAAATGTACCACATTTTTTGTATCCATTCCTCTGTTGAAGGGCATCTGGGTTCTTTCCAGCTTCTGGCTATTATAAATAAGGCTGCTATGAACATAGTGGAGCATATGTCTGTTATTTGTTGGGGCATTTTCTGGGTATATGCCCAGGAGTGGTATAGATGGGTCCTCAGGTAGTGCTATGTCCAATTTTCTGAGGAACCGCCAGACTGACTTTCAAAGTGGTTGTACCAGCTTGCAACCCCACCAACAATGCAGGAGTGTTCCTCTTTCTTCACATCCTCGCCAGCATCTACTATCACCTGAGTTTTTGATCTTAGCCATTCTGACTGGTGTGAGGTGGTATCTCAGTGTTGTTTTGATTTGCATTTCCCTGATTACTAAGGATGTTGAACATTTCTTAAGGTGCTTCTCGGCCATTCGAGTTTCCTCAGTTGACAGTTCTTTGTTTAGCTCTGTACCCCATTTTTAATGGGTTATTTTGTTGTTTGGTGTCTAATTTCTTGAGTTCTTTGTAAATATTTGATATTAGCCCCCTATCGGATGTAGGATTGGTAATGATCTTTTCCCAATCTGTTGGTTGCCGTTTTGTCATGTTGACAGTGTCCTTTGCCTTACAGAAGCTTTGCAATTTGATGAGGTCCCATTTGTCGATTCTTGATCTTAGAGCATAAGCCAAAACAACTTTAGCAATGTGGCTGGATATAAAATCAACTCAAACAAATCAGTAACCTTCCTCTATTCAAAGGATAAACAGGCAGAGAAAGAAATTAGGGAAATGACACCCTTCACAATAGCCACAAATAAAATAAATTATCTTGGAGTGAATCTAACAAAGCAAGTCAAAGATCTGTATGACAAGAACTTCAAGTCTCTGAAGAAAGAAATTGAAGAAGATCTCAGAAGATGGAAAGATCTCCCATGCTCCTGGATTGGCAGGATTAACTTAGTAAAAATGGCTATCCTGCCAAAAGCAATCTACAGATTCAATGCAATACCCATCAAAATTCCAAATCAATTCTTCATAGAGATAGAAAAAGCAATTTACAAATTCATTTGGAATAACAAAAAACCTAGGATAGCAAGAACTATTCTCAACAATAAAAGAACCTCTGGGGGAATCATCATTCCGGATCTCAAACTGTACTACAGAGCAGTAGTGATAAAAACTGCATGGTATTGGTACAGAGACAGACAGGATGATCAATGAAATAGAATTGAAGACCCAGAAATGAACAAGCATACCTATGGTCACTTGATCTTTGACAAGGGAGCTAAATCCATCCAGTGGAAAAAGGACAGCATTTTCAACAAGTGGTGCTGGCTCAACTGGAGGTCAACATGTAGAAGAATGCAAATTAATCCATTCGTATCCCCCTGCACAAAGCTCAACTCCAAGTGGATAAAGGACCTTCACATAAAGCCAGATACACTGAAACTATTAGAAGAGAAGTTGGGGAAGACCCTCGAATACACCTGCTTTTAATCTCCAGGATCTTCCCAGAATTTCAAAATAGGCTCTAAACCTTTTTACTACAGAATTCTAATGATTACACACCATATACAGCACATTCAAATAGGGCCTCCAAACCTGCATTGCTACAACAGACACACACACACACACACACACACACACACACAAACAACAACAGAAGTGAGGAAAATTTAGATGTGTGCTGTTTGTCACACAGATTATAGCAGAACCTGAAACAAGAGGATGGAGGAAGACTAGCAGCCCTTAAAAAGGATTTCATAAAATAAAATTGCAGTACTCTTTCATGAACTAGTCATCCCTTTAACACTGCAGATACAGCTAGAGAATAAATGCATTTTCTCTTTTTTGAGATTTTAATATGAATATATCTATTCCTCCATCCCTTTTCCCTCATCAAAATCCTTACATACACCCTCTTTGCTCTGTTTCAAATACACAGCCTCTTTTTTATTATCTGTTGTTGTACACACACACACAAACACACACACACACACAAACACAGTTACACACACATAAACATGCACTCTCCTTAGTTGTCTTTAGTGGTTTGTGTAGGGCTGAGATCTTGTAAGCTTTCCTCCTTTCTTGTCAGTATATTTCCTGGGAATACAAATATGAAAAATAAAAGTTACATTCTATCTATTTGCAAATGATTTTACATCATGTATAAAAATGTCCATAAATTCTAACATAAAACATGTAGAAATGTGATTTGATTCTAGAGACAGTGTGAATCAAATGGAATTTTTCATGGGCAGGGTTTTCAAAAATTCTTGAAATTATTGGGAAGAAAACTAAACACGAGCTTGTCATTTCACAAACACTTTCTTCTTATGTGCCCTCTTCTACAACTGTGTGTACCATGGTCAACAAACCTCCCTGCATTTAACATGTTAATTCATGGTTCATACATTTCATTGACCTAAGGAATATGGTCTGTGATTCACACACTTTCCAAACACTGTCACACTTCCACCCTGCTTCACACCCAAATAAGGAAAATTCTCCAAGACAGGAAATGTAAAAGAAAAAATGCATATACTCACATATGGAATCCTTGTACTTTTATTGTTTGCTTTCCTTTTTTTGTTGTTTTTGAAACATATTTGCTGTTATTTAAAGCCAAAGAAGAGAGGGCAAATGGGACATTTCTCTGTGTCTACTTTTCTCAAACAACACTCACTTAAAAAATTGAAGCTTTGTGCCAAATGATATCTAACTCTTTTAATTACTGGTGAAAGTAGTGTGTTGGTAGTCAAGAAAATTGTTGCAATTGCAAATCTCCACTTGTATTTAAGTATGAAAGTAACAGGTGAGGTCTTTACATCATACTGGGTCAGTAGTCAACAGTACATCTTTCAGTGACCTGAGCTTCTAGAAAGGATTGAGAACCATTGTGTAAAGTATTCATGTCCATGTGCCATGGGGTTTGTCTCCTTTTCATACACCCTGATGTGACTCCCTCACAAGGATTCTGATAATTTCAGGAGAGAAAGCTGCAGGACATCCTGTCCTCATATGTGTCTGAGATTCACATCCAGGCTTCATCCCAAGTGATTATGCAGGAATTTACCATTGTCCATGTTCTCCTGTGGCTGGCAGAACAATTTCTAGGAATGCTAAAACTTTCAAGAAATTTAAATGAACATGTTTGCTGTTGACTCAAGTGCATCATATCAGGAATCTTGCCATTCATCCTCTGCCACACAGACATATCTGTGTAGGTTTTATGATTGAAAATTTTGAAACCCTGATATTTTACCTCAAACACTTATTTCTTCTGTTTTATGTCTGAGGTTACATTTTAATGTTTCTGAATTATTCTCCCAAATACACCAGCAGGTAGGCTATTCTTCTACTGCCTGAGACTCATGCCCACTGATAGCTGACTATAAGAGCCTGGGTGCTATGGATTAAAAACAGAGAACCCTGATACTGAAATTCATGGAAGGAAGGAAGAAAGGCATCTTATGGAATGTTTTAAAGACATTGATCTGCAACTCATGACATGACACAAATCTCATGAATGACTACAATTTTTTCCACTGTTCATATTGAATCAGAGGGACATATCAGGATCTCTAATGGAGAACTCAATTTTTGTAAACAGACAAACATCTTCAGAACATGTGAATATCTCAGTCTTCCATTCTATTTATAAAGAGGTACTTAATAAATTATCATAATTCAAATATAATTATACACACCTCTGAATATATCAGTGAGAGACAAATTGTTATGCATAACATGTACAAACCATGAAATGACCAAAGCTGCACACTTACTATTTTTTTACCTTAAAGGTTACTATATTTCTTCCATCATTCAATAAAAATTTTTCAGACACTTTACTATGCTACATATGAATGGGGTTTTACATTTCTATAAGAATTCTCCCTAAAGAAATACTAACACCTTAAATATATATTTGATGAGAATGATTCTCACACATATTATTATTCAATAAAAATAATTGCTCTTTATACATAATGATACAGTGAATACTAAATGAGAGATTCTTATATTTTTCATAAGAATAGCTTAAATAATGTGGTTATTATGAGAAATATTCCCAGGAACTCAAATCTGAAAAGTTGGCACCCGGTTGGAAGTGCTGTTTGGGGAAGTTATGTAGCTTTTAGCATAGGAAGCATTGCTGGATTAAGTACATCACTGTGTTTGCAATTTATAGTCTCTCCAACTTCCAGTTTGCTCTCTTAGACTCCTGTATCATGAAAAATGATCTTCATTTTACCTCTCTTGCCTTCTGCTCTCATGACTTCCTTTCTGTTTTGAATTCCTCCTCTGGAACCAGAAGCCAAGGTAAACTCATTTTCCCTCAGAAGTGGCATTTGGTCATCTATTGGTATACAAACAAACAGGACTAATATTTGGGCATATATAAAGAAGGATCAGAAAGTACATTGGAACTTCTGTGACAGACACTGGGAGGGGAGAGGAACTATGCTGCACCATGAAAGTAATGCTAGAAGGTGTTTAGAAGATCAAGGTAAATCACATATCCATGTCTCTGTGCTGATCTTCAGTCCTATGATCACATTTATGTCTACTTAATTTCCACAAATAATCCTTCATTCCCCACAAGTGTATAAGATTTGTAGGTAATGTGTCATGACAAAGTCTTACTCATATTTCCAAGTCCTCTGAAATAGCAACAAATTCACACATAGTTGGGCTTTTATTAAGTACCTGAGCTCTGGGTTTTGAAGTTGGCAATCACATGTCAAAACTTAGGCTTGAATAGAAGAATAAGACACATGAAATAAAACTTATAGTTTAATAAAATAACATTTCCTAATTGAAACTGTCTCATAAAAAAGCCTGATGCGCAGTCCTCAGAGGCAGAATTTCTTGAGATGTATTATATCTTATAGTTTACTGTATGCAATTTCCTTAATTTTGCTGACACCCCAGAATACAAAACACTTTTTAAATAGTTATATACTATTTTATCACAATGAGACTATCCAGTGTCTGTGGGTGCATACTTAACAAATATCTATGAACTTTCTCAGCATGTGAATCGTTGATCAATTAGAAGAGGTTTCTGATATAAACAATATTCTATATTACATTCATGTGAGCCAGAGTGGTTTATTATTTAAAAATATATACATTGTGTCAAAAATCTAAATATCTATATATCCTGCAGACCATATATATATAGACAGTATTTCAAGGAAAACCATAAAGATAGATGCAAATATGGCACCAGAAAATAGCACTCAGTTCTGCTCTTGAGCTCTATAGATGCTTACCAGCCCCCTGGTCCTGAGGATCTGGAAGGTAGGTTTGTATCTGGGTCCTGAATTCCACTCATTGTGTATTTTCTGCAGTGATATATGAGTGTGTCCTCACCTCTCAGACTTTTCACTTTCAGATAAGGTTGGTTTTGAAATTATCTATGGAGTTGGTGAATAGGTACTTTATGGAAGGCATATAGTTTGCTACCAAATTCATTGTTACTTTTTCCAATCTACTTCACTGTCTTGTTCCTGCCATCTATATTTCATTCAGATGATACAGAATTTTCATCAAAAGGCCTCATAGAAATGCCTCAAGGACCTCTGACTTTTCCGCAAGGCTCAGTCAAACACAACCAGGTATATACCTGCAAACAAAGAAAATGTTGGTTATAAAATTTTCATATATGTCATCCTTCTAAAAAAACATGTCAACTAAAATACTCAGTAACTCATTTTTCCACAAATTAAATCTAAAAAGAAGAATATAAAAAGTTCAGCTCAGCTTCCACTCCAGGGATTTCTTTTTAAATCTCAAATATCCAATCTGCTAATAAAAACTTAGAAACTAGATGTTGTAGTGAAAGCCTGTTAGCTCAGAGAGAAAGACAAAGCACTCAGCTGACCTACCTCTGCACCCAAAATTCCAAAAGGAACTTCTCCTCCATGCCACAAAACCCTTCAGATTCAATGTCTTTTCCTTCTATATCTTGTGCACCTTTAAAAAAAACCTCCACATACTGTCTATTTTGTTCCCTATGTGAACTCCTTGTTAACTCAGCAGCATATCTCTGTCTTCTGGATTTCTTGTTGAGTTACTCAGACATCAAGGTCTTATGTGAATTCCTTTCCTGTATTCAGTGTGAATTGCCTGAGCACTTCAAAATGGCTTCTCCACCAGGAATCAAATGAGAAAATGAATCAAGATCTTACATCCACTTGAAAGATGCCTTCCTAGTACACTAGAGTATCCCATACAACTCATAGTCCAGCATAGAAGATTCTCCTTCCCTCCCTCCTGCCCAATCCTTGTTTCACAGCTGGAGTGGACCAAAAGGTGGTTTGCAAAGTCACAGGTATTTAAAACAGTAATTTAAATTAAAATAAGACTGTTTGCCTAATTTCTAATACAAAATTGACCTAGGGTATTTATGCCTGCCACAATGGATTTCTTAGAAGCTTGCATCTATATAAAGCACAAGACATTCATTTTCATGGGGAGGGGACTGCTAATAGAGTAACATGCTATACTACTGTTCTGAGTTAAAGAGACTTCTTTCTGAATTAACCCCTTGAGATTATGCAGGAACACAAGTATCTACGCTAGTTGCTATTCACCCACTTATCCAAAAACAAATATTACCTAACACAAGAGTGATGATCAGGAACCAAATGGACTATACGACCTGACATTGTATTGATGCAGGTCTATGTTCTATAAAGGCATGAGACAATAGGTAAGGGAACTGGGACTGAGAAAGATGTAAATTAGCACAACCATACCCACTGAAGACAGTGAAAGTCATGAAGCCAGCTCAGCTGCTTGACACAGTTTCACCAAAGCTGAGTGGATTGCTACAACCAGTGTCCTTCTGTCTCTAACTTTTGGGCTTTGATCTTTACATGTTCCATTAATTGGTGACATCCTGAACTGATTCATTTTAAATCTTTTTCTGAAAAAAGGTATATCATCCCTTTTTAGGAGAATCTCAAAATTAACTTAATCTGGTCATTATTTGGAAGACTTCTTTATGCCCCAGAGATCATTAAACATAGATTAGGACATAGCTAGATGAGGCCATTTCTAAGAATTTGTTTGGGGTATCTACCCCTAAACATACCCAAACAGCATAAGTGGTACAGGGTAAACAGAGACAACTGGCCAACTCCGGCTGCCCAGGGTAATAGGTTGCAGATTCAATGTCTCTTTTTATTAGAGAGTTAGAGGTCCCTGAAAACATAGTTTAAACATAGGGCATCGTGACGGGTACAACACTGGTGAATATAATTCATTAAATAAGATAGACAAAAATTATATTTTTCTACTTTATAGCATAAATAATGAAACATATAGTAAAAGAAATTAGGTATTTATATTTGCTGCTCATAAACAGACCAATTTAGATATTTAGATGCTTTCAAACAACAAACATTGCCAGCCTGAAGGCTGGCTGTAGTATATTAAATGTGTTTTCCTTGAAGGTGTAGTCCTCAAATTATTTAAATTGGAGTTATAGGGCTAATAATAATAATAATAAGAAGAATCAGTCTGTTTGTATTTTATCACTGTAACTGAACTTGTAACCCTGCACATATAATGAAAAGTCAAACATTCATTCTATACTACATGCATAGTCATTAGTCTGTCTTTGTTCTGTGACACCTGTATAAATAAAGAAGCACCTGATTGCTAGTCAGTCAGTTGTGAGATTCTCCTGGCCATCACCCCTTGCTCACACCCTCCCCTAGCAAACTCCTTATGTTCTTTATTGACCATTCTCTCAAAAAGATTCTTCTAGTCTCTGCCCTATTTTAGGGAAGGTCCCCTGGGAAGGCCCCTGTTGTAAATATGAGATGACACAATCTCAGAACCTACCTCAGCATGCATGTGTTGAAAAATAAGCTTTTAATAGATTTCATGCCTGAAGTGTTTGATGATGATGGTGATGATGATGATGGCAGTTGTGTCTGGAAATTTAAAAAACTCTCAAGTCAACTGAATTTACATTCTCTTTTCTGACACTGTTTTATAAATATTTGCCTTTCTAGTAGATTGCATACAATCCACAAAATCATCTGAAGGGAACATACCACTGCAGAAATAATTACACATCTGTTTATTGAATCACCATCTACAATAAATAAATTATGAAAATAAACTTCATGTTTGTCAAAATGTGACTTATATGACATGATTATATATAATACAACAGAATGAATAGAAAATTGCATGAAGGAAATTACATCGCTGTTAGAAAAATTGATGTGCCTGGATATAACTTTATTTATTAAGACATTATATGAGTCTCTCAGTAGTAGTTAGTAGATGGCCTATAGTTACATATAATCGAGTATGAAAATAAATACTGCTGAATAAATGAAATTGTCTAGTAGAAAAAAAGAAAAATTATGAGTGGCAAGAAAATAAAGGATGGGGAAACATGCACAGTGTACAATAGAACATGATTGAAAATTCTAAACATGTAAACTTTTTATAATGATTTTGTTTATTTTGAAATTTTCATTCATGTGTAAAATATATTATTATAATATCTAACCTTATGATATCCCTCAGGCTCCTCTTGAGACCCTAAAATAAACACCCTTTCCACAATTCCTGACCTCTTTTCTTTCATTAACTAATAACACAGTGAATAATTGGTTCTTTCTTTATACGCATAGTGAAGTTATTCAGTAGTACAGGGAGTACCTACAAATTCTTCTGAAGAAAAAGAATTACATTTTATCATCAATCATTAAATATACTCTAAGCTTGGTGTGGGCCCAAAAGAGTTCCTCCATATCCAAGTTGTAGTATTTTTAAAATACTGTGATTTTATACCTTGTTTAGTGGTAAGAGCAGAGTATCCATCCATGAAAGAGTATGTGTTAACCTCAAAGGATAACTTATGAAATTCAGTTCTTTCATTGTACGACATGGATCTAATATATCAAATGTATATTGTCATGCTTATCAGTATACATATTCACCTGCTCAGTTATTACACAGGTTCTCATGTTGCAACATTGACTGCCTTGATTATTCAGGTCTTTCTGGTAACTATAGGTGCTATGAGTTCATGTATGCAATGGCCATGTGAAGTCCTGAGATAGCATTTCATGACTATCCATCCAACAGTCTGGCTCTTATATTCTTTCCAATTTCTCTTGTGTGATGGTTCTTGAATGCTGTTGGAGGTTGATATAGGTGACTCATCTGTAGCTATGTAATCTGTCAGTCATTCTGAATGTCTGCGTTAGTCATTAAACACTGCACACAGAAGCCTTGGTGACCAAGCATAGGCAGAACTAATCTATTGTAGAAATATAAATATTATAAGGCTGACAGCTTGACCATTTACAATAATTCTAAGGTCTCCATGACCTATGTTATCCCTATCTATAAGCATTTGTTTGCCTGGAATGAGGGGTTTGTACCCTATGGAACAGATGACAAATCCAAATAGAAAGCAGCTGATTGCTATGTAACAGGCACTAGTAAGTACATCTTATCTGAAGCCTGATATCATAGAGTACAATCTCAGGTACTGCATATGACAACTCATGGCTATTCTCTCCTTACAGGCTGCACAGAAAATTTCTGCACAAGGAAACCTCGCCAGCAGAGAGAATTTTAATGCTGGATTCTCTATGGCCTACAACCAAAGTCCTTAGATAACAGTGAAATGAAGATTTAAACATTTTAATGTTCCATTTTTATTTCAGAATGATTATAAACAAGCAAACCAAAAATTATAGCAAACACAGGCATGGATGCAGGGAAAGTGTAATCTTTATTGCTATGTTGAGGTAAGTGTAACCTAGTGTAGTGATTTGGAAATCAGTTTTGAGCTGTTTCCAATAAACAAACAAACAAATACCATAATAAGGTTCAGTGATAGTCCTCCCAAGAACACACTCAGATGACTCCACATCTTATTATAGAAACACTTGCAAATTAATGTTTACTCCTGGTATGTTCATAGCAGCTAAAGAACATAATTATATGTTTACAATAATGAACAAATTAATAATGACAATGTAAGGCATATAGAGAATGGGATATTACTCAATGTTAAAACATGAGTTATGAAGTCTATAGCTAAGTGGATGAAAGAAATAAAATATGCATAGTGGGGTAATCCAGGTCCATAAGGCAAATTCTTCATGTTCTCAGTCATAGGTATTTCCAAGATTTGAATATTTTGTTTTGTTTGTTTAATGTGTAGATGCACAGAGAGGAGAAATGGGCCATGATGGTCTGAGGAATTAAGGAAGGCACCATAGTAATATATACATAAAATGATAGCATATGGGGCAGATACTGGAGACATAAAGTTGCAAACATGAAGTGGTGTGGGGCCTTCAGAAATGAGATGTTATTTCTATTCATATATATTATTATAAGTTAACTATGGGGGACTGCAAGACCCAAGATGAGGTTGTTACTCTATCCAGGGTGTTCCTAAAGCCATCTCTACTCAACCTAAAAGAGGGGACTTCTGCCCCTAGACCAAACAGAGAGGTGCCACCCAGAACCCCCTCTGTCTGGTGATCTGAATTCTTGCTTAGGCTGTGAGGATAAGCACTGCAAGGGAATATAAATAAAAGTTAAAAACATGGTTCTGGGTTCCCTGAGGGACAAGCCTGACTGCATAGGGGTTGATGTCAAAAGTATACCCTCTCCAGGAAAAAGACATCAGGATGGGTATGGCCCTCATGCCTCACTGGACAACGACAGGAGGACTGGAACCATTACAAGATCCCCTTCAATTACTGGAGGTCAGGCCTCTATCTCTGCCTTGGCAAGATTAGAATCACCACAGCCCTTCTATACTTGGAGAAGGGAGGAGATGTCAGGGGCAGCCTTGCTTATACACTGAAGGCCTAAAATCATCCATAAGCCTAAAATCAACAATAGGCCTGAAATACATGCCTGCTAACACAAAGTCTTGGGTCTCTGTGGTAAAACACTGAAACAGATGGCTATAAGCTATTGTAAACAGGCAGCTTCTGTGGAAATTTACCAGCCTGAGTAGTCATAGACCTTGTAAATAGGCAGCCTTGGCAGATAGTACCAACTTAGATAAGGACAAGCGAATCATAAGCAGAGTCATAGTGACCTATTCCCTGAACCTTTACACAGCTGATACCCTGTCCTGAAAGATATCTGTACTCCCCCTGAACACTTATGCTCCTGTGTCATCCCCTTCCCCACATCCTTCATTTTTGTGTTTATAACCCCTGTGTTAAAAAGTAAAAATTATGACTTGATAATAATAAAATAAAAAAAGAAAAAAAAAGAAATGAGATGTTAATATATTACTCCAAAATTAAAGTTATAAGAAAGCAATATTGAAATTTAGGATCCTCAAATGTATGTAAACAGAAATTTTTAGAGAATACAGAATTGCATGTGGCATGACAAAATAAATCTGGAATATTGGGCTTAAAAATTTGACTGGGAATAAATGAAACAGAAATTATAATGTTATTTCTGTAACTAACAGTCTGGAATTAATTATCAGTTAATAGTTGCACAATTTTTCAATTAAATTTTTCTCTGTGTTGATGGAATACATTTGTGTTCAGATTATGGTATGGTTTTATGGATCTGATGATATAGCATTTTTATCAAAACTAACAAATTTTTAAAATTGTATGAAAGCCTGGTAATATATAAATATAACTTGTAAAATGGTAGTATATAGATACAACTTATGTTTTAATTAATATTGTTTCAGTGGTGTGCTCATGCTATGCTCTACATTTATGTGAGGAAAGCTAAATATAAAGCATAGAGGTGACCTTTGTATTTTACATTAACCTGTAAAAATTTTAACACTGATATATGCATGGGTGAACAGTACTCCTGTTAATTGAACACCTCTGAGTCCGACACATTATAACTGCCTCTGATTTAATTGTTAGAGAGGCTCCACAAGTGCTGTGAACATTATGAGGAATGGCCAGTGCTTTTAGTTTCCTACAGTATCTCAATATTTAGACCTTATTTCCAAGAAAGAATTTAAAAACTAAATAGACTGTAAGAGCCAGAAAGGGTAGATAACTTCAAGTAACTGAATTCACCATAATCTGAATCACAAAAACTTAAATGTTTCAGATATGAGCCTGTAATGCACAGTTCTCTGGGAAATCAGAAAGACCTGAGACCTATTAGAGTGTATGGGTCACTGATAGTAATCTCATCTCCCACCTGGTTCTCATAACACCAAACAATGTCTTGATTGGAATACCACTGAGGCTTTTTTATGAGTCTTATGATTTGTAAAATTATGGTGAGAAGCCTCACCAACACTGCCCACCTTTCTTACCATTTGATCTTGGTGTTCTCCAAGGAGTCATTTCTTCATTAAGAGATGATTTTCTGCATGTAATTTATGTTAAACTGTCTTTTATATATTACATATTGTGACAGTACAGAATCCTGTTTTCACAGACATCACAAAGCCATACAAAGCAGTAATTAGATAAAGTGACATCTCAGAAGGAAGCAACCAGAACTCAATATCGGTTTCTTCAATGTCCTTGTTCTTGTGTGCTCTGTGTCCCCTCCTGTTTGTGATTCTACAGGGAGAATCTCTTGCACAGTAATATGTGGCAGTATCTTTGACTCTTGAGCTGCTCATTTATAGGTCAATGCTGCTTTTGGAATCACCTCTTGAGATGGTGAACCTGCCTTTCACAGACTCTGCATAATACATTGCACAATTATAAGATTTGGTTTTAATTCCAGCCACCCATTCTAGTCCCTTCCCTGGAACCTGGCGAACCCATTCCATCCAGTTGTCACTGAAAGGGAATCCAGAGGCTGCACAGGAGAGTGTTAAGGATCCTCCAGGCTTTATCAAGCCTCCTCCAGACTCTACCAGTTTTACCTCACCTGAACCTCTGAAAAAACAGAGAATCTTGTCAGTAAATTGTCATAAGTCTCTCTCTCTCTCTCTCTCTCTCTCTCTCTCTCTCTCTCTCTCTCTCTCATTCTTTCTCTCTCAGTCTCATCCACTCACACTCATTATGTCTTTTTTTCTATAACTCACCCTTTAAAAAAGCAATTAAAAAACAGCTCACTGCCAAATCCATGATGAATGTTCTGTGTTCAGTGTTGGTCAGTGAATGGTAAGACCTGTGAGTTTACAGCTGGGTGTCTCTGTCAGAGCTCTAGTGCCAGGACTGTGTTTTCATAAACAGAGGGAAACATTGTTTGCAAGACTTTCTGCTATATCATGACATCAGGAACAGGAGCCTTAGAGGAGTCCTCTGTTGTAAATGTCTGAAATTTGATAAGGACTGGAGAGACATTGACAGCAACAAAGAATCACTTATTTCTTAGGTACATAGCTTAGTTGGCAGAAAACCTTTTTGTATGCCTAAGCCCTATGTTCATTTTTAGTACTGAATGAATAGACAAGAGCTTGGAGCAGGAGAATTATAGGTTTGAACTATGATTGGCTACAATAAATGTGTTTCAAAGAAAGAAGGAATGAAAGATCCCTTCATTACTTTGTATGAATTTAAAACTATAAACAGTAATGATATAACTTTGCAGGCTCACTTTAAACTCATTTGCTGTCTTAGTAGAAATTATTAAATAAATACACAGGAAATTAAGGCAAGGAAAAGTAAAATATGTTAACTTAAGAAATGATAAATAGTATAACCACTCTGGAAATAAACTTGGTGGTTTCTCAGAAAACTGGGAATACGTCTACCTCAAGACCCAGATAAACCACTCCTGGGCATATACACAAAAAAATGCTCCAGCAGACCATAAAGACACTTGCTCAACTATGTTCATAGCAGCTTTATTTGTAATAACTAGAAACTGGAAACAACCTAGATATCCCTCAACTGAAGAATGGATAAAGGAATTATGGTATATCTATACAATGGAATACAATCCAAATATGAAAAACAAAAGCATAATGAATTTTGAAGGCAAATGAATGGATCCCGAGAATATTCTAAGTGAGGTAACCCAGGGCCAGAAAGACACATATGTACTCACTTGTAAGTGGACATTAGTCATAAAATAGAGGATGACCATGCTACACTCCACAGATACAAGGAGACTGGAGAGGAAGGAGGACATAAGTGAGAATGCTTATGTCTCATTTGGAAGAGGGAAGTAAATGGCCATGAAAGCAGATGGAAAGAGGGAACTTGGGGGAGAGGTGATGGGGAAAGGAATGGATGATTTCAGGGTCTGGTGTGGAAATGGGCAGGGGGCTGGCTGGCTGGTCATGAAAATCAATAGAAATTTACAACAAACAGGGCTTCTGGGGGTAGGGAGCATCTTCAGGAAAAGGCAGAATCATGGGATACTGGAGGTGCCCAAGAATTCTTAGCTATAACACACATCAGAGATATGGAGCCTGGGGGGACTGTCTACTGTCTTCCTGTGACCTGCCTCCCTTATTATCATGTTGTCCATGATCCTTCCCACATCTCGTCAGTCTTCTCCATGGTCTTGCTTCTCTTAACTTCTGAGTAGGCACTTCTTAGCATGTAGGGCTCCCATTCTTTTTTGCCTCTAAAAAAAAATGGACTGGACTGCATTTATTTTGCAGACCTTTTTATCCTCATGCCTTCTTTGGGAGAACCATAGTATTTTGTTTTCCCATAGTATTTTGTTCAATCTCATGCAGTCAGCCTGAAAACAACCAGATATCCTTGGTAGATATATATGAGAGGATTTTCAGTAGAGGTTTTGATGGGTACAGTACTTAGGTTAAGAAATTCTCAAAACATATTTTAATAAAAAAATAAAAACAACAAGGAAATTTTCTCTCACATATAACTCCTTGGTAAGTGTTCACTGGTCAGTGCTATCAAGGAATAGAATTCCTTGTGAATCCAGGGATGGGCACCTTTCCCAGAGCTGCAGAATTAGTCTTGGGCTGGTTTTCATGAACACAGGGAGAACTTGTTTTCGTTACCTGGTGCTGTATAATGAGGTCTGCATTGGAAGCATTAGACATTAGAATTCCTGGAGAAGATGAAATAGCCAAAACTGAGTAATAGGGAAAGAATTAAAGAATTGACTACAATTTAATTACTATGTATTTTATGATATAATTCAGTCTAATTTTATTATGTTTCTGGCCACAGATAACACTCTGCCATATCTGCCCACAGAGAACATTATAATAAAATGTTGATAATTATAGAAGGAGTAACAAAGTTTATAAATATTGATTTTTAGATATTAAATTGAAGAAATTGGTTTCAATGATGCAGCTTGGTATTGATTAATGCAAAGCAAATTCCATGTGATATACAATACTGAAAAAATAAATTGTATGTAGTGTTATTCTGCATAAGTAAATGTTTAAATTTTTGAACTTTTATGTTTCTACTAGTTATTAGACAGATGAGAGTTGTACTTTATGTAGTGTTTCTTTACATGAGGTCACTACTTTAAAACATGTATAAAGTAATAAAGGAACGTGTTTGTGAATATGCAGAGAAATCTAGATCCTCCACTCCAGGTCCCCACTCTGATGTCCTTCCATATCTCCAGTCCTGCTCCTCCTCAGGGCATGATGTTGTACTGATTAAGGATAAGACACAGCATGAAGAGCCTGAAACTTGCATCTCCATAAGAAAAAAAAAATGTCAGGTTTAGTTTGCAATGAAGAAATGCTACTACTATGAGGTAAACTGTATTCACGCTGATTGTGTAGGCCTTTGAATTGTGCCACTTCTGTTTCTGGAGATTTCCAGGAGAACCAAATAGATTTAAGGAACTACCTGCAGTGATTTTATGAGATCTTTTGTCCTTTAAGACAGCAGTTGTAACTAACACAGGATATGCTCTCCTGTGGTGTAATTGTGGTTAACTGAGGAGAAAAACATCTTGATAGAATCAGGAACTACCCTTGATTGCCCTTCTTTGCACATGCACCTCAGGACCTGAACAACTGCTTTCTTTTGTTTAGCTTTTTTCACTTTTTGTTGTCTTTTCAACAAATATTTAGTGATCCTATCAATTATATGAACTTGATGTCACTTATAGATTATAATATAAGAAGTAGACTGTGTCCCTCTGTGTTTACTTTAATCAAACAAGGCCTCTATTATGTTAAACTCACTCCCATGTAAGGATGACAATAAAATAGTTAGTGGACAGTGCTAAAGGTTCTTAGCAACTCTTTTTGGGCAAGAAGGTGTCAGACTGCTCATTTTCAGGTACAGACTGTTCTTGGAATTATCTATGGAGGTGGTGTATAGGTACTTTATGGATGGTGGATGGTGCATAGTTTGGTACCAAAGTTGAAGTAATTACTCCAGTACACTTCAGTCTCTTTCCTGGGTGCTGGCATATATAGTTCAATCAGTAGATACAAAAGATTAATCCAAAACTGAATAAGAAAGTATCAGGAATTGTCCAGGCTTCACCAAGACTTCATCAGACACAACTAGATGAATACCTTCAAACACAAAACATCTTAGTTAGGAAACTATCTTCCATTTTCCCCTCCTATTGTTCATGTCAACAAATGCACTCTTTAGCATATAAAATATGTCTACCCTTACTTTGTCCCTCTGGCTTTTCTTGAGAAAATCCATTAAGTCTCTTTTTGTACTTCATGGTCTATTATATTTCATTTTCTAATACCATAACTAATCCAATTAGTGTTATCTGTATATGCATATGTATGGTCATTGACTAATACATAAGGAACCCCCAGAAAACTGCCAAAGAAGTGAGCAAATATGTTTTCCTCACCAGTCATCAAATATCAATAGACTTTCACCTTTCTATGGGCCCTCGGGATTATCCAGTATGATAATTGTCATCATGGATGGTAATATAGAAAAATTCTCCCCTGCCAAAGCAATATGAATTTACATAGCCATACTCCTCTGATCATGGAATTTACTCACAAAAAATTTGGGCTACGTCAGATTATAAACACACAATGTGAGCTTATTCTCCCAAATTAAAGTAGTTTAAGGATCACAATATATGTTGAGCAATATCTGTGAAACCCATGGGTTTTCCTTTAATACATGCTTACATTGATTTCTAGCCTTTCTTCATTTAATATCTTGTGGTTTATTTTTCCCTTCTCCTCTGGCAGGAACTTGTTTTCATTAATCACAAATGCCCATCAGTTTCTTCTATAACTGTTCTGAGTGTGAGTGTAGGAGAGGCAGCACTAACTCATGTTTGCTCTGTATTGGCTTCAGCAAAGAAGAAATTTCATTTCCTCCTTTTTGCCACCCAAAAGTGGTAGATAGGAGAACTGGCCACACTGGGGTCATGAGGACAGCATGGCTGGCAGTGCTCATCACCTGATCCAGCATGTGGGATAGCAGGCCCTGCACCTTACCATGGCAGCACAATAGAGCTGACTCTAGTGGTGGGAGTATGAGTGAGCTGACCCTGACATTTTGAGCCTGAGAGAGTTAGCTCCATGACTTGTCTGCCATGATATGGGCAAGGGAAAGATGCCCTGCCCCAACTTGACCCCATGCCACCTACAGCAAGTAGAAGAGCTGGGCCAGGGGCCATGCTAACAGAAAAGTTGTCCTTGACTTTTACATGCTGCAGCACTTGAAAGAGTGGGCCATGGGAAAAGCCTAGTAAAGCTGTCTCTGGATATGAGGATTGCTATTGAGCTGGTCTTGTGGGTGTGAATTCAAGAGAACCAATACTAACTCATCTGCTGTGACATGCTGTGGACAAGGGTATAATAATCTCCTGCCTTTAGTTGTCCCTTGCAACCTATGTTCATGAGAGTGGGAGAACTGGCCATATCTCTTTCCTGATGCACCTCTAAGTATAGCAGGACCTTCACTGTTCCTGAGCAGCACAGACTAGATGTCCCTGATGGCATGGGTATAGATGAGTCAGCCCTGAAAGCATGAAAGCAAAAAAACTGGCTCTGACACTCACTGACTGTATCATTGAATGGACCAGTCAGTGCTGCAGCAGAGCTGGCAGGTAGTCCAACTCAGATACATCTTAGGCACAAATTTAGGACTGAGTTTGTCTACCCCCCAAATCTACCCTATTGATTAACTGCTGAAGCACGGGAAGGAAACAGTTGGTCCTAAAGATTCAGAACTACAGGACCTCTATGATAGAGCTATAGAGAACATCTCTTGTGCACTGTATGAAACATCACCTGTCAATTTAAAAAAGCTGTTAGCGCACTATTAGCTTAGGCAGGAAAAAAGAGGTAGGAGTTATAGCAGGGAGAGGAGATCTGGGATAGAATGGAATAAATGGATAATTGATCTATGAGCTAGCAGGAAGGATCCAAAGCTTTTGACCTAGGCATTTGTTCTTAAATATTTCAGTCTCAGTCTCATTATTTTGGGACCTTAGTGCAGGTGAAAAGTCCACAGTAACATGGGGCAACAACATAATATCCCAGAGGGCTCACAGTGAAAATTCAGTATTGATAATGTAGCAGAATCCAGAGGCCTCTTACTGGGCCAATGATTCATTGCAAAGTAAACATTTAAAAGAAAAAAAGTGTAAACAAAAGGGCATGATTTGGTTCATACTGTGACAGACTACAACTTCGAACAATTTTTTTTTTCTGTTGGGGAGGAGATTTCAAGGGTGGAGAGTGTGTGGGGGGAGGGGAAAATGAGTGGAATTGGGTGCGTGCTGTGAAATTTATAAAGAACAGAAAGTTTTGAAAAATAACTTGGGGAGTATAACAGGAAGCCTGGGCTCTGAAGCTCACAGTAAAGAGGAAATCCCAGAGGTTAGCAGGAAACATATACCCTCCCCAACTCCTCCTCTGTATTAGGAAGGAGCAGAAATAAGATCCATTCTAGAATACTGTACAGCTGCAAAACGAGATTGTACCTCTGTGCTCTCCAAGCACAGTAGTGTGTGGCAGTGTCTGCAGGGTCCACTCTGGTGAGCCTAAAGAATACCTGGTTGTTGGAGGTCTCCTTGGAGATTGTGAGCCTGTTTTTCAAGGAAGGGTTGCAGTAGGTTTCATCATTCCAAATGCTTGCCAGTCACTCTAGACCCTTTCCTGATGAAGCCAGCTCAAACCCATACCAGGTATGCTCAGTGAAATCCCAGAAAAAGTACAAGTCAGACTGAGAGTCTGTGATGGCTGCAATATCCCAGGAGTCTTTCAGAGTAACCTGAGATAAGATACCTGTGGAGGAAAATGTAGATAGTAAGGTTGGAAGAGAGTGAGGATATGGAAGTTCATCCTTTAGAAAGTCTTTGCACTCACATGCAGGGACAGTTAGCAGCAGCAGTAATGAGAATGTAAGCCTGTTCATGACTACACACTCAAGACCAGAGTTAACTTTTCTTTTCTTTTTCTTTTTTTTAAAGATTTATTTATTTCATGTGAGTACACTGCTGCTGTTTTCAGACACACCAGAAGAGGGCATCAGATCCCATTATAGGTGGTTGTGAGCCACCATGTGGTTGCTGGGAATTGAACTCAGGACCTCTGGAAGAGCAGACAGTGCTCCTAACCACTGAGCCATCTCACCAGCCCCAGAGTTAGCTTTTCAATGTAGGGTTGGGTGGAGCCTGGAGAGATTTGCATTTCCTCATGAGATGCTGACTCTCTTGGAGGAGTTATGCTTTTGAACTCGGGAAGAGTCAGTCCCTGATGAGAACACAAGAGCCCTCAAGGAAGCTCACCTCTGCTCCCCATAGAAAGTAGCAAATAGAAGAAAATTATCCTCAGAATAAAATATTATTGATGAGTGTTTGAGAGAGATCCTCATTCTAACATGAAAGGTCTGTCTTTGCTTTGTTGGTTCACCTATGGGTCATTACCCTGTGCTTTTGCATGAAGGACACATGAAGAGCTCAAATGGTTGATGTTTCTCCTGTTTTGTGATGCACAGTGCCTCAGGCAATGGAGGATTCCTATGTGAGTTCTGTCAGTAATTACTCTTTCACATAAGAAGTTACAGAGATTATAGCATCTCTATTATATAATCATTGTTGTAAAGGATAAAAGTGTGTGTCCTCTGCTGTGTGGTAGTTATGAACTCTATAATTGCATGGAAAACAGTTATATTTTTATTAACTCTATTGATCTATCAATTTCCTGTCTCACATATTTGGGATTTCCTTTAATTGAATAGTCTGTGTCTTCATCTGTTAGGGTTAAAATCAAGAGGAAAAGGTAAACTTGAGGCAGTACATGGTTAATTGACTCAATTCACTCAGAAGCTGAGCATCTTAAAGGAGGGAACAGAAGAGGAGAGGATTCTGGGAGTCACAGCCCATAGGGCCTGTGGATTTCACTTTACTCCCTCCAACGATGTTGAAGCACAATGTACTCTTCTCTGTTGTTTTCACCATGGATGTTTTAGAACTTAGAATGAATATGATTTATTTATCTTTGGAGAATTTACACACTAACTTGTTGGTATGAATTTAAGTAAATATATGGAAAGAATTTTAAGTGTGCTGATTTGATTGGAGAAACCTATACCAGAAATATCAAGTATTTTTAAGAAAATTAAAATCTTCACATTTTCAAATGTTTGAAAGATGAAAACCAAAACATTTTTTGGTTTTGGTATCCAAACCAAAAAATATATTTTAACAGAAGGTTGTATCAATACTGGAATTAAAAATCAAACACAGAATGCTGAGTGCCATCTGAGGGACTGTAGCCTTGGGGTAGAATGAGCAATAAGACCTGCACTAACATTTGGTTTCCCTTTCCAGGGCATTGTAAATGTTTCAATGGCTTTTGTTCTATGATTAAATTATGTGTCCTGAAATACAAGAGTATTTGAAATATTTTCCACAAATTTCAAATATCAGCATACCACCCCATATGTCCTCATTAAAAATAGGCAATAGACAGGACCCAAAAGGAAAAGAAAATTTCCTGGAACAGACCATACAGTAGCTAAGTTACCAGGTTTCAATGAAGAGACAGAAGCAACAACTGCTGGTTCCAGAGTATGAGAAAGGAAGACAAAAGACTATTCTGGTAGATAATTTCATAACTAACCAAGGACACATATGCTGCATTTTAAATTGCTTTGTTCACGAAGGGCACAAAATTATTTATAATGAGAATTTTGGGATTTTAGTGTTTTTAAAAAGCATAGAAGTATTAGATTGTATTTTCATTTAACCCCTAGTGTGGGGTATGGGGCTGCTTCCTATTGACTGCAAACGCTGATTATGATTTGCCTCATCCTTTAGCCAAGGTATGGTTGGCAGATAGTTCCTATGCTTTTGTGATATTTGGAATTCTGGGAATTTTTCAGATGGTATATGAATACTAGGGCCCTGAGAAGCAGGGTTGATATTTGTTAGTTGATAAGGGCAGTTGGTTTCAGTTTGTTTTTATCTGACTCAAAAAAAAAACATCAAAAGAAAAGTAGAAATTAGATTCAGCAATCTTGATCTTTCTTTCTTTTCTATCCCTTTTTATTTCTCCTATCTAGTAATACGGGTTGAAACCAAGGCACAAAGGGTGGGAAAAAGATGAGTCCACAAAGTAGCACAGATTGGCTACAAGAGTGATGTTTTGTCTTATGTCTATGATATGATCTTCAGTAAGGCAGAATTCTCCTAAATTTTTCATATGTATGCAAAGTTTTTTTTTTCTATGTTGAAATAGTTTATTTATTAACATTTCAAAAATTTGCCCCACTTCCTGGTCCCCCACTATGAATTCTTAACCTCATTCCCCCTTCCTTTTGCCTTTGAGAGGGAGATTCCCTACCCTTATCCTCCCACCCCTCATCAACCCCTACCTCACCTCTCACCCTATCCATCACTCTTCCCTCAGGCATCAAATCTCTTCAGAATTAGAGACACCCTTTTCTACTGAAGAAAGCCAAGGCAGTCCTCTGCTATATAAGTGTCTGGGGACAGAGATCAGCCCATGTATCCTCTTTGGTTGGTGGTTTAGTCTCTGGGAGTTCTCAGGAGTCCAGGTTAGCTGATACTATTGGTCTTCCTATGAGGTTGTAATCCCCTTTAGCTCCTTCAATCCTTGCCCTAACTCTTCCTTATGGGTATCCCACCTCAGTCCAATAGTTGGCTGCAAGAATCAGAGTCTGTCTCAGTCATCTGTGGGTAGACCCTCTCAGAGGACAGCCATGCTGTACCCCTGTGTATAAGTACAACACAGCATCAGTAATAGTGTCAGTGTTTGATGTCTGCCCAGGAAATGGATCCAAATGTAGACCATTCACTGGGTGGCATTTTCTTCAATCCTTGCTCTTTTTGTGTTCCTATATTTATTTTAGACAGTAACAATTCTGAGCCAAAAATTTGAAGGTAGTTTAGTGACCCCATCCCTCCACTGGAGGCCCTGTCTATCTACTGGAGGTGATCTCTTGAGGTTCATTCTCTCCATTGATTTGTATTTAGGCTAGGGTCAATCCCCATTGAGTCCTCAGAGCCTCTCACATCCCATGAATCTAAGACTTTCCAGAAGTCTTTCCCTTCCCTGCAGCATCATATTTCCATTCATTCTCCTGATCCTGTGAGCTTCTCTCTTGTCTCTCCAATACTAGATCATGCCCCAATTCCCTCCTCCTCCCCCTACCAGCCTGTTGTCTACCTCTACCTTTCCATGATTACTTTGCTTTCCCTTATAAGTGACATTGAAACATCTCCACTTGGGCCTTCATTCTTGTTAAACATTTTGTGGTCTGTGGGCTTTATCTTGGGTATTCTATATTTTTGGGCTAATATCCACTTGTATGTAAATACACACCGTGCATGTCTTTTTTGGGTGTGGGTTTCCTCTCTCAGGATGATATTTTCTAGTTCCATCCATTTGCCTGCAAAATTCATGATGTCCTTGTATTTATAAGTATAAGCTGAATAATATTTTGTTGTGTAAATAAACCACATTTTCTGTATCCATTCCTCTGTTGAGGGACATCTGTGCTTTTTCCAGGTTCTGGTTATTATGAATAAGTATGCTGTGAACTTGATGCAGCATACATCCTTGTGGTATGATAGAGCCTCTTTTGGGTACATGCTTTAGCAGTGGTATAGCTACGTCTTCAGGTAAAATTACCCACAATTTTCTGAAGAACCACCAGATTGATTTTCAGAGTGATTGTACCAGTTAGCAATTTTATAAGCAATGGAGAAGTGTTCTCTTTTCTCCACATTCTTTCCAGCATATACTGTCACCTGTGTTTTTGGTCTTAGCCATTCTAATTTGTGTAAGATGGAATCTTATGTTATTCTGATTTCCATTTTCCTGATGACTAAGTATGTTGAACGTTTTTAAGTGCTTGCCAGCTATTTGAGATTTTTCTGTTGAGAATTCTCTGTTTAACTCTGTATTCCACTTTTAATTGGGTTAGTTTTTCTAAGTGTAATGTCTTAAAGTATTCTACATATGCCTAAATATGTAGAAACAAATGTAGAACAATGAAAGCATAGGTCATGTTGTTCAAAATTAATACATATAAATTAAATACAATAAAAACATTATGTAAATATAGACATTAACCACTGCCAATGAAGGCTCAAAATATAAAATATTGCTGTAAGGATAAGGATAGAATAGAATAACTGAGCCATTCAGAACATTCACCTATAGGTATGACTGACATGCAGACCAGTAACAAGTAGCAGGTTCTTGTGAGGTATAAGTGTCATTTACCTAGGAAAAGAAAGTGAACCCCTTATGAGAAAATTTCAGGTTTATCTGCATTCATCCCAATAAACTGAAATCCTAAAAATCTGGCAGAAAATAACAGGCTATTAATCAGGTAATGAAATATTCTCAAAATAAATCTGATAAGTAGGATGGATGTATTACACACATCTGGGACATCACATGAGATTGAAGGACTCTCATTCCTTAAACACAAGAATTGTGTGTGGTGAAGGTCATCCCAGGAAAGATCCAGAGAGCTCTGAACAGATGAAGGTGCCCTCAGTATCTAGAATAGTATAGTAATATTGTCTATATTCATGTGTAATTGGCAGTTATATTGTAGGATCCTATAAGTGCATAGAGACAGTCTGGAATTAATTTTATTTTTCCCCCAAATTACTAAGAAACATATATTAGTACAATTTACTAACTTAACTAAAATCTCTTTGTTCTAGGAAACAATATGCACATAATAATGAGTGATGAAATCCTATAATGAAGACAAGATTATGGAAAAATTGAAAGCCTAAGAAGGGGCTGCTCCTCCTTCTCTACTTCCCCTGAGATGATGAATTCCTGTAGTTGTGCAGCAGAGCTGCATGACCTCAACACTGTGGATGCAATATCAATGACTGGGCTCCCAAGTCACAATCACATATCCCAGCTGAGAATATTCTTCCAAAAAGAAGAGAGAAGATGTGAATATATTTACAGACTCTGTTGCTTATGGTGATGAAAATGAATGGATATTTGAAACAATGAATTATTACTGTACTTTCTTTGGAGTCTTGTCATAGTAGCTTACTGTATCATATGATCTCTAAAGTTAAGTGAGGTTAGGATAGGAAATCTTAAGTACATTAGGACTCTGTCACTCTCCAGATGTTTCTGTGTACCTACTATATTTCTTTGCAGATGATGAGTTTTTATCTACACCAAACCTTTGCTGGTCCTGGTCAACTTCAAAGTTGGGATTTTTTCTGAGCACACAAGGAACCTGCAGTGTTTCTTGCACAGAAACAAAATTTTTGTCTTCAGTGTTAGCTCAGCTTCAAGGTGAACTAGTTATTGAATGGGTAAACTGATATATGAATGTACTTTTCAGAGACAGCTCCACATTTTATACAGATTTTATTCACTTTTCTTTCAGGGCAGGTAGGATCCCCTTGAATGTGTATTGTTAGAAGGAGGATCCTGGCTCTCTACAGCCAGGATCCACTGCCACCCAGCAGATCCACAAGACTCTTGAGATCATATGATGTTTGTTCAACTTCTGCTCATGAATGTTGAAAATCAGCACTATCTATACAGAGTTTAAAACACAATGCCAAGGTGGGAGAAAAATAACTTAGAGCTTGATTCTGATCAGAGAATTTGAATTAAAATATGGGCAAATATTTTCTCCTAATATAACAAAACACTTTACTTGTTTACTCATTCATGTATTCTTTAATTAATTAGGCTTAGTTTTGATAATTTCATAGATATACATAATAAAACCTAGTCATACCACTCTTATCATCCTGCTGTTTCTGTGAGACCCCTCTTCTCCTTATGCCCCATTCCATGTTCATTACAATTTGTTCTGGTTTGGACACATTGGGTTTTACCAGGACTATCTAAGTATGCATGGGAATAATACTATCTAATGAAGAGTAAAGTGGGCTTACAGGTATCTATACACCCGAAGATAATACTCTGTTCATCCAGGATGTATCAGAACTCATAAGTTCAGCTGGGATGTAGTAGGAATTCATGAACTCCTCCACCATTCAAAATTAGTTATTGATAGGTTTGTTTTTAAACATGTCTAGTGTAAGCAATTGTCTTTGCTGTTGAATTCATTCTACAATAGCTATGCCATGGCCATAGCATAGTATTTTATAGTTCTTCTCTCCATCTTCCAGCTCTTATATTTGACAACATTCTGTGATTTTTAAAGGGATGAAGTAAATATGAGGGCTGTGATCACAGCTATCCTTTATTTTCAGCAACCTGAGCAATCAAAATCTCTATGTTTATCATTGTCTACTATAATCTCCTGACTGAGTCTGAGAGTAGTATTTCTATATTCATATAAACATGAATATTTTGAAAGGGATTTGATGCTTTGTCACTTTCGCTAAATTACAGTAATGGATCTGTCTCAGAGTGTATGAACTCTGCAGCCCTGGGTTTGTGACAACATTCATAGTAACAGGTGTGAATTTCCTCCTTTGGCCTCAGATCCCAACAGACTAATGTTGGTTGCCTATATAAAAGCTGTATTACTGTTACAGTACTGTGTATGTGTTTCCTCATTGTTTATATTTCTGATGCTGAGATTCGTAGCTGGATAAGAACACTGGTGCCTTTTTTTTACCAGCAATCTGTATAACATAATTTCTACTTGCATTATGAAAGCTGTACAAGTAGAAGGTTTTCAACTTTATTTTTTATTAATTGTTTATTTGTATCCCAAATGGTGCCCACCTCCAGGTTCCCTCTTCCAGAGTTCTTCCTTCCATCATTCCACTATTTGACACTAAGAGGGTATCTCCACTAGGTATCTCTATTCCCTGGAGTATCGATTCTTTATAGGATTCAGTTTATCCTCTTCCAGTGAGGGCAGACAAGGTAGACCTCTGCTACAGATATCCTGGGGGCCTTGGACCATTCCATGTATCGTCTTTCACTGGTGGATCAGTCTCTAGGTGTTCCCAGGAGTCCTGATTAATTAACCTTCCTCTGAGGTTGTTATCTCCTTCGGTTCTTTTAATCTTCCCTAACTCTTCCATAGGGGACTCCGACCTCTGACCAATGCTTGGCTGTGTGTATCTGCAACCTTCTCTGTCAGCTGCTAGTTGAGCCTCTCAGAGGACTTTGAGTAATGCAACCCAGACTCAAAAGGATGTTTATGGTATGAACTCATTTATAAGTGGATATTAGCCAAAAAGTAAAAAATACCCATGATACGCTACATGGACTCTAAGAAGTTAAGCAAGAAGGCAGGCCAAAGTGAGAGTTCTTTAAACCCCACTTAGAAGGGGGACAAATAATCATGGGAGTCAGAGGGAAGTAGTAGCCTGGGTGGGACAGAGGAGGTGTTGGGGAAAAACAAGGCAGGATCAGGTATGAAGAAAGAGAATCCCAAAGAGCAGGAGAATGAGCAGAAATATGCAGCTACAAAGGGTGGGGTGGGGATGTTGGCAAACTCTAGAAAGTCCCAGAGATCTGAACTATAGGAAAATATCCCAGGAATCAATATGGGTGACTTAAGCTGTAATGTCCCAAAGTGGGGATATAGAACTTGAAGAGACCACCGCCAGTGACCAGACAAGACACCCAGCAGAGAGGTGGTGACACTAACCACCTACAAAACTTTCAACCCAAATGTGCTTATGTCTAAAAGATGGAACAAAAATGGAGCAGAGACTGAAGTAATGGTCAAACAGTGACTGGCCCAACTTGGGATCCATCCCATGGCCAGACAAAAATCCCTGACACTATTACCAATGGTATTTTGGTTTTCAAGTTTTCAACTTTCTTCTTTCTTGCTTTACTAATATCTTGAAACCAAGATACGTAATTTTCTTAGCAATATGATCAAAATATCCAGTTTTCCTGATAAACAAAGAGCAACAGACACAATTCTTTTGTTTTGGGAATTCTGGGGTCTCCTGGTCCCCAGTTTTTAAAGAAATATCTCATACTTGGCACTGGTTTTTTTTCTAGGAACAATATGATTTAGTCATTCATTTTACCTACTTTCTATTTAATTTTTGCCTTCCATTTTTACATAATAGTTTCAAATATTTTATTTTTATTCATTTAGCAGTGATGTACTATGTGCTAGAAGAAATGTTTCTCCTTTTAGAAGAACAGTTAAGTATTCTTCTGTCTAAGCTCTCTATCTTACTCCCAACATATTTTTAAAATATTTTAAAACTGGATTGCAAAGTAGCAATTTCCTACATGTTTTTATATATTACTTTGTAGAAAGAGAGGTTAAATAATTTTATATATCCAAAAATTTTTTGTTATAAAATTGGTGAAAGTAAAATAATAATTTTCCCTATTGAAACTATAAAACAATTTATAACAGCAATAATGTAAATTGACATTAAAACATAAAACTTTTAATGGCCAATTTCTTAACTCTAGTTAAATATTTTCCATGCCCAATAATTCCTCTTAAACTCTAGGCTCCTCTAAACAACTTCATACTTTCTCTATGTTGAAGATCAATTTTCGAGAGTGTATATATAAACAAGACTAAAAATTTTACATAAAGAATGTAATCACTGAGACACCAGGCCTGAGTATATTGCACACATTAGCATCCTGTGTGTTCCTTGTGATTTTATCCTTATGACTACAGAATGCATTTGCTTCAGTTTAGGAGACCTTTCTTATGTTCTCATTTTATAGTTAAAATGTATTTTTGAAAACAATAAAATCAGAACTAGGTTTCAGAATATAGAAACAAAGGAATAAATAAATGTAATGGAAAGAGAAGTCATCCCTGGTTACACAGTTCTAAGGCCATTCTGCATTAAATGGTACATTTTTAAAAACTTAAAAACTTAAAATTCATAAAAACTGAAATCTAGAGATCATAGTGCAGGAAAAGAGAAAGAAACAAAAAGGGAAGGAAGAAGGAAAGGAAGACTTCAGGCCAATGTCCCTGATGATCATAAATTAAAAAAATCATAACATAATACATACAAACCAAATACAGATATACATCAAAGTATTACCAACCATAACCAAGCTGGCTTTTCCCTGGAGATGCAGAGCTAGGTGAACATATGTAAGTTAATAAATGTAAAAAAAAATCCACATAAATACACTTAAAGACAAAAATCATAGGATCATCTGTAAATATGCAAAAAAAAAACTTTTTGAAAAAAATCTGATTTATTATCATAAAAATCCTAGAGAGTATAGGACAGAAGGGAACATATCTTAACATAATAAAGGATATCTCTGACAGACCTGCAGCCATAATCATGTAAATGGATTAAAAATTCAAAACATTCTGTACTATTTTGGCTAATATCCACTTATCAGTGAGCACATGCCGTACTTTTCCTTTTGGGTCCGAGTTACCTCACTCAGGAAGATATTTTCTAGTTCCATCCATATGCCTGCAAAACTCAGGATGTTCTTGTTCCTAATAGCTGAGTAGCATTCCATTGTGTAAATGAACCTCGTTTTCTGTATCTATTCTTCTGTTGATGGACGTCTAGATTGTTTCTAGCTTCTGGTTATCATAAACAAGGCTACTGTGAAAATAGTGGAACATGTGCCTCTGTAGCATGGTGGGGCATCTTTTGGATATATTTTCAAGAGTGGTATTCCTGGGTCTTCAGGTATATTTATTTCCAGTTTTCTGAGGAACCTCCAGACTGATTTTCAGAGTAGATGTACCAGTTTGCAATCTCACCAGCAATGGAGGAGTGTTCCTCTTTCTCCACATCCTCACCAACATGTGTTGTCACCTGAAGTTTTGATCTTATTCATTCTGATTGGTGTAAGTTAGAATCTCAGGGTCATTTTGATTTGCATTTTTCTGATCACTAAGGACTTTGAACGTTGCTTTAGGGGCTTCCCAGCCATTTGAGATTCCTCGGTTGTGAATTCTCAGTTTAGTTCTATATGTTATTTTTTGACTTTTTTTTTTTTTTTTCAGAATACCCAAGGTAGAGTCCACAGAACTTAAAACGTTCAACAAGCCGAAGGGCTCAAATGAGAATGCCTCAGTCCCACTTGGGTAGGAGAAGAAAACAATCACAAGTGAGGAGGGAAGGAAGAAAGTGGGAGGGAAAGTGGATGGGTGGCTACAGGGGAACATGATGTGATATTGGGTGAGGGGAAAAGAACTGAAGCCCTGAGAGCCAGCAGAACAAAAATGGAAATAGGCAACCTCAGAAGGCAGGAGGTTAGGGGGATCCTCCAGAATGTACCAGAGACCTGGGAGGTGAGAGACTCTCTGAAATCAAAGGGAGAGACCTTAGACAAAATGTCCTGGAGTGGAGAGAGTTAACTTATAGAGCCTACCTCCAGCAGAAAGTCAGGGCATCAAGTGAAAAATGGAGTTGCCATCCCACAGTCAAAACTCTGACCCATAATTGTTCCTATCTGAAAGAATTTCAGGGATGGAAATGGAGAGGAGACTGAAGAAAAAATGGTCCAGGGACAGGCCCAAAGTGGGATCCAGATCAATGGGAGGCCCCAAGACCTGACACTATCACTGAGGCCACAGAGCACTCATAAAAAGGGACCTATCAAGACTGCCCTCTGAGAGACCCAAGAAGCAGCTGAAAGAGTCATATGCAGAAATTTGCACCCAACCAATGGACAGAAACTGCTGACCACTGTGGTTGAATTAGGGAAAGAATGGAAGAAGCTGAGCAGTAGGATAACCCTGTAGGAGGACCTTAACTAACCTGGATCTTAGATCTTAGATCTCTCAGATACTGGACCACTAATCAGGCAGCACATACCAGC
This sequence comes from Arvicanthis niloticus, assembly GCF_011762505.2. Taxonomy (NCBI): domain Eukaryota; kingdom Metazoa; phylum Chordata; class Mammalia; order Rodentia; family Muridae; genus Arvicanthis; species Arvicanthis niloticus. The sequence goes on along the minus strand of NC_133430.1, from coordinate 4,335,451 downwards.
TGATATGAGGCCCCCAACACATATACAGCAGAGGACTGCCAGGTCTGGGTTTAGTCAGAGAAGACACACCTAACCCTCAAAAAACTGGAGGTTCCAGAGAGTTTAGAGATCTGATGGTGTGGGTGGTGAAGACATCCTCATGAAGACAGGGATCAGGTCGGAGATTTGGGATGTGGAACAGTCAGAGGGTAGACCAGGAGGGGAATAAAATATGGAGTGAAATAAATAACTAGATAGATAGATAGATAGATAGATAGATAGATAGATAGATAGATATTTTCAAAAATTTCAAAGCAACCCCAGTGAATAAGGAAGAAGCCAATGTTGTCTACAATTCTAAGACTAAAAAAAGAACAGTGGTCTTATACCAAATATGAACAAAATATTGAAGAAGGAAAGGAAGAATTAAATAAGGGTCAAAGGTTGAACTTCTATAGAAAGTCAAGTTTAATATAATAGGTAGGAGGAAATAATTTTGATCTATTAATCTTATGTCAAGCTGAAACAAAATCAAATTCAATAGAGTCATTCTGTCTAGCATTTCTGTAACTGAATGGCTTTACAACACCAATCTTAAGGAAGAAGATACTGAATTTAAAAAAATTGATTTTATTTTAATATTAATTTTAGTTCTTATAAAATTACTGTTTGCTCACTTTGTTACTCTTTAAATATTCCTATCTAATCAAGAAAGGCTATAGAAGAAAATGTATTTTGAAAAAGTGTGTGATCAATCCATAAAATTTCTGGCAAAATGATTTTATGCATAAATCTTGACAGAGACAAAATGGTCAGAATAAAAAAAAAAAAAAAGCCATACCGAGATATACTTCCTCTTTGTCCCATCTGTCGTGAAGTGAATGAAGTTTCATGTCTGATACTTCCTTCCCTCCACCACTCCACTTGTTCTCCAGACCCTTGCATCCACTGTTCTCCAGACCCTGCCCTCAGCCAAGGTGGGTCCTAGGCAAAAATTTTATTATATTTTATCCATAGCTATTTCAAAAGAAGTTCTAGTCTCTCAGAATCCAGAGATTTTTCTATGATGAAGCATTATGGTTTTCAGTTTTGTATTATTTTGCTGAAAAAGAAGCATGCCAATGGAGGTAGTCAAAAGATTAACAAGGTATGGTGTGTGCTAGGTTGACCTTCAATCAGTACCACCTTATTCTTAGATGTTTATTTCCATAGTTGAAAATGGCACTATAAAAGTGTGAGGAGGATGCAGAAAAATGGATGCCAAAATAATTATTTTTGATCAACTATACAGGCTAATCTTTTCTGTTATCTCAGTGCCAGGGCAGCTTCTTATACCTCCAAGTTTTCTGACACACTCAGGATATGGTTACAGCACTGTGTCTTGCACAGTAATAGAGGGCAGAGTCCTCGTAGCTCAGGCTGCTGAACTCCATGTAGGCTGTGTTGCAGGATTTGTCTGCAGTTAGAGTGGCCTTGCCCTTGAACTTCTGATTGTAGCTAGCACCTCCACTTCCAGGGTTAATACCTCCAATCCATTCCAGACCCTGTCCAGTCTTCTGTTTTACCCAGTGCATATTGTAATTGGTAAAAGTGTAGCCAGAAGCCATGCAAGACATCTTCACTGAAGCCCCAGGTCTCACCAGCTCAGTCCCAGACTGCTGCAGCTGGATCTGTGAGTGGACAGCTGTGGGGAAAACAGCAGAATAGATGTCATTGTCACCTCAGGACCTATCTCCTTTTCAGATATGGAACTGGTGAGCCCCTCACCTGCTGTTACTGACAATAAAAGCAAGTATCCAGCTCCATTTCATGGTTAGAGTCAATATTTTCAATGACCATGAAGAGAACACTGATCATGTGTTGTTTTTAGGATGTGAACATGACTGTATTTAATGCCATAGATTCAATAGATTTGCATATTTACAAGCAGGTTACTTCTTACATAAGGACCTAGTATAGCTTGAGAAGAATGAAGGAGAAGTATAAGGGTGGAGCAGCAGGATGCTGAAGTCCAAGTTCTAGACTTCTCTGAAGATATGTACCCGAGACACCTTCCTTGAGCCATGTGCAGATACTGTGCATATATCACCAGGGAGTAAACTTCAGAGATTCCTGGCCTGACACTCTTCCTTCTCTTTGGGACAATGTTATTAGATGGATTTTCAGATAGTGATTGTGATGCTTATGATACTTATGAGAATTTAGAGCCATCTTTCAATTGATTTTTGCCTTTTTAACAGATAATATACTGAAAAAACTCACTAAAATGACCAAACAATAATATACTTCAGAAATATTTATACATCAATGGTTATTGCAGCATTATCTTCAATAACTAAATTAAAAAATAAACTATAAATGTGTGTTTAACAAGGGATTTCATCAGTAATACAAACACACACACATACACACACAAGTTTTTCATCAGACAAAAAATAAATTTACACTGCTTTTAGGAAACTGGATGAAATTGAAAATAACTGTATTAATTGAGACCATCTCAAGAACATAGATGATTGATTAAACTCTCATTATTAGCTTATATATTTCATAGTTACATACAACTAAGGATGCAAATACATGATGATGTATCAGTGAAAATATTTAACTGAATAGTGAAAAAATATGACTGGCAAAAAATGGAAGGGTAGAGGTTATGAAAAAATATGTGCAGCATACAAAATACACTTGCATTAAAATTCTAAATATATGTAAAATTGTTATTGCTATGTTTTATTTGAATCAGGCCACAAATTCAATTAGAAATCAATTCATCACTCTATAACAGACAGATACTAAGGAATTCATCTTACAAAAGGCTGATATGGTAGACTGCAATTCTGGTACTGCATGAGATCACTGAAGTCTTTGCTCTTTCTTCAAGCTGTATAGCACTTATCTGCACTGTGTGACCTAGGAGGCAAGGAGAATTTATTGGTCAGTTAAAGGTTGGTTTCTCTAATTACTGAAACCAAATCCCTTAGCTAAATTCAAAGAAGTTTAATTTTTCAATTTGACCTTAGTCACACGATGAGGAATATAAGCATCATCCTCTAGAATAAAATGACACCAAATGCAGACACTATTGAAGATGCCAAGAAATGCATGTTGAAATAAGCCTGATATAGTTATCTCCTGGGAGACTCTGCCAGAGCCCAACAAAAACAGATGCAGCTGTGTGCATCCAATCATTGGATTGTGCACAGGGACCCCAATGTTTGAGTTAAGGAAAAGACTGAAGGAGCTGAGATGTTTGAAACCCCACAAGTAGAACAAAAATATCAACCAAACAGAACCCCTAGAGCTCCCAGGGACTAAACCACCAACCAAAGAGAACACACACCAGTATCCCTTGCTCCAGCTGCATATGTAACAGAGGATGGCTTTATCTGGAATCAATGTGAGGAGAAGAAGTCCTGTGAAGGCTCAATGCCCCATGTAGGGGAATGCCAGGGTGGTGAGGTAGGAATGTGTGGGTAGGTGGGGGAACACCCTCATAGAAGCAAGGGAATGGGGACAGAATAGGGGGTTGTGGAGGAAAAACCAGGAAAGGGGATAATATTTGAAATGTAAATAAATAAAATATCCAATGAAAAAATATAAATGAACAAAAATGTGGACATAAATGTGCTAAAAGAGTAACCTCTATAAACTAGTGTAGTGACTTGGGAAATCAGTTTGCAGAATTCCCCAAGCAATAAGAAGTAAAATTATGGTGCGTCCTTACTATATGCCTCCAAAGCAGGTACTCAAATGATGCTACACCTTATTATAGAGACACTGCACATCCATGTTTCTTCACAGCATGATGTTCTTGCTCAATTCATAGCAGCTAAAGAAAGGAATAATTCTATATTTACAACAAATCACAAAGAAATAATGACTGTGTGGTATGTGGAAAAAATAATAAAAAAACTATTCAGTGGTAAAATGAATTATGACACGTGTAGGTATGTGTATGGAACTGGAAAAAATATGATGCATGAGGTCACCCATGTCCTTAAGGCAAATGCTTCATGTTCTTACCCATATGTGCTTGAGAATTTGAATATTTTATTTTGTTTACTGAATTTGTAGAAACCAAGAGACTAGAATTGCATCATTAGTGTGTAAGGAATTCAGGGGGATGATATAATAAAATAGAAATAAAATAAAAGCAGAGATAACAGATAGAGGAGGCAAATGTTTAAAACATAAAATAGTTTTGGGAAATGGAGAAATTACAGATTGGTGTAGTATACACCAAATTTAAGTCTTATACAAAAACTATGATAAAAAATCAAGATTCTTTATGTAAAAAAAAAGAGGATATCCAATGGATGTTTCATTGCAAACCAAAGCAGGGATACTGGGAATAAAGGAAAGTGAATTCCTGAGTAATGAAAACAAACATTATAATTTTGTTGTGATATATACAGTAAAGCTTTTATGTATGGCTTTAAATGAAACATATAGAAAAGCCTCATGTCTGGTTTTGAGTGAAAGATTTTCGTAAAGCCTTTGCTATGCTTGGGTCAATCAGTAGAGACTGGAAAATTATTTTGAGAGCATTTGTACCTTGAAGAAATGTCTCTCTGGAAGGTCTGCACTTGGTTCTACTTGAGAGTTTAGAGCTGCATGGACCTTGATCCTAAGATACTCCTGGCAAATCTGAAGTTATTACTTTAGATTATGGTTAGCCATGGTTAAAAGGCACTGAGATCTGTGTGAGTTGTTGACTCTCATGCACAACAAGTGCAAGATAACTTTGGTAGTTAGAACCTTTCCAGCCCCAATTAACCTCGTTTACAATGTTTGAATAAAGTAACTGGAGTGACCTAGGTTCCAAGCAGACCTGACCTTTCTTATCCTTCAAAAAATGAAAGTATAACATCTTGATGAGTCTCTCTCTCTCTACTGCAGCACCTACAACTGACTACAATCTATACAATTTTATTTCTGTAATAAAAAATTAAGAAATGGACAGTTTATAGTTACTTGGTATATATTTGAGAATGTCTTTGTGTTGATAGAATGTGTTCAGATTATGATGTGAGTTTATGAATAAAGTATATTTACAAAAATGTTAAATTTAAGGAAGTGTATGAAAAACTGGTCATATTTAGATAAGAGTTGTAGTTGAGTTATTACTTTTGTCACAGTGGTCTAATTTTTGTCAGATCCTAAAGCTATATAAGACATATGCTTTCAGAAAACTGAGTAGAGAGCACATCAATGAGCTTTTTGTTTTAGTTTAGCTTATGAATGCTAGAATGAGAAGACATTGCTTATCCTGTAAAGTAAAAAATTATAAAAATCATTTTATAAAATATTTACACACTTTTCTTTAGGCTTTTCTTTAAATGAAGGACATAGAAAATTTTCTCTGAAGCAAGCTAAAAATGTAGACTGGCCGTTTTCAGGAACTGGAAGAGATGAATGCAAGTCATCTAGGTGGGGCTGAGAAACTAGTAACCACGATGACAAGGCAGCAACTGGGAAATAGTTGAGCAAGTGACAGGGCAGCAACCGAGAAATAGTTGAGCAAGTGACACGACAAGACCACATTTTTGAGAAGAATGAGTATACAAAGTGTTTTCCACATAACCCTGACTCACTTAGGTTGGGTTTCTCTGGAATTCTTCACCATTTTTATGTTATATTTCTTTAGCAACTCCTCACCCCCTCCTAACTCCCCTGGTTTGTGGATTTCCCCTTTAAAAAGACCCTCAGCTAGCCAGTCTTTGTCAATTCAGCTCCTGCATGGGCAAAAAAATTGACCGTTGGCCAGCCAACTCTCCCTAATAAAGCCTCTGCTGATTGCATCCAGGTACAGTGTCTTGCGAGTTTTTGGGTGGCTGAGACTTGAGTGAGGGTCTTCCGAGCTTGGGGGTCATCAATCCCACAATACATGAATAATTAATTGCACATAACAGTGCCAGGTACAGGTAAATGTCCTATGAATGAATTGTCCAATAGTCCCCACAGGTAGCCAAACAAGTATGAGGCAGTGCTCCTGGTGCCCACAATAACTCCATAGTCAGACCTTATTTCTAAGTAAGAGTTTAACACTGAGAAAATTATTAGAGCCAAGGAAGGTGAATGACTCCAAGGAAAGAATGTATGCCAGACATAATTGGACTAATGCAGATACAAAGTTAAAGGACTGTGTCTGTAGGCACAGGGCCTAAACCAAGTCAACCCACATGAAATCTCCATGTTGAGAAAGTAACATGGACACAGGTTCTCAAACTTATCCCAGAAATTTGTGCAATTAACTGTCACTTTCAATAGAAAAATGAATTTTTCTCATTGTAGTCTTATAGGGGATATTAACCACACTTATTCATGGAAGATAAGCTTAGCAGTTGATAACCAACAAATAATGAACTCATAGGTATTTTTGTAAGTATTTTGTCACATACCACTTTGCACATTTCTTTTTGTCTTATGTTTTGCCTGCATATCATGATGAAAAAGATGTGGTTTTATTATTGTGTGTGATGTTGTTGTTGTTTGTTTTGTTTAATTTTGTTGTTTTTAATCCCTTCTCAAATTTCTTTTCCTTATTTTGACTTTCTATAGAGAGAAAAAATCGTGTGTATTTGAATCAGAAAGGAGCTAGTAAGAATCTGGGATAAACTGGAGTAATGGAATTCTATTATTATAATACATTCTATGACTTTTATTCAACTTTTTTTAAAAAGCAGATAAGAACCTGGTCCCCAATAGCGGAGTTAGAGAGAAGACTGAAGGAGCTGAAAGGGTTTGTGGCCCCATAGGAAGAGTAACAATACCAACCAACCAGCACTCCCAAGGTGTAAACCACCAGGCTAGTGGTTTTTGTCATGTCATAGCTTATGTGAGATATAGGTAGTTTCAGAAAACTGAGTAGAGACAGCATAGATGAACATTTTGTTTTATGTTAACTGGTGAGTTACTTGCATAAGTAGACATTACTTCTCCCCAAATTCATGTGTTTTTTAATTGCACGTATCTGTGCCAGGCAAAGGAAAATTTCCTATAAGCTAATGGTCAGAATGCCATAGGTACCTATTGTTGTTTGGTCTAATAATTGTATTATGTTCATTGAGTCCCCCAAATTTCATGAGAACCTGTACCTAAGAGGTTGAGAATACCTGCTCTCAAGTGATTTTGACTTTCAAATAAAGTTGCTTGCAAACAATGGCTGGACAGGGAGACAGAGCCTTTAGGGTTCTAAGCAAGTGACTGAGGAAGAGGCAGAGAAGAGAGCCAACATGCTGGGAAAGGAATAGTTGCAACACATGAGAAGTGCACATCAGACAGACAGGCAACATGGAAAAGCCATGGATCATGGCCCAGGAGGGCTGCAGGTCTGTGTATCTCTGTCTCTCTTTCTCTGTCTCTCTCTGTATCTCTCTTTCTCTGTGTATGTGTGTGTCTTTCTTGTTGTTTCTCTCTGTGTGTGTTTGTATGTGTTTTTATGTGTGTTTGGTGTTTTGTTTTATTTCTTTGTTCTTGAAAATGCTCATTGTTAAAACATTTTAAAATAACTTTTCCTTTGGTTTTTTTGCTTTCCAGATAGAGAAAGTGTGTGTAGTTGGGTGAGTGAGGTATTAGGAAGGTTCTGGGTTAATTTGTGGGTGTGGGATTCAGTTATCAGCAAATATATAGTATACACTGTACAACAATACATAGTATCACAACAAAATGTATCTTTTATTCAAAAATTTATAAAAATAAATATAAATGGAAATATATAGGGAGATCACCTTCTCAGAGGAAAGGGGAAAGAGGAATGTGGTGAGAAATTGTGGTGGGGGTTTGGTAGGAGAAAATGGCTAAAATGTAAATAAATAAAATAATTAATTAAAGATATATAAATCTGTAAAGTATTTCATAGAAATCTTTACTGTGTTTGAGCATGGAGATATCACATGTAGATCACATCTGGGAATATCAGTTAATACACTTAAGGAAGGAAACCAATAGAAGACAGTGAGTCTGCTCCACAGCCACCTCATTTCTCTATGGGGATTTTGGCCTCATTGTGCTGCATGGTGGTAATGTACTCCCTTGCAGGTAGGTTTGTCATGGATCACACTGAAGTTGAACAGTTTGGCTTAAGCAATATCACATCCCTGAAACTTTAGTGTTCACAGAGCTCATCTGAAGGGATACATGGTTTGTTTACCTGGGGATATTGGCTCATGTGTCAGAGATTGATTTTAAGTTCTGTCAATATTACTTAAAATTTAATGTACTCTTTAAGCCAGGTTCCTCTGTGGTAGCAGTTGAATCGAACACTAGTGGTTATGATTTTTTAAAAAGTAATGTCAGGAGATATCAGGCTTCTTCCTGTCATCATCAGGCTATAACTCAGGCAAAATGCCTGTGTTCGGAAGAGCCTGAATGAATCACAAGTTCTTATGCAGCCATCCATATATCTATGAATGAACTCCTGAGAGACTCAGATGCAGGGGCCAAAGAAAAGGGAAGAATCACTGTAGTATCCACAGATCAGTTACAGAAAAAATTTTCACATTTAAAAAGAAATAAAAATCAAGTGAGTGCATGCTGTGACTGAATCTGTTTCACATAATGAATTGGCATTTAAAGGAATGAGGGGGGAAAGGGATAGAAGGAACAGGCAGCAGTCCAACGAATCTTCTATTACTGGTCACAATCAGTATGATGTATTGTGAATTATCATTTCTCATGGTAGCATCTTCGGGGCATCAACTCCAGTTGTGGTGAGACAGCCACTAGGCAAGAATTGCCTCTTTCCATCTACAGACAAATTACTGTCCAAAAAAGGACACACTTGCAGAATAGTTGACTGATTATATCTGCCTAGACAGAGTAATCAGCCCTAAATAATTCTTCATCACTAAGGTCTGTCAGATGATCCTGGGCCAGAAGGCTGAAGATCAGATGCTCCAACGTTTTGTAGAATAGGGACTGTCCATGTGTTCAGCGGTCTCTATAAATTGGCTAAGTTTTAGAAGCTATGCTTTGTGCTCCCATAATATCAGTTAACTCAGTCATTCTGGATTTCTGACAGGGTTGAAACATATAGTCTCATAGCCAATCCTGGCTATTTACTTTGAGAGAAAAGATTTGAGTGGATGGTTTTCAGCTGACATTCATTCTAAAGCCAAGAATAAAGCCAGGTTCAGAACTAAGTGTTTTAGTTAGGAGAGATGACAGAGGTTCTGGTTAGTCAACAAAATGATGGACTGGGTATTAGGACTATCTTGTACCTCACTGGTACAAATTGGCATAATTATGCTCTAATTGTATTTTGAGAGAAAAGTTTTATTTTAACAGGAAGGGTGATGTGTAGGAGGAGCTAAGGTGAGAGGAAGAGAAAGAGTAAGGAGAGGAGGAGGAGAAGAAGAAGAGGAGAAGCTAGGTGATGAGAGAAAGAAAGAGAAGAGAGAGAAAGAGAGGGGGTACATGGAGGCAGATGTTCACATGTCTCCACCAGTCAAAGATAGTTGATATATCTAGGTTGGATATTGGGTTACACTTCTGATTGAGCATTACCAAACTTATAAAGCCTTTGATTCGCATTTTAAAAAATTGTATAAAAACAAAAAGGAAAAGGGGGCATAGGATAGGAGTTTTCTAGGGAGAGGAATTGGGGAAAGGGATGGCATCTGAAATGTAAATAAAATATCCAATAAAAAAACATTTTCTAATTATAGTGGAACAGTTGTTCCTATGTTTCAGGATGACAGATGGTTTTGTCTTGGCATTTCAACATCTTTGTAGTGCTGGGAAGTGTCTACAAGGGTGTACTTCACATTCCAGTATGGTGAGATGCTAATAGATAATGCTGCAAGGACCAGGAGAGCATGCCTACTTAAATATTTTACAAACATCATTCTCTTTACAATGTAGTCTATTTACAAACTTCTGAGCTCTGTGATATTACAAATAGATGCTACAAAATTACCCTTTTAAAATAATATCAATATCACAATATTTGGTGATCTAGCGCAATGTCTGTGAAACTGTGATGTCTTTCCTTTGAATACAAGCACATATTGATTTATAGCATTTTTCCTATACTTCCTTCACTTTGTGGATTATTTTCCCTTCTCCTATAAGGGTACACTGTTTTAATTTATCCTAAACTGCAAGCAGTTTCTTCTGTAACTTTGTTTTTTTTCTTTGTCTTCTTCTTCTCCATCTCCTTCTCCTTTTCCTTCTTCCTTCTACTCTTATTCCTCCTGCTACTTCTCTCGTGCCTTTTCCTATTGCTCCTTCTCCTCCTCCTCTTGTAAGATCAACATAAGGGCATGAACACCACTTGAATTTTTTCTGAGTCCCTTTATAAGAAGAATTGTGTCTGGAAACTGGCTCACTTATCCTCACTCTGATTCTCTCATAGAATGATACACCATGATGCCTTCAGTAATTATATATCTAAAAGTCAGACAAAATCAGTTTAGAGATATTTCTGGAGATCTCTATAGTTCCCATTCACTAACTTATGTCGGAGGGAAGTTACAGACAAACTATATATCACAATTCTCATGGACAATATCATGTATCACTTTTAGCTGCTGGCACCAGGTATAGGATAATTCAACTTCAGTCCAAGTTGAAAAACTATGTGCTCACAGAACTTGAATATTTGGGTATTAAAGTATTACTGTTTCTTGTATGGACATACCTGTATTTGCAACCACAAATTCTGTAATCATGAGAAAAGATAATTTGTAGATGAATACCTGGTACTTTCTAAATCAGAATAAGTAGTTTTTCTATGGTAGTCAGCTTCTTGGTGAGATTCAGGTGTCTGGGGAAATAGAGTCACTGTTCCAACCTGGTACCTTTATAGGCAGAGATTTTCCATCCTCATGAGAATCCAGTCATGACTTCAGTATTTATTAAAGTGAACCACAGTTCAGTGGTTCAAGGACCAACTGAATCTCCTTCAGATTAACCATATTTGCGAGTCTGAGGAGCAACGTTGAGCGCCATGTTCCCTTTATACACTAATGACACACCAGTGATCAACAGGACTATTGCCAATATTGAAATCAGCTGGAAACTCCTGGAACACTTTTCCCTATCTTGGTCAGGGTCCTGAGGCTCAAATAACCTTAACCTTTATTTCTAAGTCTTACATGTACTAGAGTTATTTCCAAAAGCATAAGGGAGCCCTTTTGGATCTTGCTGATCTCAATATGGCTGTTATTTAACAAAGAAACTCTTCAGTATTGTGGCATTGAGATCTCACATAATCTCTGAATTTAATTATGTTGGATATAAAATCCACCTAGGCTATTAGAATCCACTCAGTGAACAACTTTCTTATCTCCTTCTGCTGACCTTTACTTCTTAGAGAATTGACAGATCTGCAGTGGCCCTCGCTGGATCTGAAAATCCACTTCTATAAGTTCTCATTCACAGACATTTCATTATGACTCTTGAATCTCTTCTTTGTAATGTGCATGGTGATGTTAAGAATCCATTTCAAGTATGGATGGTAAATTGTGATGTCTCAACCTTGTTCTGTATCAACCACAATCTTTTCTTAGGGGCTCTTAGGTGGACCTATAACAGTAATCACTTATGAAGAAATGAGTTACCAGAGACAGCATCAGAGATGAACATAATCTACAAGTTTCCTACAAGGCAATTCCACAGTCTTGCAGCTGCCCTTGAGACAAAATCTCACAACACCAGGAAGATGAACAAATGTACTTAAACTTCAGTTTACACCCAGAGAACATATTTCAAATATGAAATGTAACCATAGTTTAAGAAAATTTAGAATGTGATTTACTGTTTGCAAACTCAACATTTTATTATTGGTGGGTTGTAGTTTTGTATGTAAAGACTTATTAAATGAGATTTTCTTTATCCTTTTGTGATGGACTTTCTAGATGAAAAGTGCTGGCTGTGTCCTCAGATAGCTCTGTTCTCCCTTAGAAGATCATAGTAAAAATTTTTAGTGACTTGTGTTTATTTGCCACAAGCTCAGTGAATGAAAGCTTTGGAGATGTATAACCAACTACCAGCACAAAGAATTTATTGGAGACAATACCAATATCTATGGTACATGGGAGTGTCCCCAAAAAAAGAATAAATGTGACTTATAGACAAACACGTTAACACATAAATATATGGAGAATATCAGTGTCCACTGGCTCCTTGCCAGCAGGTCCAGGTGAAAGGAGAGAGGTCCCAGACTCACTGTATCACTCTGGGGCTGAGCAAAGAAACACAAAGGACCAAGAACCTTTAAATTTAAAGAAGGAACTTAACTTTAATATATCAGCTTCTCGATTATATAAACTTGGAGCATAGGGAGGAGAAGTTTTGGTGGGATGAGATGATGTAAGGGTCAGGGAAGGATGATGGAGGCTATGGGGTGACTACAGGGCCAATGGCAAAGCTCTACATCAGCAATGGCAGGGCAGAGGCACGGCCAAACATGTCTTGCTGAGTCACCCCAGTAAGGAAGTGATAGACAGGTCTCAGAACTTAGGATCTCCCACAATGTGGGGAAAAAAATCTCTCGGGCGGGAGGGAGGGAGACCGGTGGTGGGGTCTCAGCGGCGGGCTTCCTACCCCACCTCAGAGGGTCCCACATTCACACAGCTGTCAGTGGGCGGGCCAGTGGCTGCATCTGCAAAGTTCCAGGGTTCCAAAAGCTTGGAATCTGGCAGAGCGACCAGGTGACATGTGGAATGCAGTTTTCCAAAGCTTTTATTGTTCATGGCATGGTAAATGGATGTAGGTGGTATGCGCTCCCTCCCCCCCCTCCCGAAGGCAGGGCAGCCTAATTTTATAGGGAGGGGAAAAAGGGGAGGGAATAACTTAATTAACTACACCCCTGGCCTTTAGATAACTCATTAATATTTAAATCTCTGGAGGTGGAGACCTCTACCTGTGTTACGTGACTGAAGGTGGCAGGTTAATTGGAATTACCTCATCCAAGGCCCAACATCCCACTCTCTTTTCTTTCATAAAAAGAGGGGCAGCTCTGTATCATCTGTAGTCTGCAAGGTGTAGGTTAATGAAAGATGTGGACCCTGTGGAGTAGTCTGGAATCCTGGAGCATGGGGAGATAATTGCCGTCCCTGACAGGCAATGTCCTGTTGGGTCCCCCGGCTATCTCAAACCCAGTGCTCTATCAAGGGGGCCTAGGAACAGAGCTGAACATCCTACTGTCCCTAAAGGGTCTCCGGGGTACAAAGCTCGTTCAACCAGGCTATGTCCAAACCATCTTTTCATGGCCCAACATCTCACTCCTAATATCTCCAGCACTAGAACTTTTATATATACAAACAATATTACTTTGAAACAATTGAACAGTAGCTAAATAATTTAGCAGTCTGGATTTTGAGGGGAAACTTCAAGCAAAGTTAACCTGGAGTCTGAAACAATAAAATGTAAACATTAGAGTGATACTCATACAAGATATTGAGGCTAACATGAGAGGATGAAATGATTACTTCAAAAGCTGGATAAGGATCTTGATATCAGATATACAACACTATGATTTGTATATAATTTCTATAAAGGAATATTATGTTGGATGTCTGGTCCGCATGATGTTAACAGCAGGAGTTATTATCATGAACAGAAGATAATGATGAGTTCAAGAAAAATGCTGTGCTCAGAAAATCCTGATGCATTTCTTGTAGAATCTGGTTTAGGTGTCAGTAGTGACATATTTCATCGAACAAGATTAATTCCTCCTCTGTGTAATCAATGTATCATTCCATTCTACAATTCCTTCTGAAGTGCAGATATTTTTAGCCAAAGAAAACAAATAAATATAGCAAATATATATATATACATATATATATAATGTATATATATATGTATGTGTGTGATATGACATACATACATATATATACATATGTATATATACATATATATATATATGTATATATATGTGTGTGTGTATGTGTGTGTGATATGACATACATACATATATATATATATATATATATATATATATATATATCAAGAGATAGAGTGAGGTTTAACTTGAAAGCAATACAGAGGGAGAGAGCTTTTACACACCCAAGATCTCAGAATCACAGGCTCACAGAATCACAGAATCACAGAGACAGATAGACTCTGAGGAGTTCTGACACAATCACAATCACAGGAGGGACAGGCACCAGTCAGAGACAGTGAGGGCAGTTAGCATTACAGATAACCAGATGGTGAGAAGCAAGCATAGGAACATAAACAATTGAAACCAACGTTACTCGGCATCATCAGAACCCAGTTCTCCCACCATAGCAAGTCCTGATACACCATCATTTCTGAAAAGCAAGATTCAGTTTTACAATCACTTCTCATGATGATGATAGAGTATTTTAAGAAGGACATAAATAATTCACTTAAAAAATACAGGAGAACACGGATAAACATATAGAAGCCCTTAAAGAGGAAACACAAAACCTGTTAAAGTATTACAGGAAAACAAACCCAAGCAGGAGAAGGAATTAGATAAGACCATCCCAGATATAAAAATAGAAATAAACATTGAAGAAAACACAAAGTGAGACAACCCTGGAGATAGAAATCCTAGGATAAAAATCAGAAGTTTTAGATGCAAGCATCACCAACCAAATACAAGAAATGAAAAAGAAAATTTCAGGTGAAGAAGATACCATAGAAAATATTGACATACAGTCTAAGAAAATACAGAAAGCAAAAAGCTCCTAACACAAAATATCCTGGGAATCCAGAACACAATGAAAAAATAATAGGTATAGAACAAAGCAAAGATTCTCACCTTAAAGGGCCAGTAAGTGTCTTCAAGAAAATTATAGAAGAAAACCTCCCAAACCAAAGAACGAGTTGCCCATGAGCATACAAGAAGCCTATAGAACTGAAAATAGACTTGACCAGAAAAGAAATTTCTCCTGTCACATAATAATCAAAACCCCAAATGCACAAAACAAAGAAAGAATATTAAAAGTAATAAGGGGAAAAGGTCAAGTAACATACAAAGGCAGACCTATCAGAATTACACCAGACTTCTCAGCAGAGACTATAAAAGCAAGAAGATCCTGAGCAGATATCATAGAAACCTTAAGAGAACACAAATGCCATGCCAGGCTACTATACCCAGCAAAATTCTCAATTATCATAGATGTAGAAACCAAGATACTCCATGACAAAACAAAATTTACACAATATCTTTCAAAAAATCCAACCCTACAAAGAATAATAGATGAAAAAACTTTTACAGTACAATCCATGCATCTATATCTACCTCAAGTATTACTGTGTTTCCTTCCAATAATAGTGATGAAATGGGGCTTCTTTATTTTGTATATTAATATTGTACTGAAGTTCTATATGTAGTGAAAAAATTACCTCTATTATGAACTACACACACTTATGTATTAAGGAATATAGTAAAGGCAGAGGTAGATATGCGGCATCTACACAGGTAAACAGAGGTACTAGATCTAGTATTCTATATTTTTATGGTAACTAAAGTCTAAAGAAACCAATTGTATACTAATAAAGAACCAAAGATAGGGGAAAGAGTTTGTGCTTAAACATAATTATACAGCAAATATATGTCAAATATTGTTCTATAGCACATAAATATGTGTGTTTTTCCCTTCTCACATTTATTTCCACATATTTACTTTAATTTTTGTAAATCAATGTTTTAAATTCATTTTAACAGATAACTAGAAATATCCCTTCACCATGGACAGAGGCAGAATCCATGAGGCTTCAACTTTCTCTGGAAGATTACTGGAAAATAAGGTTGTTGGAAAATGGAGTGCCATTCTTTTTCTCAGTATTATAGCTACTAGTAACTTGCCAACATTCACACCCACATTCAGTCATGAAATTCTAATTAAATTCATTGGGTTACTGTCAGGGGCAGCCTTGCTTATACACTGAAGACCTAAAATTAACAATAGGCCTAAGTCAGCTTGGAAACACAAAGTCTTGTGTCTCTGTGGAAAAACACGGAAACAGATAGCTATAAGATATTGTAAACAGGCAGCTTTGGTGGAAATTTATCAGCCTGGATAAGAACAAGTGGTCATAGGTCTTGTGGATAGTCATAGACCCTGGGGATAGGTAGCCTTAGTGGATACTACCAACTTAGATAAGGACAAGTGAATCATAGAGTCACAGTGACATGTTCCCTGAACTTCACCCAGCCAATACCATGTTCTGGAAAATAGCTGTACTTTCCTTGACACCTACACTCCTGCATCATTCCCTTCCCCACATTCTGCTTTTATTTGTATATAACTCCTGTGTGAAAAATTGTAATCATTGGTTTGATCAGACTAGAGACAAGCCAGTCATTCTTTGTGTCTCCTGTCCTTCAGTTCTCTCTTCCAGGTCCCCCAGATTCTAGTTCACTGCCCCGTAGGTCGGGGAAGGTTACAAAATAAACAAAGACAGAGAATTGTACTGGCTGGCTTTGTGTATCAACTTGGAACAATCTAAAGTCATCAGAAAAAAAGAAACATTACTTGAGGAAATATGTCCATGATATGCAAGTGTAATGCATTTTCTCAATTAGTGATCAGTGGGGAAGGACCCAGCCCAGTGTGGGTGGTATCATTGCTGAGTCCAGGGTTCTAATAAAAGAAGTCTGAGCAAGTCATATGGAGCAAGTCAGTAAGCAGTACCCTCTATAACCTCTGCATCAGCTCCTCTCTCTATGTTCTAGTCCTGCATGAGATCCTGTCATGATTTCCTCCAATGATTGCCTATGATCTGAAAGTATAAACCAAACTTGTACTTGTTCATTGTGTTTCATCACAGCAATAGAAATCTTCAGTATATATCAAATATATAGAAGACCAGTTGATACACTCAGCCTTGTTGGACAGAGAAACTAGTAGATTCTTGGACCATCCATTCATATCTAGCTATTGTTGTGCTAGGTGAACTGCAGCCTACAATGCAGTTATCTTTTAAAGTGATTTGTCTCCATATTGAAACTTCCTTAAGGAAAGGGCAAAGTTTATTTTCAAATGGCTTTTAGAATTTATACATGAAAACAAACATCTTTGCAAAATATTGTTCCACTTGTGGTAAAAGCATATTCTCTCATTATGATCAACACAGGAAGTTTTGGTCTTTATTGTCAATTAAAATAAAAAACAGAATAATCAGGATACTTTAACATATATTGAGAATAAATTAAAAACAAAGGACATCCAGATCAGGTAGCTGAGTATCAACACTAAAAATACATAGGGAATATACTGGATACATAGGAAGTCATTCCTTAGCTCTAGAATACCTGGACCCGGAGTTTACTGCACAGCTGTCAGAACTTGGATTTTCTAACTAGATAGAGAAAAAGAAGACAGAGCGATGAAAAGCATTAATGGAAAGAATTTGATTAAATTTTCATTTGTATCACTTCTTTGCCTTCTATGTAAAGTCCTCAAGGATAGCAGGTAGGGGAAAACTCACAGTGCTTACCTCTCACTAAGCCTGATCTGTCCTTTCACTTTTTCCCCTCTGAATTGCTTATATCCTTTCAGTTGGTCTGACCTGACCCTCAGTTTAAGGGAAAAATCTATATGAGGTCCTGAGCTTTCCCAGAAACTGATCCTGGTGACCACAGAGAATCATTCCTGCACTAAGATTTACTTTCTGCTTTTCTTTTTTTAGGTAGAAGGACGTAAATGTTTTAAATACGTCACTTCAAACAGTGAGCTCAAAACTTTAGTTTTTGAGACATGATCAATTCCTAGAGTGAATAGATATAAAGATGAAACCCC
Source organism: Arvicanthis niloticus (assembly GCF_011762505.2). NCBI lineage: Eukaryota > Metazoa > Chordata > Mammalia > Rodentia > Muridae > Arvicanthis > Arvicanthis niloticus. The sequence continues at coordinate 4,317,746 of NC_133430.1, read as the reverse complement.
TTAAAAGACATCAGATAGAGAGAGAGCTCAGATACAAGAGTAAAATATGAATTATGTCTGCTTTTACGTCATTGTTTACATGGTATGTGTTTGTACCGAGTGCCTCCTGCTGGTCATGGGTACCTGAATTGGGGTTTTTTTGTTTAGGCTCACACTGAAGATTTCTCACTGTGTCTCTTGTACAGTAATATGTGGCTGTGTCCTCAGTTTTCAGGTTGTTCATTTGTAGGTAGAGCATGCTTTGAGAATCATCTCTGGAAATGGTGAATCTGTCTTTCACTGAATCAGCATAAAATGTTGCATAATTATTACTTTTACTTCTTATGCGAGCAACCCATTCCAGACCCTTTCCTGGAGCCTGCCGGACCCAGTTCATGGCATAGGTATTGAAGGTGAATCCAGAGGCAGCACATGAGAGTTTCAATGACCCTTTAGGCTGCACCAATCCTCCACCAGACTCAACAAGCTGCACCTCACAATGCACACCTGAAAACAGAAAGGATCATGATTAAGAAGCTGTCACACACACACACGCACACACACACATACACAAACACACATACATACACTGTTACTCTCATCTCTTGCTACTCATGCACACACTACTGTTTTTTATCCGTAATTACCTTGAAAAAAAACAACAAAGAGAATCCACTTCAGCCCCAATACCATGTTCAATGTTCTGCTGTCAGTACTAAAATACTGAAAGGGAAGATAGGACTAGAGTTCTCTGCCTGAATTTCAGGGTCAGGACTGAGTTGGTTTTATTAAGCAGTGGAGGGCTTTATTTGCATATCTTCCTGCTATATCTTATGCTGTGCTGTGTGAGCCTTAGGGACAGCAAGAAATGTTACAAATGTCTGAGATAAAATGAAATAACATTACCATGATTTCTTTAAAGTATTATTCATTTTGTGTTTGAAATAATATCTTTAAAGTCTAATTTTTATTTATCATTTTTAAACATTAATTCATTTTTGGAATTTTATGAGCATTTTTATTTTGCCTATATGTGGGAGGTTGTCTGATTTCCTTGACCTAAAGTGACAGTGTGTTGTAAGTTTTGATATAAATACTGGGAATTGAACCTGGGTCCTATGGAAGGCCAGACAGTATTCTAACCACTGAGACATTTGCCCACCTTCATTTTTATGTTTTTAATGCAACATTTATTGCTTATCTTATCAGATATTATACAACAATTTCTTAGAAATTTATAGAATAAAAATTACAATTTGATAATTTGAGTAAAACTAATGTAAAGATCAATGAATAATGAAATACACATTAAATTAAAGTAACAAATCTGGACTTCAGACATAGGATGGTTGGAGGACATAACATGATTAAGGCCTAAAGCTTTATCTTCATTACTGAATAAGTAAAATATATTAAAAATATTACCTCTATCAAGGATTATTAATTGAGATATAATGACATACTAAACTTGTTTAAATATATATTAAATATTTTTGTTTAGGATATGTTAAGTAATATACTTTGAATTCATGCTCCTTTTTAATGTATTCAATTACATATGAATTCCTTTGCAGTAATTAGCATAAGAAGAAGACTGGTATTTATGTGATCCTCAAGGCCATGGTTATAGGTCCTCCACCTTCTCTAATCCCCCTAATGATATAGGACTTCTTTTGTGGTTGTGGGACCTCTCTTATAGCAACCCAATTATTTTAAGATGGTGCTCAAACTTTCATAGTATATTAAAGAAAAAACAAACTCCCATAATGAAATCAAGAGCAGTACTATGAAAATATTGGAGGAAACAAATAAATCCCTTTTAAAAATGCCAAGAAAACACACAAACAAAATGAACAAACAGATGAAGAATTTTTCAAGGCTTGACAATTGAAATAGAAGTAATAAAGAAAATACAAATAGAAGGAATTGCAGAAATGAAAAAATTAGGTAAGTGAACAGGAATTTCAAATGAAAGTAACACCAAAGGAATACAAGTAATGAAAAATTAATAACCCGAAGAAGAAGAAGAAGAAGAAGAAGAAGAAGAAGAAGAAGAAGAAGAAGAAGAAGAAGAAGAAGAAGAAGAAGAAGAAAAAGAAGAAGAAGAAGAACAAGAAGAAGAACAAGAAGAAGAACAAGAAGAAGAACAAGAAGAACAAGAACAAGAAGAACAAGAACAAGAAGAACAAGAACAAGAAGAACAAGAACAAGAACAAGAACAAGAACAAGAACAAGAACAAGAATATGCTTAGTTCAGAAGTCCAGAAATAATTTTCAAAAAAAATAATAGGGGAAGCTTCTCTTAACTCAAATAACAAGATACTTAAAATGTACAAAAGCTTAGAGAAGAGCAAACAAACTGGACCAGGAAAGAAGTTGCCCCTGCCAAATAATAATCAAACCCTAAATATACAGAACTAAAACAGCATATCAAGGCTACAAGAGAAAATAGCCAATTAAGATAAAAGGCAGACCTATTAGAATTATACCTACTTATCAACAAAGAACCTAAATGCCAGAAAGTCCTGAGCAGATGTATTTCAGACTCTGAAAGAGAACAGATGTCATCCCAGACTACTATATCCAGCAAAATTTCAATCACCATAGTTGAAGAAAACCAGATATTCCATGACAAAGCTAAATTTTAACAATATGTATTTACAAATCCATCCCTACAGATAACACTTAATGAAAAACTTCAATCCAATATGGTTAACTATTCCCAATAAAATGCAAGAAATAAATAATTCAATTATAGCAAAACAAAAAGAAGCCAAGCAAACACACACACACACACACACACACACACACACTACCACTACCAAAATCAAAATAACAAGAATTAACAACAACTGGACATTAATATCTCTCAATATCAATGAACTCAGTTTGCCAATTTAATAAACAAACAAACAAACAACAAAAAACACTAACTAAAAGAATGGATACAATAAATAAAAAATCATCATTCTGCATACAAAATCACACTTCAGCATCAAGAATAGACATTATTATAAAGTACACAGCTAGAAAAAAAGGTTTTCTTAGCAATGAACCTAAAAACAAGCTGCTGTAACCATTCTAATATCTTACAAAATATACTTTCAACCTATTCAATTATTATTTTATTCAAAATAGATGGGGATCACAGATATCGCATATCTATCCAAAGAAAAATTCAACAAGATGACTTTTCAATTCTGAACATACATTTTCTAAATGCAAGGGCATCCAGATTCATCAAAGAAACATTACTAAAGCTTAAACCACACATTAACCACCACGCATTAATATTGAGAGACTTCATCAACCCTACTCTCATGACTGAGAGCTCATCCAGAAATAAAGCAGGGAAGTAATGTAATTAGCAGACATTATGTGTCAGATGGACCTAATACATATATACATAACATTTCACCTAAAAACAGAAGAGTGTACCTTTCTCTTAGCACTTCATGGAATATTCTCCAAAATTGGCCATATATTTGACAACAAAACAGATAACAGAAAATTTAAATAGTCATCTGTATCATAACAGAACACTATGGATTATAGCTAGACTTCAAAAACCAGCAAAATCAAACAAAAACAGAAAAGAAAGAAAGCATACAAACTCAAGGAAACTGAACAACTCTCTACTGAATACATAGCAAGTGAATCAATGGGGAAATAAAGAAAGAACTGAAAGATTTCAGAGAAATCAATGCAATTGAAAGAAGAACATACCCAAACTTATGGAACATAATGAAAAGAGTGCTAAGAGAAAAGTTCCTACTATGAGTGCCTTCATAGAGAAATTAATGAGATCACATATTATAGGCTTTATAAAACATCTGAAATCTCTAGAACAAAAAAAAAGCAAAAACACCCAAAAGGAGTAGATGGCAGGAAATAGTCAAATTCAGGGCCGAAATCAATAAATACAAACAAATAATCAATAAAACAAGGAGTTTTCCTTTGAGAAATTTAACAAGATAACAAATCCCTTGTTCAAATTAACTAAAAGAGAAAATATTCAAATCGGACAAAATCATAAAGGGGGGGACATAATAACAACCATCAAAAAAATCACTCGGTCTTACTTAAAATACCTATAGTGAAGCAAGGGATTGAGCCAGACATAATGGTCAAGGGAAACTTGCAGATGTGTTGATATCAACCAGGCCTCTTCTGTTGCTCTGACTTACTAGCAACAGGATTCTACTTTATTCAAGTTTCACTGAACAAGGAAAACTAATTGTTGCCCAAGTGGTATGGCTGACTTGTCTTTATATGTCCAGGGTTACAATTTCAGTCACAATTAGAAATTGGAAGCAGATCAGTATATTTTTGCTTTATTAGGCCTTTAACTCTAATTTAAAGAATATGATGAATATCACATTCAACTCAAACACATATATGACAACCAGCCTTTAGACTGGCAACGTTGGTTGTTTGAAATCACTCCAGACTAACAGAAAATATCTGGACAAGTCTTTTTATGAATAGCAAACACTAACACCATTTTTACTATATATTTTATCATCTACACTCTGAAACAGACAAATATATTATAGACAATTTATCTTAATTATTGAGTTATATTCTTCCAGAGGTATACCCCGTATGTACACCTATTTTCAAACTACATTTTCAGAGACTCTAAGCCTATAATAAAAGAAGACTTTGAATCTGTAACTTTTCTTCTGGCCAGTTGGAGTTTGTCAGTTGTCTCTCTTTATCTTCATGAGTTATACTGTTTGAGTTAGCTAAACTGTTTGAGTTAGCTCAAGGGCAGATACCCCAAAAACATACCTGGAGGAATGGCTTCATCTAGCTATGAGCTTATCTGTGTATAATGATTTCTAGGGCAAAATGAAGACTTCCAATTAGTGGACAGATATCATTCATTTTAGGATTTTTCTAAAAAGGATCAGACATAATTTTTCTAAGGTAAAGACATAAATTGAATCACAATGCAAAAGGTTTCCAATAATGCAATATACCAACACCAAACATTAGAAGGAAAGTAACTATAGCAATCTGTTTGGCTTCACTAAAACTAAGTCACCCACCTATGCTGGCCTTATGACTCTTGCTTCTTTCAATGAATATGGTTGTTCTAATATTGAAAAACAAATTTGAACACAGACAAACCTCATAAATACATGAATGAGAACCTTGTAATAAAAAAAGACATATAACAAGGGGTGGATCCAAGGCAAGACAAAGTGTAGTGGAATGGTTTGATGCTCCTGTACTATAATGATAAATACTGATTTCTAAAGATGTGAGTGCCTCAAAGAGCAAAACTTCATATTCATAGTGATGTCATCTGAATCTTCTCCTTAAATTAACTGGTCAATAAAAGGCTAGGGCTTATGATTGGACAGTGAAAGGAGATAGGTGTGACTGGAGATTTGAGGGAGGGTGTTGCAGGTACAGAGAGAAATAAGAAATATTGAAGAGAAAGAAGATGCCCTGTCCCAAAATGGCATAGTTGGGGGGGGAATAGCAAAAAAAAAACCAGGGACCATATAGCTGGGGAATAAATTAGTCCACCTATATCTCTGCACAATCTAGACTTATGGTTTTTAAATAATATATGTGGATTATGTATCTTTTATATGTGTTAGGACTATAATATCCTCCCTTACAAAGAATTTCCAACAATTTATTGAGTTTATTTTGTGTTGTGCATCTACTATAAGACATGAGCCTGCTCTGAAGAATCTTTTGTATATCCAGTGAGACTCCACTGGTCAAAGTTATTTTTTTTTTTATTTGAGATGTTTTCAGTTGGTGATAGCTTCTAGGATTGGTATAAGATCTTGTGTCTCAACAATAGACCTCATCTTGCTTAGGCCAGAAATAAAGTATAACAAGATAAATCAAAAGCCATCACACAAAGGTTGAACAAAACACATCAAGGAATGCAAAAATGCCACAAGATGTGGCACAAGAATCAGAGACTCATTTGATCATACACTGAGGAATTCCATACAAATAAATGATAATAAATAAAGAAGCCCATGCCATACATTGTGCAGAAAAAAATGCCTTGGAACACATAGTGCTAAATGGAAAACCTGCAACAAATTCCACCTCTTAGAACTTTGGGAAACTCACAGCAGATGAGAATGAAAAAGTGTAAGAGCCAAAGGGTATGGAAAACAACTGGAAAAAAAGGCCATCAAATCAACTCAGAAAAGGTCATGTGAACACAAAGAGACTGAAGAAGTGAACACAGAACTAATAAGGATCAGCACAAGATTTTCTGTATATTATAGCTCTTAATTCATTACTAAATTTTTCTATCCATTTTTTCCATTGATGATATCTAGGCTATATCGAATTTTGGCTAATATTAATGTTGCAACAATAAATATGATTGAGTAAGTTTCTCAAGTAGGATATAGAGTCCTTTGGGTATATGCTCCATAGTAGCATAGCGAAATATTGAGGAAGATCTGAAATTTTAATTTCTTAAACGTTAATTTTAATGATGGCTTTTAAATTCTGTATTCTCTTTTGTAGCCCACCACCCATCAGAGGAAGTGGAAAAGAAAGTATACCAGGGGTTGGGGGTAGTAGACTTGTTTAGAAAGCTTCTTTGGAGCAACTCTCCTCTAAATTTTCTGGAAATCATCAGTTTAGTTAAAAGTTTAGGAGGCAATGACAACTCGATCTATTCACAAACACTTAGAGATATATCAGTGGTATCGTTCCATAGAGTTGGGGTGGTAACAATGGTGACACAAACTGGCAGAGACAGACATGTCTCAGTCTTGGGTGAAGTCAGCAGGAAAGATCAGCAGGAGCACCTGTAGAAGTTTTTAGCTATGTCTCTCTCAGGAAACAAAGATCAACAATGACACTAGAGCCACAAATGTACAACTTTGAGACCATGAAAGGATAACATGGTTTCTGGTGGAGCACTGGCTAGAGATGGCCAGAGACCCAACAGATATTCCTGCAAGGGACGGCATGCATTTCACCATGTTCCCAGACTCCAGGCTCCTGACATAAGTCCAAAGGCCTCTACTGATCCTTGCCTTTCAGTCACATAGGACAACGCCCCTACCAACCCCTCCACAGGTAGAGGGTATGACTACAGGCCACAGAGCCTATAGAGATCTCCATATTAATGAGGTACTTAAAGGCCAGAGGGCATAGCCAATTAAGCATTCCTTCCCAGACCCTCCTCCTTACAAATGGTATTTAACCTCAGGCCCGCCCTGAGGATACAGGTACAGCTTCATCCACTTTCTGCCACGACAATAAACCTTTTAAAACATTGGACTTCCTTGTGTCTTTGGGGCTCACCATGGAGAACTGTGGAGAAGGTCTTCAACTACTGAGCCACCATCTAATCTCCTATGAAGGACCTCTCTTTGTTCCCACCACAGAGCCCTGCCACCTGAAGCAAGCTAGCCAAGCCCCAAGCAAGTGGCCATGACCAAGAGTTTTCACCCTACAGGGTGCTGCCAGAACTCTCTCTCTCTCTCTCTTGTCCCTCTTGGCTGCAGGCTGGTCCAGCCCATATGCCCACTTTATCTCAATCCTTCTGTGGTCCCCAGTGGTTTCTGGGTACCCAAGGGCTGAAACCACCAGTCTCCTTATCTAGCTGCTTCGGCCTGAGACCCCCAAGCCAGGAGCTCTACCTCTTCAGGACTTCAGGCTGAGATCTCCCCACACCTGGGTGGAGTCCAGTGGCTTCTCATAGCCCAACGTCTGCCAGGTGCTGTGTGGAGTGAGCTCAGTCAAATTTTCACCCTTCTGCTCCCCAAGCTGTGTTTCCAGCTGCCTGGGGCGGCAGACCCATGGGACCCACAACTCAGCCTAACAAGACCCACACCCAAGAGCAAGCTACAGCCCCACATACAACTAGCTCTATAAACAAATCTAGCTCAGCCTCTGTCACTTTGTCACTCCTATTTATGCCCTCCAAACATCACGTGTCATCCATGTGTCTTGCTTCAGCATGTGCATCTAATTAGCCTGAGTCTGAGGAGTCATGAAAATTGTAGCTCAACTATGTAATGTAATGCAGACCAATATATGTGTGTCATTAGCAAGGAATCCTAATCATTTGTCTTTCATTTGTTCTTCAGGAATGCATAAGGTTCAAGATTCACAGTACTAGAGAGCAGCTGTCTCTTATTCATGGTGAATCACACTGGAGTCCCCACTCAACCCAGGTTGGGATTCTGTATTATACTTGACCTTATCCTAGACAGATTTGCACAAGAAATGAGATAAGTCAAGTCTTCAATCCTGTGTAAACTTTGGCCCCTATGGAATAGTGTATCTTTGATCTTTCTGGCATAGTTTTGAATTCAACAATAGACATAGACCTCTCAGAGAGCCTGGTTTCTACATATCTAGAATGTTTCCTGTTGATTTGATACCCAGATGCACAGAAGTCAAATGCTACAATCAAGGCCCAGTTGCTTTTTGGTTGAACCTGCTTGTTCTGAAAATCCACAAAGTAAGATCCAATCAACAGTCAGAGGCAAAGCTCAGATTCATGAAACCACTTCTGCACCACCCTGGAATATGCATTTCTTGAGAAATAAGATCATTTCTGTACTGGTCACACAACATATGTCCATATTTATGGGCTATATAATTATTTTGATTTACATATTTGCTGAATAATTAGCTTAAGCACAAATAATTTCCCCTACATTTGGTTCTTTAATAATATACTCTTAGTTTGTATAGACTTTAGTTACCATAATGATGCAGAATACTCAATTTAGTACCACAGTATACCTCTGTAGATGCTCCCATCCACCTCTTCACTTACCACATTCCATGCATCTATCCTTACCTCATGTAGTTAATGTGTTTTCCTTCTTTGAGGAATGATGAAATGAGGCTTTTCTGTTTCTGAATATTAATATTGTCCTTCAGTTTTGTGAGTGGTGACAAAATGACCTCTATTATTAGTCGTACTGGTGTGTGTGTGTGTGTGTGTGTGTGTGTGTGTGTGTGTTTCCATCTAACATGCTGAATTTTATTTCCATATAGTTAATTTGACTTTTGTAAATTAATATTTTAAATTTATTTTTAACAGATAACTAGAAATATTCCTTCATCTGCACAGAGGCAGAACCCATGAGGCTTCAACTTTCACTGGAAGTTTACTGGCAAATAATGATTGTTGGGAAATGTTATGCCATTTGCCTCATTAGTATAGTTATTGGTAAGTTCTCAACACTGTAACCCACACTCAGTCTTTAAATTCTAATTAAATTTATTGGGACACAAAATAAAAGTAGTCAAATAATTGTGCTGTTTTGACTTTGTGTGTCAACTTGTCACAATCTAAAGTCATCAGCAAAGAAAGAGCCTCTGCTGAAGAAAAATCTTTATGGGATCCATCTGTAATGCATTTTCTCAATTAGTGATCAATGGTAGAGGACCCCAGCCCACTGTAGGTAATATCATTGCTGGAATGGTAGCCCTGGGTTTTATTACAAAGTAGGTTGAGCATAATGTATGGAGCAAGCCAGTAAGCAGCACCCTCCATGAGGTCTGCATCAGCTCCTGTCTCTAGGTTCCAGGCTAAGGATCCTGTCATGATTTCCTCCAATAGTTAACTATGATTGGAAAGTGTAAGCCAGACTTGCTTTTTGGTCATTGTGTTACATCACAGCAATAGAATCCCTCTGTATATATGTCATAAATAGAAGACAAGTTGATACACTCAGCCTTGTTGGACAGAGAAACTAGTAGATTTTTGGACTGTCCATTCATATCTAGCCACTGTTGTACTAGTTGAACTGCAGCCTGCAATGCAGTTATCTTTTAGAATGGTTTGGTTCCATGTTGAGACTTCCTTAAGAAAAGGTAACATTTAATTTTCAAATGGCTTTTAGAATTTATACATGATCACAAACATCTTTGCAAAATATTGTTCCAGTTGTGGTAAAAGTGTATGCTTTCATTAAAATCAACATGGGGGGACATCAGGATCTTGTATTTATTTATTTTGTTACCATATTATTCTATTCAACTATGGTAAAACAAGTACATGAGGCCCCACACCATGAATGCCTATTAGAACACCACAGAAAACCATATATCCATAGGCTGCTCTTCTTAAATCTATAAGCAGCACCTTGAACTAATAGGCCTATTAAACTATTTAGTCTCCATAGACAGAACAGATCATTTAAAGTATGCTCTAATATCTCTAATAGGTTCTGACTTCTTTTTTTATTAGTAACTTCATAAAAATGTTAATCAAAGGCTTTATAAGTTTGGTAATGCTCAATAACAAGATGCCCATACAATCAGAATTGTAACCTAATACCAACCTAGATATACCAACTATCTTTGACTGGTGGTGACATGTGAACATCTGCCTCCATTTCCCCCCCCACCGCTCATCTCCTAGCTCCTCCTCTCCTTACTCTTCCTCTTCCTCTCCTTACTCTTCCCACCTTAGCTCCTTCTACATATCACCCTTCCTGTTAAAATGAAACTTTTCTCTCAAAACAGAATTAGAGCATAACTATACCAATTTGTGTCAGTAAGGTACAAGACAGACCTAATACCCAGTTTATTATTTTGTTGACCAACCAGAACCTCTGTGATCTCTCCTACTAAAAGACTTAGTTCTAAACCTGTCTTTTTTCTTGGATTTAGAATGAATTTCAGTGGGAAACCATCCTCTCACACCCTTTTTTCTCAAAGTAAATAGCAGGGATTGGCTATAAGACTATAAGTCTTCAACCCCGTCAGAAATACAGAATGACTGAATTAACTGAAATTATGGGAAGCACAAAGCATAGCTTCTAAAACTTAACCAAATTATAAAGACCACTGAACACCTAGACAGTTCCTATACTACAAGACATTGGAGCATCCAATCTTCAGCCTTCTGGCCCAGAATCATCTGACAGACCTAGTAATGCAGAATTATTAAGGGCTGATTACTCTGTCTTGGCAGATATAATCAGTCTACTATTCTGCAAGTGTGTCCTCTTCTGGACAGTAATTTGTCTGTAGATGAAAAGAGGCCATTCTTTCCTAGTGGCTGTCTCACCACAATTGGAATAACTCCAAAGATGCTCAATTTCTTCTTAGAATACAAGACAGAAATCTGTCAGGACCAGACAGGTCTCTAATCAAAATGAACACTAATACAGAAATGTTTGGAACATCAATTCTGTGGACTTCTGGTACTTTGAAAACAAACTATCCATGTAAGGCAATATGGACTGTTGTCTGTTAACTCTTCTCAGGTATTTCTAAATAAAATGTAGAAAACATCCTAACAATAAACTCAGAGCAATGAATTTGCTATAGGCCCTTAACTCACAGGCTGACCATCTCAAATCAGTTAAAAAAGTTAAAGAATGACTGGGTCTAAGCCTTGTATTCCTAAATGTGTTATATAGGCACAATGCCTATGAAAGTAACAATATTAATCTCACTTTTATATCAATAAGAAGCTTGTACCAATGAAAACCTTAAATTTAAAATCAAAGTAAATTTTGTACTATTTAAGAAATTATAACTTCATTTTAACAACAATTATATAGTTTTCTACCAAAAAGTTATGGCAATGCAATAAATCCTAGCTAATCCTCCCTGTTCCAACAAAACCACTACTTTTCACTGGAAAGTCTGTGAATCTTAACTACCTCAGTCCCCAAGCCCAGGGATTAGGGGCACCAACTCTTCATTAACTTCTTCAATCTGGTTATGGGCATTGAGATATTAGAAGAGGGGCAGGGGGAAGAGTAAATTTATAAGCCTCTGACACTGTGTCTTCACTGCATTCAGTTGTGGACATCAGAGGTTCGAGCAGGTCTACTCAGCTTGCTTGATGAGTAGTTACACCAAGCCTGTGTATTCTCCAATATACAATTCTCAAAACAAATTTTAGTATCAAGATATTTTTTTGTTTAAATTCTGGAGTCTAGTCTTCTGGTGGCCTGCCTCTGTCATGTCTAATTCATATTATTCTGGGAGTTTCTATAAGGGTGTGCTCCTGCCATCCTCTCATTCCTGCCTCCCTGCACTTGAATTTCCCAACACTAGGAAATCCAGACTTTCAGGTACCAATGCCCTGCACTTCCACTGATGCCTGACAAAGCCACCCTCAACTACCTATATAGGTGGAACCATGAGTCCCTCCCTTCATGTTCTCAGGCTAGAGGTTTTAGAATGGCTACTCCCACTTGTTTCTTAGGACCATTTGCATGAAAAAATATTTTCCAGCCTTTTACTCTAGGGTAGTGTCTGTCTTTGTCACTGAGATGGGTTTCCTGTATGCACCAAAATGCTAGGTCCTATTTATGTATCCAGTTATTAGCCAATTTCATTTATTGGGGAACTGAGTCCTTTGGTGTTAAGAGATATTAAGGAACAGAGATTCTTGCTTCCTGTTATTTTTCTTATTAGAGGTAGAATTATCTTTGTGTGGCTATCTTTTGAATTTCTTGGAAGAGGATTACTTCTTTGCTCTTTATGGTTATAATATCTCTCCTTGTATCAGAGCTTTCCCGCTATTATCCTTTGTAATGCTGAGTTTGTGGAAAAATAGTGTGTAAATTTGGTTTTGTTGTGGAATATCTTGGTTTCTACATCTATGATAATTGAGAATTTTGCTGGGTATAGTAGCCTGGCATGGCATTTGTCTTCTCTTAGGGTCTGTATGACATCTGTCTTTTCTATTTTCTTGGTTGTTTCAGAACTGTGTGGGGTGGGTATCACTACTGGGGTTAGAGCTGCTGCCCGGGATCATCTCAGTGCTCAGGCCCAGACCAGAAGGAACCAGTGCTCCGGGCCAAAAGTAAATTCCTGGGTCCAAGTGGGTCCCAGTTACTCCTTGTTGCTGTCTCCTTTCTAAGATAATGCCTGGGTTAGAGCTCTTGGGAGGCCTGCTTTCTCTGTGTTTTGTGGGATTGGGTGCAGAGCTGCCACCCAGGATCTGCTCAGTGCTTGTGTCCAGACTGGAAATAACTGAAGTCCGGGTCTTTATTATTGACTAAATTAAAAGACAGATTAACAAGGAAACTTTTACATATATTGAGAATAAATTCACAATAGAGGGCAGCCAGATCAGGGAGCTGAGAATCCACACTAGACACACTAGGAAAGATACTGTCCTAGACATGCAGTAAGTCATCCTTTATCTCTAGAAGGCCTTAACTTTGAGTTTAGTGCAGAGCTGTCAGAACTTGAATTTTATAATTAGACAGAGAAACAGAAGACCCAAAAATGAACAGCATTAGTAGAAATAATTTGATTAGTTTTTCAATTATATGACTTCTTAGCCTTATATGGGAAGTCCTCAAGAACAAGAGAATGTAGTGAATAACTCACAATATATATCTGACTGAGATTAATTTTTCCTTCCACTTGTTTTCCTCTAAATTGATAATACTATTTCAGTCAATCTGACCTGGTTCTTGACATAAGGGAAAAGTCCATCTGAGATCATGGGCTTTCCCAGAAACTGATCTTGGTAACCACAGAGAATCATTCCTGCACTCAGATTTACTTTCTGTCTTTTTTTTTTCAGGTAGGATTAGGTGACATACTTGTTTCAAAACATGGCCAGAGAAAGGAATGGAAACAGGCAACTTCAGGAGGTAGGAGGTTTGGAGGACCTTCAAGAATGTACCAGAGACCTGTGATGTAAGAGGCTCTCAGGACTCAAAGGGGCCCTTAGATGAAATGCACTACAGTGGGGAGAGGGAACTTGTAGAGCCCCAGCAGAAAGACAGAGCATCAAGTGTTGGATGTGGTTGCCATCACACAAAATTCTGAAGCATAATTGTTCCTGTCTGAAAGAATTGAAGGGATGGAAATAAAGAGGAGTCTAAGGAAACGAAGGCCCATCCACATCTCCAAAGTGGAATCCAGCTCAAAGGGAGGTCACAAGATCTGACATCATTACTGAGGCTATGGAATGCTCACAAAAAGGGACCTATTATGACTGTCACCTAAAGGATTCAACAAGCAGCAGAAAAAATCATATGTACATATTTTCACCCAACAAGTAGACAGAGGCTGTTGACCCATGTGGTTGAATTGGGAAAAAGCTGGAAGAAGCTGGGGAGGATGGCTACCCTGTAGGAGGACCAGGAGTCTCAACCTGAACCTCCAAGATCTTTCAGACACTGAACCACCAACCAGGCAGTATACACCAGCTGATATGAGGCCCCCATCACATAAACAACTGAGGACTGCCAGGTCTGGGTTCAGTCAGATAAGGTTCACCTTAACCACAAGAGACGAAAGGCCCCAGGGAGTTTAGAGGTTTGGTGAGGTGAAGGGTGAGGGAAGGAGTGGGAACATAATCTTGGAGACAGGCAGAGTGGTGGGGAGAGATATGGAATATGGAACAGTGGGCGAGGAGGGGAATAAAATTTGTTTTGTAAAAAAAAAAATGATTAAACAGAAAGAAGAAATATAAAAAAATATATATAAGTTGTTAACTGAAAAAAGTCACTCAAAATGGTGAATTCTAAACTTAATTTTCAAGATATTTTAAATTCCTAAAGTCAATAGTTGTAAAAATGACGACCCCCCTCCAAAGACAACATATAGAGAAAGAGCCGAGATCCCACAGTAAAATATCAATTATGTTTGACTCTTCATCAGAGCTAATCTGGGCTCTGTGTGTACTGAGCGCCTCCTGCTGGTCATGGGTACCTAAACTGGATGTTTTTGTCTAGGCTCACACTGAAGATTTCCCACTGTGTCTCTTGTACAGTAATATGTGGCTGTGTCCTCAGTTTTCAGGTTGCTCATTTGCAGGTAGACCATGCTTTGAGAATCATCTCTGGAGATGGTAAATCTGTCTTTCACTGAATCAGCATAATATGTTGCATAATTATTACTTTTAGTTCTTATGCGGGCAACCCATTCCAGACCCTTTCCTGGAGCCTGGCGGATCCAGTACATGGCAGCCTTAGTGAAGGTGAATCCAGAGGCTGCACAGGAGAGTTTCAATGACCCTTTAGGCTGCACCAATCCTCCACCAGATTCAATAAGCTGCACTTCACAATGTACACCTGCAAACAAAGAGGATCCTGATCAAGAAACTGTCAACACACTCACACACACACACACACACACACACACACACGCTGTCACTCTCATCCTTGAATACTCATGCACACACTATTGTTTTTTATCTAAAATTACCTTGGAAAAACACAACAAAGAAAACCCACTTCAGTTCTAACACCATATTCAATGTTCTATTGTCAGTTCTAAACACCGAATGGAAAACCAGGGCTAGAGTTCTCTGCCTGAACTTCAGGGTCAGAGTTGGGCTGGTTTTAATGAGCAGGGATAAGCTTTATTTGCATAACTTCCTGCTATATCTTATGCTCTGCTGCAGGAGACTTAGGGACAGCAAAGAATGGTTCAAATGTCTGAGAGAAAATGAAGTAATGTTACCATGATTTCAATAAAATATTATTCATTATGTGTTTGGAATATTATTTCTACAGTCTTAATTTGTGTTTTTCTGTTTTAAACATTAATTTATTTTTGAAATTTTATGGGCATTTTTATTTAGCCTATATGTGGAAAGGTGTCGGATTTTCTGGACCAAGAGTGGCAGAGAGTTGCAAGCTTTGATGTGCATCCTGGGAATTGAAACAGAGTCCTCTGGAAGAGCTGCCAGTACTTTAACCACTGAGCTATATCCCCATCTCCATTTTGTCGGTTTTTTTTTTACATACACACTTTACTGTTTATCTTACCAGATATTATACAACAAATTCATTGAAGGTTATAGAATAAATACTAAAATTTGACAATTTGAGAAAAAAAAGAATGTAAAGAACAATGGATACTGAAATCTACATTATAATAAAGTAATAAAACTGGGAGACAGACATAGGATGAGGGGAATGGATAACATTAATAAGGCCTCAAGATTATATGCATTATTGAAAAAGTAAAATATATTAAATAAACATTAATACACTCAGAGATAGTTATTTTAGTTGAAGGATTAAACTTTGTGTCCATACATATTGAATATTTTCGTTTGGGATTATTAGGTAACATACTTGACATTCTTGCTATCTTTTAATGTATTCAATTAAGTATAGATAGTTTTTGTGTAATTAGCATAGGAAGGAGAACAGTTTTTTATGTGGTTTGCAGGGCCATGATTGAAGGTCCTCTGCTCACTTCAATCTCCCTACAAATGTTGGAATTCTTTGGTGGTTGTGAGACCTCTCTCAATATTAGCACTCTTTTTTTTAAAAATTTTTTTTCCATTTTTTATTGGATATTTTATTTACATTTCAGATGCCATCCCCTTTCCCCATTTCCCCTCCCTAGAAAACCCCTATCCCATGCTCTCTTTTCCTTTTTGCACTTATACATTTTTTTAAAAAATGTTAATCAAAGGCTTTATAAGTTTGGTAATGCTCAGAAGTGTAACCCACTACCCAACCTAGATATATTAACTATCTTTGACTGGTGGAGATACATGAACATCTGCCTCCCTGTCTCCCCCCTCTTTCTCTCTCTCATCACCTAGCTTCTCCTTTCCTTCTTCTCCTCTCCTTACTCCTTCTCTTCCTCTCACATTAGCTCCTCCTACATATCACCCTTTCTGTTAAAATAAAACTTTTCTCTCAAAATACAATTAGAGCATAATTATGCCAATTTGTACCAGTGAGGTACAAGATAGTCCTAATACCCAGTCCATCATTTTGTTGACTAACCAGAACCTCTGTCATCTATCCTAACTAAAACACTTAGTTCTGAACCTGGCTTTTTCCTTGGCTTTAGAATGAATGTCAGCTGAAGATCATCCACTCAAATCTTTTCTCTCAAGGTAAATAGCCAGGATTGGCTATGAAACTATAATTATTAGCACTCTTGATATATCAACCCTTGTACTAGAAAAAACAGATGGGGACTAACTGTTTAATGCTGAAGTTAATTATACCATTAAAAAACTCTGTTTGTTATTGCTAAGAGGTTTATTGGACTGTGGCATTATTATTCATTAGCATTTGCAAGAAATGGATTTCATATAAAGCAACAAAGCATAAAAATCAACTGGTGTCCTGAAGTGATTTCTGCTTTGAGTTCTTTGATGATCAATTCATTTCTCTTACAGGTATTGTTTACTTAACATGGTTACATATGCCTACATGAAAGGAAGAAATTCTGTGTGGATACAGAAATAACCCCTGCTGTACCCTCTTGGCACATGTTTTTAGGCTCCTGAATGGCTGATAAGTGAAAATCACTTGATAAATCTCACTTCTCATGCAACAAGACTGATCTGTTATATTCATTTCTAAACCAGAGCCTGGATAGTGGGCAGAAATTATCCTCAGCTAGAATATAGATATTGTACTTTTGACGCATGGCCGCTCTTGAGATCTAGGCCCATTTGCACACATAGATGGCATCATCTCAATGAATTTTTTCTCCCAAAAATTGTCTGATAATACTTATGAAAATCTGCACATAGTTGTACTCTACTGATGATCCTTGTGGCTGCATAACCGACTGGAATATAAATAAGTGAACATATAAATGAACATGGGACAGCAGTGAGAAAACTCCAGTGTAAGAGCATAGTGAACAATGGCCAGAAAAGTGTGACACCAACAGATTTCAGCTAACCTATGACAGCAAGACCTCAAAATTTCAAGGCACTGAAGCACCAGTTAACAACCTTGAAACCAATGTTCTAAAGATGATTCTCAAGCTTTAATAGTTATAAATTCTCTGTTCAAATTAACTAAAATAGAGAAAATACAAATTGACAAACTCAAAAAAACACCCTGTAGGTACTACATAATAACAGACCTCAAAAAAAATTATTAGGAGAGAGTGAACCTGACATGATGGTAACAGAAATCATGCAGCTGACTTGCTATCAACCAGGCTTCTTTTGATGCTCTGACATACTAGCAACCAGGAGCTTCTTTATTCATATAATTTTCACAGAACAGTATTATATGAATAAATGTCCAAGTGGTACAGAATATATGTCTGACTTGTCTTTATATGTCCAGTGTTATAAGTTCAGTCATAATTAGAAATTACAAAAACATATTATTCATATTTTTATTAGACCTATAACTTGAATTTTAAAAATCTAAAGAATGTTACCTCCAAATCAAATAGTCTGCTTTTATGCCAGCAATGTTTCCTGTTAGAAAGCACTCCAAATAAACAGAAAATATCTGAACCAGTCATTTTATGAATAGCAAATACTAATATTAAATTTCTTTTACTATATATTTTGTCATCTACACTGGAAAGTCAGACAAGTATATTTCAGGCAATCTATCTTATTTAGTGAGTTCTATTCTTTCACAGGTATACTCTGTATGAACTCTTATTTTGAAACTATATCTTCAGAAATCTGTAAGATTATAATAAACAGAGACATTGAACATGGCATCTATTTTTCTGTCCAGTAAGAGTTTGTCAATTGTATCTATTTACCCTGCATCAATTATATTACTTGACTCATCTCAAGAGCAGATACTCCAAAAAAGATTCCTATAGTAATGGCCTCACATAGCTATGTGCTTATCTGGGTATAATGGTCTCTAGGGCAAAAAGAAGACTTCCAATTAGTAGACAGATACCGTTCATTTTAGGATTTTCCTAAAAAGGATCAGACATGATTTTTCTCATGTAAATTGAATCACAATGCAGAAAGTTTCCAATAATGCAAAACACCAAATAAAAAAGTTAGAGATAGAGGAACAGTAAGTTTAGTGATTCACTCAGCTTCACTAAAACTGTATCAAGCTGCTGTTCTGGCTTCATGACACTTTCCCTTTCCAGTACTTATGATCAGGCAGTGAAAGTAGAAAGGTGAGACTGGGGGGTTGAGTGAGGGATTTGTAGGTACAGAGAAGAGTGAGGAATATGAGAAGAAAGAAGTTGCTCTTCTACAAAACTACATGGTTAGAAATAAAAAGCAAATAACAAGTGCTATAATGCTGGGATAGGGGCTTGTTTCTCAACATTACACCTCATCTGTTATAGGCCAGAAATAAAGTATAAAAAGGTAAAACAAAAGCCATCACAAAAAAGGTTGAACAAAGCAAATCAAGGAATTCAAAAATGCTAAAAAGAGGAGGCACAAGATTTAGAGACCCATTTGTTCATACACTTACTTAGGAATCCCATAAAATAAATGATAATAAATTCTGAAACCCATGCAAGACATTATACTGAAACAGAGACCTTGGTACACACAGCTCTAAATAGAAAACTTCCCCACACACAATTCCACCACTCAGAGCTCAGGGAAACCCACAGCTGATGAGAATGAAAAAGTGTAAGAGTCAGAAGGGATGGAGGACACCAGGAAGAAAAGACCATCTAAGTCAACTGAGCAAAGATCATGTGAATTCAATAAGACTCATACAGCAAACACAGAACTAATATGGATCAGCACCACATCATCTATAGATAGATTATACATCTATACATCTATGTCTATGTCTATGACTATGACTATGTCTATGTCTACATCTAGATAGATAGATAGATAGATAGATAGATAGATAGATAGATATAGATATTATATATATTGGGTATATATAATCTATATATATATACTCTATATATCTAATCTATATATCTGTACATCTATACATCTATACATATATGTCTATGTCTATATCTAGATAGATAGATAGATAGATAGATAGATAGATTGATAGAGATTATAGCTCTCAATTTAGTACTACATTTTTCTATCCATTTTTTTTTCCATTGAACACATCTAGGCTATTTTTAATTTTGGCTATATCAATAGAGTAGCAATGAAGATGATTGAGCAAGTGTCTCTAGTGTGATGTAGAGTCCTTTGGGTATATGCTTTCAAAAGGGGCATAGCAGCATATTGAGGTAGATCTGCAACTTTTATTTTTTAAAACCCTTAATTTTAATGATAGTTTTAAATGCTTTAACTTTTCTTCTAGCCCACCACACAACAGAGGAACTGGGAAAAAAGAATACCAGGTGTTAGGAGTAATGGACCTGTTTAAAAAGTTTCTTCGGAGTGGCTCTCATTTATATTGTTTGGCAATTAGCAGTTTAGTTGACAGGTTAGCAGGCAACTATAGCTCTATCTACACACAAACACTTTATAGATACATTAGTAGTCAGGTTAGTAACAATGGTGACACAACCTAACAAAGACATTTAGGCCTCAGCCTTGGCTGGAGTCATCGGGAGGGACCAGCAGAAATACCAGTAGAAGTTTTTGGCTACGTCTCCCTCAGGGAAGCAAATATCAGCAATGACACTAGGCCCACAAGTGTACAACTAGCTCTATAAAGAAGTCTCGCTCAGTCTCTGTCACTCTATCAAGTCCTATTTATACCTTCCAAACATCTTTTGTCCTCCACTTGTCTTGGATCAGCATGCGCATCTAATTTTACTGAGTTTGAGGAGTCCTGACAAATGTAAGTCAACTATGAAAAGTAAGGCAGACCAATATATGTGTATTATTAGCAATGAATTCTAATCACATGTCATTTCCTTTCCGAGTTGCATAGTGACTCACAGTACTGGAGTGAAGCTGTCTCCTGTTCATGACTGAACCACACAGGAGACCCCACTCAACCAAGGTTGGGACTCTGTATTATACTCGACCTCCTGGTGATTCTAGGCTGATTTCCATTTTAGCCCCTATGGAATAGTGTGTCTTTGATCTTTCTGGCATAGTTTTAAATTCAATGAGAGACATAGACCTCTCAGAGAGCCTGTTTCCTACATATCCAGAGTGCTGACTGCTAATTTGATATCCAGATGCATAGGAGTCAAATGCCACAATCAAGGCAGTAACACTTGCTTGTTCAGAAAGTCCACAAAGTGAGATCTAACCCACAGGCAGCGGCACAGCTCAGATTCATGAGACCACTCTTGTGCCAATTGACAATATGAATTTCTTGAGAAATATAATCATTTCATTATTCGTCATACAACATGTGTCCATATTTATGGACTACAGAATTATATTTGGTTTACATATTTGCCGAATAATTTTGTTAAGCAAAAACTCTTCCATTATTCTTTATTAATATGCACTTGGTTTCTTTACATTTTAGTTACCATTATGATATAGAACTCCCGATGTAGTACCTCAGTTTACCTGTGTAGATGCCACCTATCTACCCCTGACATTACCAAATTCCATGCATCTATTCCTACCTCATGTAGTTACTGTGTTTTCCTTTCAATAAGGAATAATGAAATGAGGCTGTTCTGTTTCTTTATATTAATATGGTCCTGTAGTTTTGTGAGTGGCAACACAATGACCTCTATTATTAATAGTATGACTATGTGTGTGTGTGTGCGTGTCTGATTTCCTAAAATGATTGACTATAATCTGAAAGTGTAAGCCAAACTTCTTTGGTCATTTTGTTTCATGAGAGCAATAGAAACCTTATGTATATATGTCATTTATAGAAGATGAGCTGATACACTCAGCCTTGTTGGAACTGGGCATCTACTAGATTCTTGAACTGTCCTTTCATATCTAGCCATTGTTACACTAGTAGGACTACAGCTTGCTATTGGGGCATCATTAAGAGTGGTTTGTTCCATGTTGAGACTTCCTTAAGGAAAGGTAACATTTCATTTCCAAATGGCTCTTAGAATTTATACATGATCATCAAATTCTTTACAAAATATTGTTCCAGTTGTGGTAAAAAGACACTATGATGACCATAGGGTAATATGGGTCTTTATTGACAACTAAAATAAAAGACAGATTAACCAGGAAGCTTTTAAATATATTCAGAATAAATTCATAGCAGAGGGAAGGCAGATCAGATAGCTTAGAATACACACTAGAAAAACATAGGAAGGATACTGCACTGGACACACAGTAAGACATTCATTAGCTCTAGAATGCCTGGACTCTGAGTTTAGTGCACAAATGTCAAAACTTGAATTTTCAAATTGGACAGAGAAACAGAAGACACAATGAGGTAATGCATTAATAGAATAAATTTGATTGAATTTTTAATTGCATGACTTTTTAGACTTTTATGTGCAGTCCTCTGTTTGGAGCCGACTTTTAGCAGAAAGCGGCTAGAAAGCAGCTACCATCTTTGCAGCCATCTGGAGCCATATACCCTGATAAGAGACTTATTTTTCAACAAGCTTACAACAGCTGAGCACACTCTGATAAACATCTTGTTTATCCCACATAACTTGTTTTGCTGTTTAGTGACCCCAGCTGCATGGTGCAAGTGGTAAAATGTCTTCAACTGTGTTCTCCTGCTTGTGCTTACAAATACCCAGGATTTCCTTGCAATAGAAGGACAAATAAGGAGTAAATAGAATATGGAAGACAGTAAACGAGACTTGATTACAGACCCTCTGGCTTGTCTCTATTCTTCATGTCTCTTCCCCTTCTTCCCCTCTCTCTCTTGCTAAACCCTGACCCTTGGACCGGAGCAGCAGAGCAGGCTGGGACATTCTGACCCCCAGCATGGGGCAAAGTGGTCCTCAACAGTCCTCAAGAAGAGAATATTGTGGATAGCCAACAGTGCTTACCTCTGACAGAGCCTGACTTCTCCTTTTGTTTGTTTCCCTCTACATTGCTAATATTCTTTCTTGCTAATATTCTGACTTGACCATCAGTATAAGGGAAAAGTCTATCCACGGTCCTGAGCCTTCACTAAATCTGGTCCTGGTGCCCACAAAGAATCAATTTTACACTCAGATTTACTTTCTGCCTTTTTTCTGGAAGAGGGTCTCAGTGACATATTTGTTTTAAAATATGTCACTCAAACAGTGAACTCTGAACTTTACATTTTGAGATATGATCAGTTTTTTAGAGATTATAATTGTAAAGATGAACCTGCTGCAAAAGACATCAGACAGAAAGAACAGATACAACAGTAAAATATCAATTATGTCTGCCTCTACATCAGTGATGAGCTGGAATCTGTGTGTTCTGAGCGCCTCCTGCTGGACATAGATACATGAAATGGTGGGGTTTTTTGAAGACTTTTCATTGTAGTTCTTGTAAAGTACTATGTGGCTGTGTCCTCAGGTTTCAGGTTGTACATTTGCAGGTAGACTATGCTTTGAGAATCATCTCTGTAGATGGTAAATCTGTCTTTCACTGAGTCAGCATAATATGTTGCATAATTATAAGTTTTACTTGTTACACCAGAAATCTATTCCAGATCCTTTTTCTGTGGTCTGGTGGACCCAGGACATGGTATAGTTATTGAAGGTGAATTCAGAGGCTGTGCAGGAGAGTTTCAATGACCCTTTAGGTTGCACCAATCCACCCACAGACTCAACAGCTTCACCTCACAATGCACACCTGCAAACACAGAGAGGATCCTGATCAAAAAAACTGTCACACATGCCCACTATCACACTCATCTTTGACTACTCATGCACACACTATTGTGTGTTGTCCATAATTACTTTGATTAAAAACAATAACAAAAACCCACTTCAGCCCCAACATCATGTTCAATTTCTATTGTCAGTGCTGAACACTGAATGGGAAGATAGCACTAGAGTTCTCTGCCTGAACTTCAGGGTCAGGGCTGGGTTGGTTTTAATGAGCAGGGAAGACTTTATTTGCATATGTTCTGGCTATAGCTTATGCTCTGCCATGTGAGCCTTAGGGACACCAATGAATTCTCCAAATATCAGAGAGAAAATGAGGTAACATTACCATGTGTTCATTAAAATATTATTCATTATGTGTTTGGAATATTATTTCTGCCTCTTATGTGAGGCATCCTTTTCATTTCTGTTGTGAATTCTCTTAGAGAAAGTCTCACAGCTGAGGCTCTCCTTCGGTTTCCTGTGTAATCAATTATTGCCTTCAATTTCTGACTCCCCTGCCTCCATCTACAGAGAGCTGAGACTGCAGTTGTGTGTCTGGTTTTACACAGTGCTTTAGTCTCAGTCCTTTATGCTCACTAGGCAAGAATTCTACCAACTGACTCCTATTTCCAGCATGTTGGCTTATGGTCTGTTAATACCTATCTCACTTTTCTCTTCTACTTCACACCTGTTGCTTACCTTCATTCTCCATACACATTACTTAAAAACACATTTGTTGTATACTCTGCTTTTGTAAAAACATACACTTTGGTGTCAGAGGATTAGGGCAGTTGACTTGGCAGGCAGTGGGTGGGTGGTATCCAGGACAGTGCATGGCCTGCCCATTTAGAGAATTTTTAATGCCTTGTATAGTTTTTATATCCCTATTTATGTACAGTTCCCATCACCCAAGTGCCCAATTTGTAGGTCTGGTGTTCACTCTCTGCTCCACAATACAGAGATCAAGTCCTATATCTTGATTTTCTTCAGCTTACAGTTAATCATTCAAAAATAAAATAATCAGAGTTCTTAAAGACTTCCTTTCTGTATTCCAAGGAGCTCTGAGATTGTTATTCCCAAATCAATTACCTTAATCATATACCTTTGCTTCCCAGAATTTTCTCAGAGACTTTTCATTACCCAGTAAACTAAGTACAAGGACCAGTTTCATATTTGGGGTCTTTATGTTCTGGATCTAATCTAATTTTCTTGTATTGTGTCATCCATGTCTCTTAGTTCCTGGGTTCCCGCAAAAGCTAGAACACTTGCTATCTCTAAGCATGACTATACTTTTGTTTGCATGCCCTTATAGAGAGAAAACTCCCAGAGCATGGGCTTGGAGCATCCCTCAAGTCTAAGCTGTTTTCCAAGCTTTGTACACATTCATTTATTTCTCTGACCTCCAGGGACCTGCTTTAACTTCTTATACAATATTCATCGTGCTGCCTTCCTGTCCTGTCTAGCAGGGCATTGAACAGGGGTCCAGGGAGATCATCTGAAAGAGAAGATGGGAGACAGGTGAATGCAAAGAACGAGCAGATTGTTTATAGTCTGATCAAACTGCCGATTTTACTTTTTTGCACACAGGGGTCATATACAGAAAAAGGCAGAATGTGGAGAAGGGGATGACACAGGAGTGTAGGTGTTCAGAGGGAGTACAGATATCTTCCAGAACAGAGTATCAACTGGGTGAAGGTTCAGGGGACAGGTTACTATGACACGAACTATGATTCACATGTCCTTACCTAAGTTGGTACTATCCATCAATGCTACCCAAGGTCTATGACTATCCACAAGACCTATGACTACTTGTTCTCATCCATGCTGGTAAATTCCCACCAAAGCTGCCTCTTTACAATATCTTATAGCTATCTGTTTCAGTGTTTTTCCACAGAGACCAAAGACTTTGTGTTAGCAAGCTGACTTAGGCCTATTGCTGATTATAGGCCTTCAGTGTATAAGCAAGGCTGCCCCTGACACCTTCCATCATTTATTTTCATCAGCCATATCCTTGTCTAGCCATTGCAAAGTTGCCACAGGCTTGTACAGCTAATCTACACCTGTCTCTGTTCACTACAAGCTAAAGTGAAGAAGCCATGCCCTACACATTGGGAAATCCTCATGGTGTCTGGCCCAGAAGAAGCAGCCAGTAGATAGTCCTACAGTAGAACTGATCCAGGTAATTCTTGAATTCTGTTGAACTGAGCTTGGTGGTGGCTGAATTGAGTTGAATTTTTCTTGGTAAATTCTATCCTGATTGCAGGAGAGTTAGAAATGACAACCATTTCACAATGAACAATGAAGATACTCAACCCAGTATAGTACAGAAGGCAATTCCATCTCTTAGCAGAGTAAATGAAGTGGGGTGAAATTTTTATTGAGATCTTAAGACCCTCTCCTAGGAAACTGGAATTGGGAAGTATAGGAAATAAATGACCTTCTTCTGTTTTCTTTGTCATGCATATACACTCCTATTTAGAAAATGACATAATTAGCCAGGCAGTGGTGGCACATGCCTTTAATCCCAGCCCTTGGGATGCAGAGGCAGGCAGATTTCTGAGTTTGAGGCCAGCCTGGTCTACAGAGTGAGTTCCAGGACAGCCAGGACTACACAGAGAAACCCTGTCTCGAAAAACAAACAAAAAAAAAAGAAAGAAAAGAAAAAAGAAAAAAATGAGAAGAGCATGCGTTTTAATTATTTTGAAACAAGCAGGGTTTGTTTAAAAGTAAAATGCAGTAATTGAGTATAAAAATGAATTAAACAAAAATAAAACATGTAAACAATTATAATATGAAGAAACCTTACCTCTTGCAAGACCTAGTCTTGCCCCTACTGATGTTCTTTCACCTTGGCTAACTTCAAGGGAGAAGCAGAGCTCCAGAGCTGCTAGATGGCAAAATAGATAGTCACAGAGTGGATACATAGACAGTGGAATATTACTCAATTTTAAACCACGAATTCTGAAATTTAAAGTTATGTGAAAAAACCCGGGGAAATATGCTGAATGAGGTTACCCAGGTCAATTAAGACAATCACTTCATGTTTTCAGTCATGAGTAGTTCTCAGACTTGAGTATTACATCTGTGTATTTAATTTGTAGAAGCCAAATAACTAAAAATGGATCACTAAGGTATGAGTAATTAATGTAGAGGATACAGCAAAATACAAATAAATGAAAACAGATGGGAATATATTTGACACAGAAAGGCTGAAACATGAAGTATTGCAAAGTGAAGACAATAGATGTTGGTAAACCAAAATTTAGCATCATAAAAAATATGACAAAACCTAGATTTTGAAATAGGAGTAAAAATAAAACTAGATGTAAATTGCATGTGTCATGAGAAATCAAAGCAAGAATAATGGGAATATTCTAAAGTATATTATGGAGTAAAGAGAAATGATTACAATTTTATTTTTATAATAAATTTTCTGGAAATAATGAACTATTGATACTTGTCTAGTTTAAAATTCATGTAGCTATACATAATAACATAAAAATACATGCTACAAAATATGACGCTGTTCATGTATGTTTTACTCTGACTTGAGAATCACAAATTAGTTGTACCTAATATGGCAGGAGAGAAACAGATGGAACCAATTGTATGGCTTCTCTTCTATCACTTGACAGAATATCCATGATATCCTGGGGATAGTGCAACACCCTCAGAGCAACATCTTATTCTAGAGAACACTTATCCCTAAAAATCAGGGTCCTGGATTGGCACTACTTGGCATTTCAGCTTTGGTTCTAGTCAGAATGTCAATAAAGCTATACTTCTTAGTTCAGTATGGTGGGATGCTGACGGATATCATAGATTGTAATATACAGGAGTTTTTGCTTCTTTAGCAGTATGGATTTATATAGACATCTTCCTATCATAACAAAATGTATTTACAAAATTATTGGACTCTCTCAGATTATGGAGAGATGGTTTTAAAGTCTTCTCCTAACTTAAACTCATTATTACAGTATGAGGATGACCTGGTGCAATGCCTGTGAAACTATATACTTTTGCCAGAATACATACAACCTTTCCAGCATTCTACCATTCAACCATCGCTCAATAGATTACTTCGCCCTTCTTCTCTTGCTGGAGTATGATTTCATTGACCACAAATATCTAAATCTTCAACAAATGGTACTAGACTAAAGGGATGTCTACGTGTAGAAGAAAGACAATAGATTCATACTTATCAGTGTACACAAAACTCACATCCCAATGGATCAAGAACCTTAGCATAAAACCTGATACACTGAATCTCATAGAAGAGAAAGTGGAAAATACCCATGAACACACTAATACAGTTCCTGAAAGAAACAAGTTCCTGAAAAAAAAATACCAATGGCTCAGGCTCTATGATCAATAATTGATTAATGGGACCTTATGAAACTACAAAGCATTTGAAAGCCAAAGGATATTGTCAATGGGACAAATTCTTTTGTATTAAAGGAGAGTTACTGATTTCTTTAGTTAATTTTGTATCCAGCCACATTGCTGAGGCTGTTTATCAGCTATAGGAGTTCTCTGGTTGAATTTTTGGGGTCGTTCATGTTTACTATTATATCATCTGCAATGATATAATAATATCAAAATATAATGATATTTTGACTTCTTTTCTAATTTATATCCCTCTTGGTCTTTTTTAGTTGTCTTATTGCTCTATCAAAAACTTCAAGTACTATGTTGTAGTGGGAGGTATTTAGCAAAGAAGCACCTGGCTAGCTCCTAGATTAGCCACCCTCCAAGTTTTCACTCTAATGCTCAATAGACTGGAGCTCCAGAATCTCAACACCCAGCTCTCCAAGTTCCCACTGGCTGGTCACTACCACAACATTTCTGTGTTTCAAACCCCCATGGCCTTTGAGGGGCACATCACACAAACCAAGGCTTTGCCACCATACCTTTTTTTCTCAAACTTGCTCCGGGCCCTGTGAGAAGAAAAATACCACACAGAGTTTAGGAACAATGTTCACTCAATCTCTGGGTGCAACAACTAAAACCTAATTGCGTAAGCCTAAGTAAATCTAATCCTCTGGTGGCAAATCTTTTTGAATTTACCATGATATCAGGAAATTCTACCTCTACATCTTTTTTATTAATTGTATTTATTTACATTTCAGATGTTATCCCCTTTCCTCATTTCCCCACCACCACCAGAAATCCTGTATCCAGTCCCCCTCCTGTTACTTCTATGAGGGTGTGCTCCCAACCATTGACCCACTTCCACCTTCACACCCTCAAATTACCCCACATGGGACATCCAGCCTTCATGAGACCAAGGACCTCCTCTCTCACCAATGCCTGACAAGGCCATCCTCCCCTACATATACAGCTGGAGCCATGGGTCACTCCAAGTGTGTTCCCATCTACCACTGCATCTTGTTCATGTGCTCACCTCTGTCCAAAAGGACCCTCTCTCCTCCTTTCCTCTCTTCCCCTATCTAGCCCAGAAGTCCCTCCTACTCGCCCAGTGATTGACTCCTTTAGCCATTAGGGGATTGGTTCACAAGAAGTCACCCAAGTACAAAACTCATTCCTTGTCTGCAGCCCCTCCCAGGAGAACAGAAAGTAACCTCAAAATGCAGGCAACACAGAGCCATCTACAACAAAACATTGAATATATAGGGAGAGAGTGGGCAGCCTTATTTTAATGGAAATGCTTTAAGTTCCTCTCCATTTGGTTTGATGTTGGCTATTGGCTTGTATATTGCTTTGATTATCTTTAGGTATGTGATCTGTATCCCTGATTTCTTTGGATACACAAGGTGGCCCCAACCTAGTCAAAGGAGAAGGGGACAGAAGGGGTGAAAAGATTATTAAAGGATGTGACCAGGAAAAGGCAGTGATCAGAATAAAGTGAATAATTTTAAAAAACCAATAAAATTAATATTAAGAAAAAGAAGAAATGCTAAGTTTTTCTAGAAGAAATTACCATATTATAAACACACACACACACAATGAGAGAGAGAGAGAGGGGCATACAGATCATCATAAGTCACACAGACATACACAAACACACAGACATACATACAAACCAAAATACAGACACACACACACACACAGAGAGAGAGAGAGAGAGAGAGAGAGAGAGAGAGAGAGAGAGAGAGAGAGAGAGAGAGAGAGAGAGAGAAAGGTTTAGGCCCAAATATTTTACTTACTTTTCACTACACCTGAGGCATTTTACATATGCCTCATCATCAAATCTTTTATTAAGTTCTAGCCTCTGGTTATACTTTGAATGATTTAAACAGAGACATAAGTTATCAAGTCTTGGAACTTGGGGATAAGTGAGATTTACACAATAAAGATATTATCACAATTCTCTTTTAACCTTTTAGAATTAATTTTTAATTTTTATTGAAAATAGATTTTCATGAAATATTCTGATTACTGATTTCTCTTCCCCAACACCTCCCTGATTCTTAACTACCATGAACCCTAATTAGAAAACAAACAGAATTTAAAAATAATTGAAGAGAAAAACAAAATAAAATAAAGAAAAACCAAGCACAGTGGGATAGAGCAAAATAAACAAGAAGAAAAATCACCAAAACAAAGCACAAGAAATACAGATGGACTCAGAGACACACTAGTTCACAAATACTCTGTTGCACAAGGATGAGCTACAGGTACACAATGATTTATGAGAGTCAATGCTATATTGGATTAGGTCTATGTTCTATAAAAACTAGTGACTAAAGAACTGATTACTGGGACTGGGAAGAAATAATATGTGAGACCAGAGATTTGCATATGATCAAACAACCTACCCCAATTAACATGTACATACACTGATTTGACAGGTGAATTTTGTAAAAAGTGATTTAATAATGTTTTTGCCAATGTACAGGAATTATACTTACATGAGTGTGCATTCTGATATAAACTTCTCTTAGATTCTAAGAGAATGAAACTTGTGCTGGAACACACAGCCAGGGTTAATAACACACCTGGCTTCACTTAATACTTAAGACCAGGAAAGGTGTTTCTGTTTGCCTTCAGCTTGTTGATTTGGATTTTACAGGTCAAATTTCTACTATACTTCATTCCCAGTCATTTCAATAAAATCTCCCACTACTCAGCCTCAAGATATATTTTTATCACGCATCATATGGTTTTCTTTTTTTATTGTTTTATGAAAGAAGAAACATGTCAATAAAGGTAGGCACTAATGAAGACATGGACAAGGTACAGTGTACTGTTGGTTTATCCTGAATGAACATCACTTTATTATTAGATGTTGTTTTACAAAGTTCACAAAGGTACTATAGGACTATGAGGAAGAGGCAGAGAAATGGATGCCCAAGATGATTATTCTTACATAAGTCTTCAGGTCAAACTTTTATGTCGTTTTAGTCCCAGAGCAGCTTCCTGCACCTTTAGGGTTTTTGACACACTCAGGATGTGGTTACAACACTGTGTCTTGTACAGTAATAGACCGAAGTGTCCTCAGAGGTCATACTGATGAGCTCCATGTAGGCTGTGCTGGAGGATTTGTCTGCAGTCAATGTGGCCTTGCTCTTGAACTTCTCATTGTATTCAGTATAACCACTTCCAGGATCAATAGATCCAATCCATTCCAGGACTTGCTCAAAATTCTGCTTTACCCAGTGCATTCGATAGTCAGTGAATGTGTAGCCAGAAGCCTTGCAGGGCAACTTCACTGAAGCCCCAGGCCTCACCAGCTCAGCTCCAGATTGCTGTAGCTGACTCTGGGAGTGGACACCTGTGGATAGAAAGGGAGGGTGGATGTTATTGTCACCCCAGTCCCACTCTCTTCTTCAATTTGGAAAACTTCAGGCCTCTTACCTGCAGTTACTGACAGGAGGAAGAGAAAAATGCAGCTCTCTTCCATGGTTAGAGTAGATGTGTTCAGGGACTGTGGAGAGGACACTTATATGATATTTGTTTGGGGGTGTGGACATCCCTGCATTTACAACCAGATGCAAGTAATTTACATATTCATAAGCAGGATACTTCTTAGATAAGGACCTAGATCTGTAGACAGGAATGACTGAGAAGGTATAATGATCAGGCATTAGATTTCTGAGGTCCAAGGTGTAATTCTTTCTGAAAAAATGCATCTGACACACTTTCCCTGAGCCCTGTGCATATACTGTGTATATAACTTTAGGGACTAAGCTATCAATAGGTCTTAGACTGTTGCTCTTCTTTGAGACAATGTTATCAATTGATTTACAGATGGCAGTTGTGAGGATGATGGTAGTGATGGAAAATTTTAAAAAGGCTAAGTTTGGAAAACTTAGAGCTTTCTTTCAGATATATGCAATTAATATTTGCTTTTCCAATGGTTTATGTAGGGGGAGGAGCTAATCACAAAAATTTAGTTCCCTACTTGTTTCTTGATTGGATCAATAAAGATAGCAGAAGCCAATCTCTGGGCCAAGGATAAGGTGAGATTTCCAAGCTGGACATGAAGAGAAGGGGGCAGAGAAAGGATAGGGAATTTGGACCAGGGGTTGGAACCAATAGGAAGGACAGACATTTGGTCCCTGGGACTGATAGTTTGTAGTCTCTGAAGGCAGCTGTGGAGGCTAATGATGATGGGGCAGGATATTTATTATTAGTGTAACAGTTGTGTTATCTGAGGGCTGCAGGGGTGATAGGTCAGTGGAAAAGTAGCTCCAGATATTATCAGGAGGGACAGTTGTTGGGCAGGTTAGCAGAGCCAGCCAGACAAATGGGCTGGATGGAGATAGAGCCAGAGGTGCTAAGATGTGAGGGGTGGCAGCTTCTGGCAAGAAGACAAGGCAAGAAGCAAGCGTGCTTTTTAAAATTACATGTAACAGGGTTATATACTGAAAAACTCACTAAAATGACCAAAAATAATCAAAGATTATTGTAGCACTGTCTTCTACAACTAAATTATGGAAATCAAAACTATACATGTGAGTCTCATCAGAGGATTTCATCAGTATGGTTATATATAATAAAAACATATAATGTACATAAATATATACGTATTATATATAATTATACCTATTCTGTTGATATATATACATATATATGTATATATACACATATATATGTATATATATATGTGTATATATATTATATATATATATGCATATATATATCAAAGATTATTGTAGCACTGTCTTCTACAACTAAATTATGGAAATCAAAACTATACATGTGAGTCTCATCAAAGGATTTCATCAGTATGGTTATATAATAAAAACATGTAATGTACATAAATATATATGTATTATATATAATTACACATATTCTGTTGATATATATACATATATGTATATATATACATTATATATATGTGTGTATATATGTATATATACACACACACACACATATATATATATATATCAGAAAGGAAGAAAAAATTAAACTGCTTTGGTGAAATCAATGCAATTTGAGATAACTATTTTAACTAAGACCATCTCGGAAACACAGACATTAAATTAAACTCTCATTAGTAGCTTTTGGATATTTTATGTAGTATGTAACTATGTATGTAAACACATAAAGATGCATTATTGAAATTGTCTAGTAGAATTAAGGGGAAGTTAGGAAGGGCAAAAAAAATGAAAAGTAGAGGTTCTACTAGAAATATGTATAGTGTACAAAATATACCTATATGAAAATTATAAACATATGTAAAACTTATCTCTGTATCTCATGAAGAGTTTTATTCTCTGAAATTTTCAATAATGTATGAAATATGCTATGATCTACCACCACTACACTCAGGGCTTGCACCACTATCTACCAACATTGGGTCCTTCTGGTTTCTCTTGGGACATTCTAATAAGTTTCTCATCATCCTGACTTCTTGTTTCATTTACTGATAACTCAGTTAGTATATTACTATCTATATACAGATAGCTATTGTCATCAGCAGTACATAGTTAATCTTCCAAATTTTTCTTTGGCAAATAGTCATCAAATGCCAATAGAGCATCACTTTTGTGTGGTCCTTCAGGAATTCTCCATTCATATTGTAATTTTTTTACATTGTTATACTATGTTTCATGGTGATAAAAAGTTAAACAAGTACATACGTAGATATATTATTTTATGTTACAACTTAGAAGGGGTTTTTTTTCACAAAATTTGTAGAATAAAAGTATTGACTTAACCATATAATGAACTTGTGTAGCTAGAAAATAGATAAGTAATATTTAGTCTGGTATTAATTACTTTTAGTGGAAAGATGTAAAAAAAATTGACCCCAGAATCCTCTCTTGTCCCAGGCCTCTAGCTATTCACCATAGATACCCCACACAGACCAATTTCTGTTCTCACTTACTGCTCTCTCCCACAGACCTTTTCCTCTGTGAGATGGTCGACTGTGAGAAGCACCTGGGTGCTTGGTCGAGCATGAGCTTGGAACCCCAGACCCTTATTGGACGGCAGGAGTTCAGCTCTGCTCCCAGGCCCTCGTTCTTTTCATTTAGCTTCAGCCTCCACAACCCCACCAACAGAGAGGTCTATGACCATCAGTCAGGAGAAACAATGCCTCAGGCTCTCCCACATGCAAATGAGGTATCTCCAAGCTCTCAGACCAAGCCAAGAAACATTATCTGCTGCCAGACCCTAACCCACCCTGAAACTGTATATAAGGGCTCTATTTAGGAAAAGGAAAGTGCTCAAGATTCATCCTGGTGTCCGAGAGTTTCTGTCACAAGAGCTATAACACTTGGGGAGGGATCTGCTCTCCCAGAACCTGCCTGGGACACCAAGCTGCCTCCTTGCCAGCTAGCCGGGTTCTTATCAGCCTAGCCCAGGCCTAAAACAGATCAGTACAGAGAGACAGGTGCATCACCTGGGAGTGACCAGTCAGTGACAGTGGCTAGCAAGCAGAGGCAGCAGCAGGGGCAGGCAACCTGCCCTCCCTGCTCACATTCTGTGTCCTTTGGCCCAGACCTCCCACAGCAGGCCGTGCCAGAGACCTACAGACAGTGGAGACACAGGCCAGAGGCAGCACAGAGACAGTAGTGAACCCTCCCTGCTCTCACCCTGCCCCCAGCCGGGAGATCGTCATGGGACACCCTCCAGAACAAGAGACCCACATTCTCCCACCTGATCACCAACTATTTTTCCATCTTTGCCCCCTATATTTCCCAGTTCCCTCTCTCCATCAACCTCCAATGATGATTTTGTTTCCACTTCTGAATGAGATCTGTGCATCCTCCATTGGGAACTCATTATCCCTTTCTTTGGCTCTACGTATTATAGCACTGTTGTCTTGCACTTTACGGCTAATGTCCACTTACAAGTACATACCATATATCTCTTTCTGGCTCTGGGTTACCTCACTTGGGATGATATTCTCAAGTTCCATCTACTTGCCTGCAAATTTCATGAAGTCTTTGT
Source organism: Arvicanthis niloticus (assembly GCF_011762505.2). Classification (NCBI taxonomy): domain Eukaryota; kingdom Metazoa; phylum Chordata; class Mammalia; order Rodentia; family Muridae; genus Arvicanthis; species Arvicanthis niloticus. The sequence continues at coordinate 4,283,075 of NC_133430.1, read as the reverse complement.
TTTTAATGGCAGAGTAGTATTCCATTGTGTAGATGGACCATATGTTCTTTATCCATTTTTCAGTTGAGGATTATCTAGGCTGCTTTCTGCTTCTGGCTATTATAAATAAAGCTGTTATGAACATAGTTGAGCAAGTATCCTTGTGGGATGGTGGAGCATCTTTTGGCTATATTCCTAAGAGTTATATACCTGGGTCCTGGGGGAGATCTATTCTCAGTTTACTAAGAAAGTACCACATTGATTTCCAATGTTGTTGTACAAGTTTGCACTCCTACTAGCAATCAATCCCTCTGGCTCTTCTTGGAACCTCCTGATACATCTCTCTCTCAACATTTTAACAAGGTTTGTTTCATTAACAAAAGACACAATAAGTTCAAACAGTGCCATATACATATATATATACATATACATATATATATATGTGAATAATGAATTAGTGAATATATATAAGTGAATTTTATATATATATATATATATATATATATATATATATATATATATGAATGAAACACATTCACATATATATATATATATAGGGATATATATATATATATATATATATATATATATTTCATTCACATATATATATAGGGACATCTAGAAACCTTTCAAAAGAATAGGGATTACATTTTCCTCATCTGTCAACAAATGCCAATAGACCCAAAACAAGGTGTTGACCCCCAGAAGTCCCTCCTTGTCATGTTGAAATATTTTTATTGGATATTTTATTTAATTACATTTCAGAAGGCCTCCCCACTCCCCATTTCCCCTTTATAGAATCCCCCATCCCATTCCCCCTCCTCCTTTTTGCTTTTATATCATTTTAACTATTTGCAAGTATTAAGGTCAGTACTAGATTGAGAGATTAGCAGTACACTAGATGAATATAGTCAAGAAACAAGCAACACTATAAACACAAATAGTCAAAGAACATGTGAGGCAATAAATAAAATTCTGTGAACATTCCCATGATTGCTGTTTCTAAGGATTTATCAGGATGATGAAAATGTCTGAGCTAACTTCCCTGGCCTAGTCCAAAATCATCTTCATGTCTGAAGCCTACTTCCTAGTTCTAGCCTAAGATTTAGATTCCTGCCTAAAATTACTTCTTTGTTCTAGCCATGTTGTAATATTTTTTAAAAATATATGCTACACACTGTATTCTGATTAGAGCTGGCCAGAAGTGTGCTAAGTGCATGTAAGAATCGTGGAAAATAATGTGTGAATTTCATTTTAAATGTAGGTCCAAAAAAATCAAAATGACATTTCTAAGCTGACAATTAGACACATTTGCCTGCTCAGCAATTTCACAGGCTCTTATGATGTACCTTTGACTGATTTGATTTGATTTGTTCAGGTCTTGTGCTGGTAGCTATAGCTGCTGACAGAAGTGATCAATGGCCATATAAATTCATGCAATGGCATTTCATGACAATTCACATCATATTCTGGATCTTACATTCTTTCCAAGCCCTGTTTTGTGGTGCTCCTTAATTTTTGATGTGTGGTTGCAAGATATGACTCCTCAGTGGAAGACTACTCTTACCCACATTGTCAGTGCTTTGAACAGTATGGAGTTCTATTTTAATTATTATGCACATGCACACACACATATACATACAAACACACACACAAACACACTAGATTTTTTCTGTGCTCAAGACTAAGAGCAGGATTAATCTATTAGATATAAAAGAAAGATGTTGGTAGCTTGACCATTAGCAATGAAACTAGGGTTTACATGGTCCTATATGGTCTGTAGCTGTGGGCTTTTGAATATGCTTACCTGGTATTGTAAGAGTCTTGTGAGCCTTAGCTTACCAGAGTCACCCTGAGTGAACCATGCAGAGACATGAATTGATGCAAAAAGCAAGAGGAATTTTAATGATCCAATACATTGGGGTCATCCTGCACTCAAAGGAGGGGTGGCGACCCTGGGCAGCTAATTTAGTCAGTTTTTATACAATTTAAGGGGTAGACTAGAGAAAAAGTGACTTGACACAGTATGATTGGCAGAACAGTGTGACTTTTAAACTGATTGGTCTTTGAGGAATGAGGTGGCAAGGACCTCCCTTGTCTATAGGTGTCAAGGGTTGGTCAGTCCTGAGGAATGTGTCTATATTCTCTGTGCCTTCCCCACCTGCAGGTGGGTTTCCTCCCTTGTGGTCTGAAGAATGTTAATCAGCCTCTCCCTTTCTCCTCTGACCAAGGAATGTTAATTAGTCTCTCCCATCCAGCAAGTGTTGGGAGATCTTTCTAAAGTTCCTGAGCTGACCAGGAATGTTATTTATCCTCTCCCTTAATGGGGGACAAGTGTTCCACAGTTCCTCTTCATTATGAGGTCTTTCCTATGGAGCATATAATTATTCCAACTAGAAACCAATTGTCAGCTACATAGCAGTCAGGCACTAGTGGGTTCATCTTATATGAAGGCTGATGTAGACATCAAGGTCTGGAACTGTGTAAGATCATTCATTTCTTTTTCTCTCCCTATAGACATCATATCATTTCCTGCACTACAAAACCTAGCCAATAAGGAGAATTTCCTGTTCCTGAGGGAACCCCAACTTCAACCTGCCACACCTTAGACTGCATTTCTCCATCCCCTGTGAGTGGTGTATTGGTGCTTCTCTAAAGCCCAGCACCTGACAGCTGTGGCACAGGGTTAACACAGTTAAGCACTCCCCATGTTTTGCCTCCCCAGCTGCATGTTTTATACCCCAAGGGTAGGACAGAATGAGGATGCAAAATTCACCATATCATTAACACATACTCGGGTTTTCAATGGGCTACTGCTTTAAGTTCTAAAAAGCTGATTGCATTATTGCACACTTATTGGAAATGACAGATGCTCACTCCCAAAGAGACTGGAGAACATATAGACTGACAGATAACACATAGATTTGATGGATAATCCATAAACAGAGTAACCAAGAAAAAAAATAACAGATACTGAAGACCCCCATACTCGGGAGACCCTTCCTCAAGCCTCCGGAATCGCGACCACCCAAAAATCACAAGAAACCATACCTGGATGCAATCAGCAGAGGTTTATTAGGGGAGGAGCCGGCGGTCAAAAACGACAAGCTCTTTAGCTCCAAGAGCAGGGTTTTTGGCCACGTGTGGTGGGATAAAGGGTCTTTTATAGCATGGGGTGGGGGCAGGAAGGCATTTTCGCGCGCTTACACATGATTGGTTGTTTTACAAATTTTGAACATAGCACTGGGAAGACCAAGGGAGGGGTAACCAAGAACAGTGGAACATTTCAGAGAATCTAGCCCAAATGATCTAGAGTCATGTGAGATCACTCTGCACACTCATTCTTCTCAAAAATGTGGTTTTCACCATGCTATTGTGTCCTATCCTGCCATTTACCATTTCAGATTAACTATCTTTACTTTTTCCGGCTATAGGGCTATGGCCTTCCTGCCTTGGGCGAGGCTTGGGGAATGTAATCCAGCAAGTGTCCTTCACCTGGAATGTGAAGGCCTGAAATCTTATTTTCAGTTCCGAGTTCTGTAAGGCGGAAAAATCTACACATATTTCATAAAATGGCCTTTATAATTTTTCACTCTACAATACAAAGAGAAAATGGGTAACAAATGCCACAGCTAGTTTTTTTTTTCTCAGATTAATCATATATTTTCCCTGAGCCTGAAACTGGAATTCGTCACCCCAATTCAGCGTGAAGCAATTGTAAAAAGACCATTGTCCTAATCCCTTAAGTTGTGATGGATGGTGTTACTTGTTGTTTATGGTTATTATCATCTAGGGTTGTAGGTTTAAATTATTGTATATTGATAGAAAATTAAGGTTGTTTTGTTTTTATTGTATACCAATAAGAATTTAATATTGTTTTGTTTTCATTGTATATTAATAGAAATTTAAGGTTGGTTTGTTAGACTATGTTATACATAAACTGATTATTTAAAATGACATAAAGTTCCAGTATTATTGATTTTGTAATTATTTTATGCATGTGGATGTTAGGGAAAGGACAATTCTTAAACAAAAAGGGGGTGTTAAGTGGAAGTTACACAAACACATGTGGTATTTTGCTAAGGCAAAACACATGGGAGGACACATGTTTTGAAAGAGTATAAATAGAACTCAGTAGACAGTGAGATCTTCTTAACAAACTAGCTTTATTGGTCTAGAATCTTTTGTGATCTTTGATTAGTTGAGAGAGACATTGCAGAGCACTTCTCGCATCCCAGATGGTTCCAGTTCCTCACATTGACTCATGCTGATTTAGCAGAAGCCTGATTCATGTTTAGTATCCTGACACTACTGTACTGCTGGTATCCTCACAAAATGAGATTGGAATTGCTCCAAAGCTACTTTTAAAATGGTCCACATCCTTTTGCCCTATATGTCATCTCTTCCCACCCACTCCCACCTTTGCATGGTGGGCTAGTAGGAGTATTGAAGAATTTGTGAAACTTTATTAAAAGTAGGTTTAAAAAAAAACACAAATTTACAAAGAAGTAGCCAGATAGTTCTGTAGTGATGGTAAACCATGTTCTGAAATTGCAAGGAATAAGCATTCTTGTGAAGACTGGCGTTATCACAGAAGGTAGACAATAATAAGGTATATATGAACTCTGGTGCCATGAGCATCTCCATTGATAATGGTATGCCCCTTCACTAATCACCATTTTCTCATATCCACCAATAACCATCAACTCAGAAGCCTGAGTTCTCTTGCATGTAGAATAAAATTTGGAGCCTTTTCAGTAGAATTCTCCATCAGCTCTATGATTAGTCTGCCTGTTACAGTATAACAACCATACTAAATACTGACCCCACTGTGTTTGTAGAATCCATTCAGTTTCAAATGAAGAAGTTCAAAATTCTGTTACATGGTGATCAATTTCTGCTTTGCATCTAGAGGAAGACAGGAATATGCTTTGGAAATTCATTGGTATTTCATGTAATATTTTTAACTCAGTATACAGTTACCTAGGTTCAAACTTAGAGAAGATGACTCACATTTACAAAAAGTAATCACTACGATGAGACTATCAGTTCTTAGCATAAAGATTTCTCATGCAGAGGAACTCTGCTGGAGAAACATGCAAAACAACTCAGTATTTTCAGCTATGATTCTCAGTGTCAAGCCCCTCGAGATCATAGGTACCATAAGTCGCTGTACTTATTATTGCTTGCATATTTATTCAAACTGAAGAGTCTTCAGGAAAACACTGATAAGTGTGACATCCCTATATTCCCCCAAACACTAGAAGTTGGCCTTGTGTCACTAAGGGCCACTCTTTATAAGGTTGTGGGTCACACAGGGCATAGATGCTCAGGGAGACAGGAAGCAGGAAGCTTGATGGTGATTCTCCCAGGCTGCCATTGGCAGGGTGGGTATGGGCTGTAGTGAAGCACTGGGACTCTGCTCCAGGGGTTGGGGAAGCCCAGTCTGAGGCACTGAACAATCAGAGCTGTCCCCTGGCCTGCAAGGAGGCTGGGGATGTCAGGTTCTCCGGTTCTCAAACTTTAAGGCACCACTGGGAGCCTCCGAAGAGATGAAAATGGAATGGGGGCTGAGTAGGCTGAATCTAGCCCAGGAATTGGGGAGAGAAAAGTGGAAGTTCCAGCTGGTCCCATGGTCATAGTCCTTAGCTTGAAAGAGCAGACTTGTCTTGAGCTTGGTGGTGGTAGTGTCTGGGAGCACAGAGAGATTAGATAGCTGCTCTGTATGTGAAGTCCATCTCTGTGGCTCCCCATGGTAGATCCAGATGAAAAGAGAGTCCATGGTTTTAAGACGTGTATTGTCAAGGCAGAAAGTGGATGTATAAAATCATATCCCACTTCTCAGCATAAGCCTGAGATTAAATATCTTTTGTAGGGAGGAATGTCTGGGAATGAAAGCTTATTGGCTAAACCCTCCAGGCCTCTAAATACCTCATTAGAATGGTGATCTCTCTTAAGCCTGTGACCACAGGTCACATTCTTTTCCTCATCTACATGTACAGGGGCTTAAGGCACTGCCCTTAAGTGACTGGTAGCCACAAATCTCTGGGGGTGGGGTGCAGCTAGTGACAGGGTCCTGGTGCCCTGGAGTAGGCAAAGCTCATACTATCCCTTTAGGGTCCTCCAAGAATTCTAGCCTTAGGTCAACTGGGGTAGAACATGCTACCTTTCATAGTCTCACAACTGTTCTGTAACAGGATATGATTACAGGGAGTGGAATTAGGACAGGGCAAGACTATGAATGTGGAAACAGTGATCATGGTTGGTCTCAGAACGTAACCCTCAGGTCTCATGAATTATATACTAGATCAATGAATTCATCTTGTTAATAGTAAAGTAATTCAACAGTAATACGGGTCATTTCCTAGAAACTGAAAATTAATTCAATATGTATTGGTCCAAATATGGTAGACATGTGCTCAAACTGACATCATCATAGGAATATGTGGAGCAATATTAGTAATTTAAAACTTACTGCTCTCTGATTTTTGCATTCAGGCGGATTAGTGAAATCCCTTATGCAAATAGATTGAATTCTTACTCCTGTTGCTCTTTTCCTCAGTATTTAACCCCAGGTTTTGAAAAACTGCTTCAGTTATTCTTTGTGGTAATATCAGCCCCAAAATAGCTTCCTGTTTCTTCAGAGTTTTTGACATGTTCTAGATATTAGCTGTTACACTGTGCCTTGCACAGTAATAGACTGCAGAGTCCTCAGATGTCAGACTGCTGAGCTCCAAGTAGGCAGTGTTGAAGGATGTGTCTGCATCCAGTGTGGCTCTGTTCTCAAACTTCTCTCCATAGATTGTTCTACCAATACTTGGGAGTATGTCTCCAATCCATTCAAACCCATGCCCAGGCTTCTGTCTTACCCAACTCATATAAGCAATAGGAAAGACATTTGAGTCAAAATCCTTGCATGACAGCTTTACTGAAGATCCAGGACTCTTTAGTTCAGAACTAGGTTGTTGGAGATGAACCTGGGAGTGGATACCTGTTGAGAGAAAACAAAGTAGAAGACATTTCAGATCATCCTGTTTCTACCCCTCATGCCTATGACTAGGGATCCACTTACTAGTAGCTGCTGCCAGCAGATACAGCATGATCCAAATCCAGTCCATGTTAGAACCTCTGTGCACAGGAACTAGAGAGAAGTGTGATGCTGTAGATGTGTAGACAACCTGTATTTACAACCACAAACTATAATTTACATATTCATGAAAAAGAGTAATTCTTAGATCATCACATGACAAATACTATCACAGTTCTTTGCAACCATTTCAAATGCTGAGACTGGGGAAAATGTTATCTGGATTTTCAAAGCTAGTGTGAAAATTTAAACAGGAGCAAAGAGAGTAAGCTTCTAGTTTGTTTTATCCTTATCTCCACATAGCAATTTATTCTGGGTGATAAAATGAAAAATAAAAACGCAATGCAGCAATATAAAGGAGTTTGCAGAGTTGACTCATCAAGGAATGGATGAAAAGCCACTAAGACATGGTCTGCTTACAAGGGACAATCTGCCAAGTCTAGGAGATGAGATTTTACTCTTTAGGCTTTATGAAGGAGCAGGATTTTCTGTTTTTCTGAGGTCTGTGTGTTCACTGCTAGAATTGGTTTTTCATCACTTTCATGTGACAATTGTTAACAACACACAAATGTAGAACTAACCTTGGGTTAAAGGCTTAATTCTAAGACATTACACATTTGTACCACTGTGTGTAATCCATGCTCTTATTATATTCCAATGACAGAGACTTCAAATTGACCCCTAATTCTAGAATCAAATCCCTAATATTCACCCTAGTCCAGTGACTGATGTTCATGCATGTGGACTTGACAATGTACCTCAAAGTACAGCAAGCCTAAATTCTGGATTCCTTTATGCCCTAAAGTCTGGCAATCTGCCAAGGAATTCTAGGCTCTCAAACAACTACTTGCTTCCCATCACATTTTATTCAGTAATGGTAACAGTAGCAATCTACTGTATATTTTATTAAATATATTTTACTAATTCTTCGAGAATTTTTATTCTCTTACATTATACTACATACACAAATTTGGCTCCCTATTCTTTCAGTCCCTCCTCTCCTCATCACCAATCCACTCCTCCTTAACTTCCCTTTAGAAGAAGGCAAGCCTCCTAGAGATACCAACTAAATATGCATACCCATTTAAAATAAGACAAGGCACCTTTCCCATATCAAGGTTAGAACAAGGCAAATCAGTCGAGAGAAAAAGGTCCCAAAAGCAGACAAAAGACTCAAAGACAGATCCTAATCCCACTATTAGAAGTCCCACAAGAAAATCAAGCTATACAACCATAATATGTATGCAAGGAACATAGATAAGACCCATGCAGGCTCCCTGATTATCAGGTCAGTCTCTGTGAGCCACTATGAGCACCAATTAGTTATGTCTGTACCTGTCTAGGGCTATTCTTGACCCCTTTAGCTCCTACAATCTTTCCTCCCCACCTCCTGCAGGGTTCCCCAAGTTCCACCTAATATTTAGCTGTGGGTTTCTGAATCTCTTTCTATCAGATTCAGAATAAATTGCTGGATGAAAGTTCTTGGATGATGATTATGCTCGGCTATTGTGTACAAGTATAGCCAAATGTTATTAGAAATCATTTCATTGTTTTGCTGTTGGTTTTTTTGTTTGTTGTTTGTTTTTTTGTTGTTGTTGCTTTTTGTTTGTTGGGTAGGAATGGTTTGTTTTTTGTTTTGATAGTCATATATATGGTCCTATCCCAGGTCTGTGATCTATTCATCTTCTGAATCCTGGCCTTACATGCAATCCCAGGGGTGATATCTCTCTTGTGGAATGAATCAGCAGGTGGCTGATTAAACAAGATGAGCTGTTCAGGCTCCATATGCCCCATTTTGAGGAAGTTTAGCTAGGATCACCTTTGAATATTCCTGGAAGTTTCCATTTCAGTAGATATCTACCTTGATTGGGAACTACCTCATAATTGCAATTGTCTCTCCAAGTACTTTTTCCCCTCCATCCTACCCTAGACTGATCTGTCCTATTCCCACCCCAACCAGAAATATTTATTCTATTTCTTTTTATTTTCAGGGAGATTCATGTATCCCCACTTATGCCCTCTTTGTTGCCTTCTCTGGATTAATGTATGGAATCTTAAGTGGCAGAGAAGTACTTAAAGAAATGTTCAACATTCTTAGACATCTGAGAAATGGATATTAAAATGACTCCGAAATTCCATTTTACACCTGTCAGAATGACTAACACAAAAACACAAGTGACAGTTTATGACAGAAAATATGAGAAGCAAGGGAGATGAGTCCTTCATTGCTGCTGGGTATGCAAACTTGTACAGGCACTGTAAAAATCAATATGGCAGTTTCTCAGAAAATTAGAAATTGATCTATTTCAAGACCCAGCTGTAACAGTCTTAGACATATATTATTGGGAGCCGACTTTTAGCAGAAAGCGGTTATCAGCTTTGCAGCCATCTTGAGCCATATACCCTGATATGAGAACTTATTTTACATCAGCCTATAACAGCTGGGCACACTCTGATAATCTTGGCTTAGATACTTTGGGTATGTGAGATTAAAGGTGTGTGAGATTAAAGGTGGGTAAGATTAAAGGTGTGTGACTTAAGAGTGTGACTTAGAGATCAGATTTAGAGACAAGACCTAAGGGCATGATTAAAGGTGTGACTTAGAGGCATGGCTTAGAAGTGAGACATATAAAGGCTAGAGGCAGACAGAAGAAAGAGCAAAGAATCATACAGTACACAGAGAATGAGAGACACTTTAGAGAGGAGAAAGAGAATCAGACAGGAATTAGGCATTAGGTAGCAGGCACTTGGAAGAGAACTTGGAAGAAGTAACTTGGAACTTGGAGGCACTAGGGACTAGGAACTAGGGACTAGGAATTTAGGACTTGGGACTTAGACTAAGAAGAGAGACTGAAGAATAAATGGGATTGAATCACACTCTGTCTGGTCTCCATTCTTTGAGTCCGTCCTCACTCTCTCTCTTGCTGAACACTGACCCATGGACTGGAGCAGCAGCTTGGGCCGGGATACAGTGTCCACCCCAAACATGGGGCAGCCCGGGCCTCAACATTCTGCTCAGGCCACAACAATATATTAAAATGATACTTCATCCTATGACAAGGTCACTTGCTTAACTATATTTATAGCAGGTTTATTTGTAATAGCCAGAAACTAGAAACAATGTACATGTTCCTCAACCAAAGAATGTATAATGTACATTTACATAATTGAGTATTACTCGGCTTTAAAAATAAATAACTTTGTGAAATTTGCAGGCAAATGAACCAATCTAGAAAAGATTGTTCTAAGTGAGGCAACCCAGAACCATAAAGACAAACATGGTATATTCTCACTTATAAGTGGGTATTAGCTGCAATGTAAAAGATAATCGTATTTAGTTTCTTAAGTTCTTAATATATTTTAGAAATCACTTTTTCACATGTGGAGTTGATTTAAAATATTTTTTCATTCTCTAGTCTGGCATTTTGTTCTTTTGATGGTATCTTTTAGCTTACAGAGGTCTTTTAGTTTCATGAGGTCCCATTTATTAATTTTCTATCCATTGCCTGTGTTCCAATGATGTTCAGGAAGTTGTTTACTGTGCCAATGAGTTCTAGGCTATTTCTGATTTTCTCTTTTATTAGGCACTTAATATATCCAGTTTTATCTTGTGGTCTTTGATCCACGTAAACTGAAGTTTGGTAGAGGGTGATAAATATGGATCTATTTTCATTCTTCTTCATGGAGACATCCAATACAACTAGCACCATTTGCTCAAGATGTTTTGATTCTTCCATTGCATATGCCTAGCTTCTTCATCAATCAGACAAACAAACAAACAAAAAAAAAAAAAAAAAAAACAAGTGTACATAGGTGATTGTATTTATTTCTGGATCCTTGATTTGAATTCGTTGATAAACATGTCTGTTTTTATGTCAATACTATTACACAGTTCAGTACAGATGGAGATCACGCATTGTGGTATAATGGATATTATTAGCTGTTCTTGGATTTGTTTTGTTTTATTTTGTTTTGTTTATATTTTATGGCCCATTGATCTCTATGCTATTTGTCAGAGACCACATTAGATTCTAGGCCTCCAGCCATAGCACCTACCATCATGATCACAAGAAGTTCCTCAAAGAGTTACTATGTAGTCACACCTTAAGCTTCATTATGTAGCTATAATTGGAATGATTAGAAAAACTTTTGCTGCAGGAAGACCATTTTCTTAATTCCATTCTGTTCAAATATATGTACAATAATATGTTGGGGTCCACACTAGCCCCACATTGGGGCGGCCAAAAACGTCGCAGCCCAGGCAAAATGTTGAGGCCCGGGCAGACCCACATTTGGGCGGCCACTGTATCCCGGCCCAAGCTGCCGCTCAGGTCCGCGGGTCAGGGTTCAGCAAGAGCGAGGGTGAGGGCAGACTCGAAGAATGGAGACCAGACAGGGTGTGATTCAATCCCGTTTATTCTTCAGTCTCTCTTCCTCTAAGTGTCTCCTTCTCTGTCTCCTCTGTCTGCTGTGTCTGATTCTGTTTGGAGCCAAGTGTCTTCTACCTAATGTCTGATGTGTCTGATTCTCTGATCTCAGTCTGATTCTGATCTGTTCTGTCTCTGCCTTTTATATGTCTTACTTCTAAGCCACGCCTCTAAGTTACACCTTTAATCATGTCCTTAGGTCTTGTCTCTAGCTCTGATCTCTATACTTCTAAGTCATACTCTTAAGTCACACACCTTTAATCTCACACATCTTTAATCTCAGGCACCTTTAATCTCAAGGTATCTAAACCAAGATTATCGGAGTGTGCTCAGCTGTTGTAGGCTGTTGTAATCCAAGTCTCATGTCAGGGTATATGGCTCAAGATGGCTGCAAAGCTGATAGCCACTTTCTGCTAAAGTCGGCCCCCAACAATAATATACCTGTTCTTAGATTCCCTGAAGTCTTAGCAAGGTTGATGAATTTCTTATCATTCTCATCTCTTCACATGAGTTGTTTCCATGTCTGAAGTCTGATATGACACCCTCATAAAACAATGATTTTTTTCTAGAAGAAATTACTATATGTATTTAGATATTAATGGAACAAGTTTACTAATTTAAAACTCCTTCTCTGTATGCAAGGTGACTAGGAAATCCTGTTATACAGTGAGATCTAAAACATCTTGTACTCAGCCACAATACTGAGCAAGTCTTCAGGCTACTCTTCCCTGTTCTCTCAACACAATAACAGGTTCCTGAAGCTTCCAAGTATCTGACACAGTTCAGATGTAAGCTGTGACACTGTGCCTGGCACAGTAATAGATGGCAGATTCCTCTGATGTCAGACTGCTGAGTAGGCTATGTTCCATGTAGGCTATGTTGTACATTGTGTCTGCATCCAGTATGGCTGTGTCTTCAAACTTCTAACCTTAGTTTGTAGGGTCAATGCTGGGGAATATCCTTCCAATCCATTCATCTCAAGTGCAGGTCTCTGCTCACCCAACTCATTTAGAAAATGAAGAAGATATCTGAGACAAATCTTTATAGAACAGCTATTCTGACGATCCAGGAATCTTCCATTCAGCCCCACATTGCTGTAGCTGATCCTGGGAGTGGACCCCTGTGGAAAGAATGGATTGACATTTAATATTCTGGCTTCCCCTAATGTCTGGTTCAAGGAATATGCTTACCTGTAGCTGCTGTAGAGAATGATTTAATACAAGTAAGAACTTGCATTCTCAGGTAATATAAAATAGAGGATGATAATGTGGTACTGGTAGTTCTGTGAACATCTCTGTATTTATAGTCAGACTGTATAATTTATTAAGAGAGTTTATTTTTTTAATCAGGGTGTGATTTTGTTTTACAGACAGGTAGCATGTTCATATGTTATTCAAGGGTATGCTGAGGTTCGAGTATTAATCATTTCTGGGAGAATACATTCTCTGCTTCATCTTGACACCTATAAGAAAGAGCTCTTCAATCCCTATGAGAATCCTGTAGCTGCATCCATGTTTGCTAATGTGAACTACACTTCAAGTGCTCAAGGGCCATATAAACCTCCTTAGGGTTAACCATATTTGTGATTCTGAGAAGGTGAATTGACCATCTTGCCCCCATCAGAGGCTATCAGAGAACTGTGGAGATTGCTGTTTTTTTTTAAACAGTGATCAGAAGGGCTATAGACATCTTTGATGACAGCTGTGAACATTTGGGGCACTTTCCCCCTAAAATGTTGCTAAGGACCCTAAGGATCTAATACTCATAACTTTTACTGATAGTTCTCTCATGAACTAGTATAATATTCAGCAGAAATAAAAATTCAACTTGGATCTTGGTGACCTCAATACAGTTGTTATTTAACAAACAAACCAGCCAGTGTTGCATCATGGAGATCTCATATGTCAACTACAGCATTGTCTATGAATGGAAAGGTGTTGGCAGTGACATCAATTGAGGCTATTGGAATCCACTCAGTGAACAACCTCCTTCCCTGCTTCTGCTTCCCTTAACTTCTTAGAGAATTGGCAGATCTAAAGTGCCCCCTGCTGGTTCTGATAACCTGCATGTGTAAGTTCTCACACATAGACTTTTGCTTTTCTTCTTTGTAATGTACATGGTGATGTTGAGAATACATTTCAAGGATAGATGGTGAGCTGTGTCTTAACCAATGTCTCCATGAACCACAGTTTTTTCTCTAGGGGCTATTAGGTCCAGATATAGTAGTGATCAATAATGAAGAAGTGAGTTATCAGAGACAGCACACACACACACAAAAAAAATGGTTGGTTGTAGTTCAGGTGGGCTCTGCTGCCAGATATAACTGGGAAGGTTAAGTGATCTTAGATACTGGAATTTCAGAGACTTGAAATTTGCCAGGAGTCTAGTCTCTTCTGATCCGTTTGTGTACCTGCTCTGTACCTGGAAAACACACAGCCAGCTGAGAAGACCATGAGAAGTCAGTTACTTACTGCAACACCTTGGATCCCTCCCTGTACAATAGAGCATCTCTAATATCTCAAACTGAGTCACTAGGAAACACCTATCTGTAAATACCACCACACCTATCTGTAAATACCAAACACCTATCTGTAAATACCAAACACCTATCTGTAAATACCACCACACTCTCTTCACATGGAATAAAGCATATAAAAGACTGTCTGAGAGTGAGTGGCTATCTTTATTGAGCTGTAACACTTGCTGAAGAGTTTTCTTTCCCAAATCATTCACTACTGGATCTTGGACCTGCCTGGCTGAGCATGATTGTCAGGGGCCAGCCACTGCAAGGTGGGGAAGAGTATTCTCTCTTCTTATTGGTTCTTCTTAAGGCAGATGGGAGGGTAGAGCATCTGCAGGGCTAAGAGATATTTAGGGTTGCTTATGAGATATTTAGGGTTGCTGTATAATAAATGTTTACTTATCTATGTTACTATGCTACTGTAGCTGACCTGCTTTCTATGATCTTGAGGCCAGAAACTGCAGTTTCTGGCCCTTAGCACCTCAGCCCCCAAACAGCAAAGGTTTAAGTAAATAGCCTTTGTATTATTTCAGCAGGAACTGCTTGGCCCTAACTTATGTCTGCTAGTCTGAGGTCACAGGGAAAAAAGACACTTAGAGAAGTTATCATGAGTTTATTACAAAGTGTAAAGAGTTTCCTATGAAAGCTATCTAAGGGAAAAGTGGAAAGGTCCTAAATGGGGAAAAGGAAAAAATTCTAATAAGGGAAAAGTTCTAAGGGAAAGAATTCTAGGCAGGTGAAAAGGAAAGAAAGGGACAAACTTTGATGATAATGACCATCTCTTTTCTTTTTCTTTAATACTTATACATCTTTCAGAATACATGGTCACATGTTACAAAGTTCATCACAAGTTCACACTAAAAATCAAATCATAAACTGAAATAGAAGTTTATAACAGAGAATGTTTGCATGCATATCCATTAGCAGTAATTATCTGGCTAAACATCCATCACCTGTCTAGCTCCACAGGTTCACTGAAGGTTAAAACTATAAGAAATTAGTGAACTTTAGTATAGATAAAACCAGGCAATATTTTATCTTCTGTCCTAGCACTTATAATAAACCATGAGTTTCCTATTAGTGAGCTTTGGTTAATTGTCTTACAGCCTCTTGGAATGTGCTCTGAGTAGGAGAAAGTCTGGTTACTATCTA
The DNA here is from genome assembly GCF_011762505.2 of Arvicanthis niloticus. Lineage (NCBI taxonomy): Eukaryota > Metazoa > Chordata > Mammalia > Rodentia > Muridae > Arvicanthis > Arvicanthis niloticus. The sequence continues at coordinate 4,267,909 of NC_133430.1, read as the reverse complement.
AGAGCAATGAACTGATGACACTTGGGAGACTTACAGAGTTCTCATTGCAGTTTTGACTATCATAAATGGACCTAATAGCAGTCCTATGATAAAAGAACTTAATAATCATTGATATAATTTTGAGAATTCTTATAGGATCATCATTAAGACTTAAGAATTCACCTATTTGTCTATATAGCATCACTATAAGACAGTACATCTTGGTGGATCTGCAGAAGATTATCTCCAAAGGGGTGAGCTTTATGTTTAATAATAATAGTAAAAGCATATTAGTAGCAGGACTCTTTTCTAAAATAAGTCCCTTACAGCATTGCTGAATAAAGGCCCACTTGTCACAGATTATAAAATAATCCAAGGCAAGCCATTTCAGGATGATCACCTGCTAATTTTTAGCTTGTCCCATTATGGTTCCTGACACAGGATCATGTCACTTCTGCCTCTACCTCCATGGTGGTTGATCAGGGACCCTGGACTTTGGCTACCTGCCCAATGCTGCCAGCCTAAACCCCATCTGTAGACTTCTCAGAGTTGTCACACCAGCTTTCCTGGCTGGTTAAGAGCCTGGTGAATGGAAAGCAGGCAACAAGTGGGATCTACAAGTGTTCTACAGAGGAATTTCCCACACCTACAGCTCTACTTGGCACAGAAAACTCACAATACCAGGAAAATGAACAAATGTGGTACTGATACATCAGTTCAAACCTACAGAAAACATTTTCACATTTGAGAAGCAACCAGAATTTAGGAACATTTGGACTGTGATTCACTCTGTTTGCTGATTCAACATTTTATCATTGGTGGGCTGTATATTTGTATGTAAAGATTTAAATGAAGTGGTGGTCCTTTTGCCATGGGTCTTTCTGAATGAATAATGATGGATGTGTCCTCAGAAAGCACTCTGCTCTCTTTGAGCTAGCTTTCCCAAGCTCAGCATTCTTTTTTTTTTTTTTTTTTTTTTTTTTTTTTTGCAGAATAGGTCATGACTAATGATTTTCAGCGTCTTGAATAAATTTGGCATAAGCTATGGAGCTCAATAACTGACTACCAACTCCAAGAAGTTAGTGGAGATAATACCAATATTTATGATATGTGGAATGTCCCTGAACACAAAATATCTGACAGGTAGGCACAGATCTTGGCCCTAAAATATGCTACAGATGAGTGTGAGAATGCATTTGTTTAGATAGAAACAGCATGCTCATGAGTCCAGTGCATTTCACACTCATACAGGGTTGCCCTTTATTGCAAAGTTTAAATTATCTCATGGTATTTAGTTTTACATTCTGTATGTGAAGTTCTTTGACTACCTTATATATCCAAGGCTTGCCCGAAAGAAGGATTCTTGAAGTCTCACATGCATAATATGTTGTTCATTGCAGGTGTTATTTTATGCATGGGAGCTCTTCCTAGCATTGCTGAAATACACTTCTACTGTTGGTTCTTTCTTAAAGAAAGATGAGCATTTACAATGCACCCATGACTTGTATATGTTCCCCTGGTTGAAGATCCTTGAGAAACATCAACTTGTTTCTGGTGAAAATTAGCTGTTTAGAGGCCCTTGGTGCAGAGACAAAGTGCAATGCAAAGTGAGTATCAGCTATAAACAGCTACATTATATTGTTCACAGTTCATCACCATTGGTATATTTTTAATTAATTTAAAAGATTTAACAATCTAATTGAAAAGAACCTAAATGATTATGAGTAATCACAGCACATACTGAATATATTGCACATGCAGTGACATCAGTATTACACACGTTTTCACTTCTAAGAACAAGTTTCCCTCAGATAACTGACCCACTGAGGAGGAGATTTTTAGCACAAGGTTTAAACAAATTACAATGTAGAAATGAAAGGAATTTTAAAATGAAAAACAGTACTTCTATTTCAACAATTTAGAACTTCACTGTAAACAAAAATAAAGTGTAACTTGAAGCTTCTCTTCCTGGCTAGTTAATTCCCAGAAAATAGACAACTCTGAAATTAATTACATGTTATCCTTCTGATTTCAGTCAGTGTTTAGCTATATGGCTGGCTCCTCACCTTGTCTTCTGTCTGCCCCCTCAATGTTCTGAGGAGAATATCCCTTGTCTAACACTCATAATTCATTCTCTCTCTCTCTCTCTCTCTCTCTCTCTCTCTCTCTCTCTCTCTCTCTCTCTCTTCCTCGCCTAGATATCCCATCTCCTATTTTCTGCCTCAGCTAATTGGCAATAGGAATCTTTATTTCTGGGTGATGCTTCAAAGAGATTCTCTCTGCAACAATAAAATTTAGATGATTACAAAGTAGAAAAACATCAAAGTCTTGGTTTTATATATCTTTTTTTAATATCTAAAACAATAGAATTCTTTATTTACATTCCAAATATTATCCTCTTTCCTAGTTTCCCCTCTGAAAACTTCCTATTCAATCCCCCTCCCCTGCTTCTATGAGGGTGTCCCCCACCAACCCACCCAAAAGATGTTTATCTGGAGGCTGAAATTAGACTTGCAAATATACATCAAAGTAATGCTCTGGCAAGACACTGAGGCTATCATGAAAAGATGAAAATTTTGCATCAGAAGCTGGACAAGGATCTTGACATCACATACACAAATCATGGTTTGACTGTCACTTCAAATTTCTATAAAGAGATGCTGTTGTTAAAAGTTGCCCTTCAGGTGTTTGCAGTGATAATGCCCAGATGACAGGGATGAGGTATAGGAACATGCTGAGCTCAGACAACTGGTACATTTTTTTTTGTGAAATCTTGGCTAAGTCACAGTGCTGACATGTTTCTCAGAGCGAGTTTGATGTCTCCCCTCCATTCTCACACTGTAGCACTCTATCCACATTTCTGATGTGTCATGATGTTCCACAATGCCTTTGGCAGAGTCAACATGGGCTCTTGATCCTGAAAATCTAGGTGATTCAAGAAACTCATTCTTTTCTAAAGTATACTTTCAGATATTTTTACCCAAAAGAAACAATAAAAATACTAAATCTACATATGAAAGTCTTTTTACAGCAATACTAGAGAGAGGCTTTACTTAAGAACAAGAATAAGGGACAGATAAGCTTGATGCTTGTGTCTATTTTATTTCTTAACTTCTGGTAATGTGTGTGTATGTTTGTGTATAGTATAAACATGCATTGTGTATGTATGTATGTATGTATGTATGTATGTATACATGTATGTATGTAGGTATATTCAAGGTACTGGAAATATTTAATCATTTAAAATAAAATACTAAAAATTAAGGCTATGTGTGTATATGAATCCAGAGATGCCTCAAGGATATTTCAAATATCTTTGAAATTGAAAGATTGCAACATCAGATGGCCAATCAGCATAATCTCATTCTCTATGTCCAAGTTATTTAAATATAAACCTACTTACAGACTTTATCATTTGAGATAATTAAAGCAAGTGATCTGACCAAGGTTTTTTTTTTATTATTTTTACATGTACAGCATTTGGAATATCTTGAGAAAAAATAGAAAGTTGAGGGCTAGTTTTTGTTAAAAACAAACAAAAAAACAGAAAAGAAAAAGAAAAAAATTCTACTGGGGCACTGAGCCAGAATTGAAAACAAGTATTCATGTAACTTAAGACTTAACTTTGTAAGAGACATTTTTGTTTGGTTAGATGTTATTTGATATATAATTTATTCAAAGCTACTCCATCAAAAATTCCAGTCTTTGGGAACAAGATATGTTTTTTTCTCACTATGCATGTTCACATGCTTTTCTCTTGGATTGTCTTACTAAGGAAGAAACATGCTAACAGAAGTAGTCAATGTACAATGTGCTACAGGTATAAAGATTATCAGCAGCACTGTATTCACAATTATAATTTCGAAAGATTGACAAAGACTGTATAATACTGTCATCTGCTCATCAGGAGAGAGACAAAGGGCCACTCAGACTGCATGTCTCTGAGCAAGTCATCAGACAAATCTTTGTCATCTCAGTCCCAAGGCAGCTTCATACTCCTTGAGAGTTTCTAACACACACAGGATGTGGTTATAACACTGTGTACTTGTCTAGCACAGTAATAGATTGCAGAGTCTTCAGATGTCAGGCTGCTGAGCTGCATGTAGGTTGTGCTGGCTGATTTGTCTACAGTCAATGTGGCCTTGCCTTTAAACTTCTGAGCATAATGAGTAGCACCATTTGTAGGACCAATCCATCCAATCCACTCCAGTCCCTGTTCAGACCTCTGCTTCACCCAGTGCACATAGTGGTCGGTGAAGGTGTAGCAAGAAGCCTTGCAGGACAGTTTCACTGAGGCCCCAGGCTTCTCCAGCTCGGCCCCAGACTGCTGAAGCTGGACCTGGGAGTGGACAGCTGTGGAGAGAAAGGCAAAGTGGATGTCACTGTCATCTGAGTTCATGTCTGAACTTCAAGATTGGAACTTAGAAGCCCCTTACCTGTGGATGTTGCCAATAGGAAGAGGATAATCCAGCTCCAGATCATCATGAAGGCCAGAGTGTTCAGTGACTGTAGAAAGAACACTGACTTTATCTCTCTATAGGGTGCATGCATTCCTGTTTGTAACAACCATACACTCACAGGATTTGCATATTCATGATCACTGTATTTAGTTAAGGACATAGTCTTCCTAGATAAGAAGAAGGCTTATGAATCCTGGGTCAAGCAGCAGGGTGCTGAGGTCCAAGTTCTAATAATCTTTAAGGAAATGCAACCCATACTCCTACCAAGTGTCCTGTGCAGATGCTGTGGATGAGAGCCAAGGCTCTCGGTAGTTTTCAAGCCTGAGGCAGTTGTCTCATATTTGGGCAAGTTTCTCAGATTGATTTAAAGATGGTGGTTGGGATGATAGTGTTGCCTGGAGATTTCAAAGCCTGCTAGGTTATAAGAATGTACAGCCTTATTTACACAGATACAATAGACACTTGACCTAACAGCAGGTTGCATGAAAAAAACTAACCAAATGACCAAAGGGAACATACCTCAGAAATACTTGAACATTGATGTTTATTGCAACACTATCCACAATAATAAAATCACAAAAACAAAATACATGTACCTCAGCAAATGATTACATCCTAAAGACATGATTATATGTGTAACACAACAGAAATATTTTATCTGAGACAATAACGCAATTAAGTGACATTTAGAAAAATCAATGCAACTGTAGATAACTGTATCAGTTAAGGTCATTTTAGAAGTGCAAATATTACATACATCTCTCATTAGTAGCTCTTAGGTATTGAATAGTTACAGACCATTATGTATGCCAAACATAATAATGTAAAAATTATAGTGTCCAGAATAATAAACAAAAAATAGAAGTGGCAAGAAATGGGAGAGTAGAAGTTATAGAGAAACTATGCAGAGCGAACAATATTCACTTACATAAAATTTCTAAACATATGCATTTTTTATTTTTGAGAATGAGTTTGCTTATTCTTTGAAATATTGATTTGTGTATAAAATGTATCATGACCATCTCTATACTCCAGTATGTCCCTCTGGCTTCTCTTGGGACCTTCCAATAAGTTTGTCTTCCAACATTCTGAACCCTTTTGTTTCATTAACAAATAACACAGTAAGTCTAACTAGTACTATCTGTATATACACATGTGCAACATTCACTTGTACATAAAAATTCTCCATAGTCTTTCCAAAGAAAAGGTATTATATTTTGTTCATCAGTCCTCAAATGCCATTAGAACTTCAGTTTCACAGTACCCACAGGAGTCATTCTCTATCATGTGATAATATTTTTAAATATTTTTATACTTTCATAAGTAGTGAGAACAGGGTATACATGCTTCCAAGGAGGATAGGTTAACATAAGAAGATATTAATGAAATTCATTTCTTTCCTAACATGTGGGTTCAAGCAATCAAAATGATATTGTTAAGCTTGTTAATAGATATTTACTGCATAGCTATTTTATAGGCTCTCATACTATAACATTCTCTGCCTTGATTTATTTGGGACTTGAATTAGTAACTATAGCTGCTGTGGCTTCATATGGGCAATGGTCATGTCAGGTCCTGATGTCCTGAGGTCATTTCTATCCACTCCATATTCTGGATCTTACATTCTTTCCAATTTCCCATTTGTGATTGTTTTTGAGTGTATTAAGGAATTTGGTATAGATGTCTGCTCTGTTGCTGAGTACTCTGTCAATCATTCTCATCACTTTAATCAATGTCTACATCAATCATTACACTGAACACATAAGTCTTTGTGATCAAGACTTCGATAAGCACTAATCAGCTGGATATAAAATAAGTATTATATGGCAGTTTGACAAAATAATCATTACAAATGCAAGTAGGGTCTACTAGGGCCTATGCCATCTCAAGTCATGGACTTTTACATCTTACCTGAAGGGTGATACTTTAGACTTCAAGGTCATGTACTACATAAGATGATTGATCTTTGTCTCTCCTTGAATGTGGCATAGCACCTTACTGACTCAGAAACCTAGCCAGCAGAGAAAATTTCCTGTTCAGTTCAAGGTTGGTTTCTATATGACCTAGAACCAAAGCTCTTCACTAACAGTGAAATTCATATTAAAACAACTTTTATATGGTACTTTAACATGGTAATTTTACCTCAATAATAATGACCATAACCAAGAATACAAATGAGCAAATGCAGGCATGGATATAGAGAAACTTTAATCTTCACTCATTGTTGATACAAATGTAAATTTGTGTTGTGACTTTGGAAATCAGTTTATCACTTCATCCAAATAAATAAATAAATAGTAACAAAATCATACTGTGTTCCAGGTATATCCCTCCCAAACGTACTCGAATGACTCTATATCTAATTACAGAGACACTTACATATCCATGTTCATTTTTGATTAATTTACACTAGCTGGAAAATGGAATCAATCTAAATTTATAACACAATACTATGATAATGACTATGTGACTGACACATAGACAATGGAATATTGCTTAGTTGTAAAATACAAAGTGTGAAATCTATAGTTATGTGGGTAGATCTGGAAAAAGTGATGAATGGGGTCACCCAGGTCCATGAAGACATATGTTTCATGATCTCACTCAAATACAGTTCCACAATTTGAATATTTTCTTTTCTGTCCTTAATTTGTAAAGCCAACAGAATAGAAATGGGCCATTAGGGTTTGATAAATTAATGGAGAGGGTACATAAAATCAAGGTAAATAAGGGCAAATTAGGGTGATAATTGGAACACACAGCTACAAACAAGAAGTGATATTGGAAAATTGAGAAAATAGGTTTAGTAGCCTAAACTAAAATTAAGTGTTATACAAAAAGCATGATGAAATCTAGGGTCATTCCATAGACATAAGAATAAAACTAAACATAGAATGCATGTGGCTTGAGAAAACAAAGTAGTGAGGATACTGTTAATAAATTTCTTTATGGTATAAAGGGAAACAATTAAAATGTTTTATAACAAAATGTCTGGAAAAATGAAAAATTCATAGTTGCCTGGTTTTAAATTTTTGATTTTCTTGTATTGATAGAACTATTATGTGTTCAAAATGTAGTGTGATTTTACAGTTCTGCTTACATAATACTTTTCTCAAAAATAAATTTATGAAAACTGGTGATATGTGGATAAAATTTATATATTAGTTAGTGGTACCATTTCGGTTGTCTGGTTCTGATCATGACCTATCATTGTGTGAATTACTGCAGAAAGCTGAGTAGAAAGCACAATGGATGAGCCTTGTGTTTTGTTTTAATTGGTAAGTCTTAGAAATGATGTTCCTGCATGGGTGGACAGTGCCCTGCCCAAAGTTTATGTCATTAATTGAATATCTCAGCACCGGTCACAGGATAACTCCATACAAGTTAATGATCAGAGAGGCCCAAGAAGTCCAGAAGATAATATGAGGAATCGCCAGTGTTCCTGTTTGCCCACAATAACTCCCTAGGACAATTTTCCTTCTAAGAAGGAATTAAAAACTGAATAGATTGTAAGAGCATAAGAAGGTGGATGGCTTCAATGAGAGAGTATCTTCTAGGTTTGGTATAGATGTCTGAATAATACTGATGTACATGTGAATTCACAGAGCCTGTGACTGAACACATGGAGCATGAACCACGTGAATACAGAGAAAAGCCCCATGTTGCAGAGGGACATGAACATGGGTTCTACATCTAACCAAGAATTTTCTGCAATTGGCACATGATTGCAAAAGAATAATTAGTATTCTGAGTAGAGTTTAATTCAGCACAGTAACCAATCTTAAGGATAGACACATGCCCAACAGTAGAGAGCCAACATCCAGTGACATAAATGGATTATTGTAAATATTCTGTTTCATATCACTTCTATTATTTTGTTCTCCTTGTCTTTTGCCAGTTTTCCATGGTTCTAGGCTATTTTTATGTGTTTCGTGTGTTTGTTTTGTTAGTTTCCTTTTTAATTCCCTTTAAGTCTCTTTTTAAAGTGTTTGCTTTCTACAGAGCTAAAGAGCCATGTTGAGTGAGTGAAGTAGGAAGGATCTAGGAGGAAATGGTGGAGGGGATTCAGTGATCAAAATACATTGTATGGATATTTTTCAAAAAATTATAAAAACTAAATAAAAGCTGAATAAAATAAACAAGAAAATATAAACCTGTAGAATGTGTAACAAAGAATCTTCACTGTGTTTGAAAAAGCAAATGTCACAAGTCAATTGCAGAAAGGGCAGCTCAGCAATTGTGACTTTAAGAAAGAAAACCATAGAGGATCTAATCACTTCCATACCAACCTCATCTCTCTATTGTTATTGGCTCCATTGTTTCCCCTGCTTGTCATGAAGTCCCGGACAGGAATGTTTTTATGGCTTACATTGAAGTTTCACAGTCTGGCTTGAGCAGTAACATATCCCTGCAACTTTAGTGCTCACTGAGCTCAGCTGCAGGGAGAAATGTCTCTTGCTTACCTAGAAATAATGGCTAATGTTTCAGAGACTGATTTTAAGTTGTCCTATGCTATCATCAATGCCTCTCCAAGCCAGGCTCCTCCCTGGTGGCAGTTGGATCCAACCCAACAGATCCCACTTGTAAAGGGTAACAACAGGAGAAAACAAAGTCTTGTCTGTCTTCATCAGGCTCTATCTGAGCCAGATCACCCAAGGCCAGAAGGACTATAATTAGTTTTATGCTCAGAAACGGTCTCCCTTGTATCCATAAATGAATTCCTGAGACACTAAGATACAGGAGTCAACAGAAAATGGACCATGTAAACATACTCAGAGTCAACCATAACACTGATGCTGAGAAGGTGCATTGACCATCCTGCCACCATCAGACCTAGCACAGAGCATTTGAAGACTGTAGAACATCTCACACCAGTGATAAGCTGCACTATGAACAACTTTCAACCTCTTGGAGCTCAAATATCCTTACCTTATGCTGGAAAGAGATTCATGACATAGTTTCATTGCCAGAAGAAATAGGATTGCAACATGCCTGTTTATGACATCATTGCCGTTGCTATCACTTAACAACGAAGCTCTCCAGTGTTGTTAGAGTGAGTATCTAACATTTCCACCACATGCCAATCTGAAGGTATCAATTTTGGCAATGAAATTCACAGATGTTGATGGACTCCTCTCAGTGCATAACTTTATCAGCTTCTGCAGCCATTTGCTTCTTAGGGATTAGTGGATCTACAGCGGCCCCTGCTGGTACTGAGAACCTGCTTATATAAGTTTGTCTATAGCCTTACACAGAGTCCCCAAACTATTCCTCTTCCTTCCCTCTTCATTATCTACCTGGTGACACTGAGTAGATATTTCATAGGGTTGATGAGCTGTGCCTCAGTTGTTTACCAAGTCTCCACGAATCTCAGTATTTTCATTGATGCTAGATTTAACGATAGCAGTGACTACTGATAATAAAGTGAGTTAATAGCCAGCACAAACTGATGGACACTGTCTATAAGTACTCTACCATGCCAAAACCAAGCATTCAACAAGTGAGACCACCAAGTGCTCAACAGACTTTGAGATAATGCTGCATTGATGTAGGTCCATGCTCTGTAAAGACTTGAGGTTCCAGTGTCCCCACTTAAGCCTTCTTTGTTACCTACTCTGTCTGGATCCATGCATTCTATGATGATTATCCTTTACATTACATCTAATATCCATTTATAAGTTAGTAAACATCTTGTTTGTCTTTCTGGTTCTGTGTTACCTCATTCAGGATGATCTTTTCTTGTTTCATCCATCTGCCTGCACATATCACAATGTTGTTTATCAACAGCTGTGTAATGTTCTATTGAGTGAATGTAAAACATTTTATTTATCCATTGTTTGGTTGAGGGGCATGCAGATTGTTTCCAATTTCTATTTATTACAAATAAACCTGCTATAAACATAGTTGAGCAAGTGTTCATATATTAGGATGAAATGTCTTTTGGGTATATGCCCAGGAGTAGTATAGCTGAGGCTTTAGGTAGATCAATTCCTAATTTTCTGAAGAACCACCATATTGATTTACAAAGTGGACTGAAAAGTTTGCACTCACACCAGCAATGGAAGAGTGTTCCCCTTGACCTATATTCTTGCCAGCACTGATGTCACATGCATTTTTTTTTATTGTAGTCATTCTGACAGCAGTAAGATGGCATCTCAAGATCATTTTGATTTGAATTTTCCTGATGCATAAGAATGGTATGTGTTTGTCTCACACTGGAGATATCTTGTTAAAAATTCTTTGTATATCTATGCCCCATTTTTAATTGAATTACTTAATTTGGTGATGCTAGTTTCATGAGTTTTTTATGTATTCTGAAAATCAGGCCTCTGTTACACGTGGAATTGATGAAAATCAATTTCTGTGGGCTTTTTTTTGCCCTTTTGACAGTATCCTTTGGTTACAGACACTTTTCACTGTCATGAATGAGGTCTCATTTATTAATTGTTAATTTAACAATTAATGTTAAATTAATTCTGTTAATTAATGGTGTTCTGTTAAAGAAATTGTCTCCTGTGCCAAGAAATTCTAGGCTATATTTCTTCTGTTAGGCTCTCAGGGTGTCTGGTTTTATGTTGAGGTCTTTAAACCACTTGGACTTAAGTTTGTTGCAGGATGATAGATGTCAATCTATTTGCATTCTTCTATATGCCAACATCCAATAAGACCAGCACCATTTGTTGAATATGCTTTCTTTCTTTAGTTGAATACTTCTGACTTCTTTATAAAAAAAAGTTTCTGTAGGTATGTAAATGTACTTCTGGGTCTGTCATTCAATTCCACTGATCAACCTGCCTGTTTTTATTTCAATATCATGCTAGTTTTACTACTATAGCTCTGCAGTACAAGTTAAAATCAGGGACTGCAATGTACAGAATTGTTTAGCTGTCCTTAATTTTGTTTTGTCCTTAATGTTTTTCTTATTTTGTTTTGTTTTGTTTTTCTTCATGAAATAGAATGTTATCCTTTCAAGGTCTGTACTGAATGGTGTTTGGAATTTTCATGGGGATTGCATAGAATGATCTCTAATTCCTCTCAGTCCCAGGGTAGCTTGCTGCTCCTATGTGGTTTCTGACACACTCAAGATGTGGTTGCAACACTGTGCCTTCCACAGTAATAGACAGCAGGGTCCTCAGATGTCAGGCTGCTGAGCTCCATGTATGTTGTGCTGGAGGACTGGTCTACAGTAAATTTGGCCTTTCCCATAAACTTTGGATTGTAGTTAGCGTCACCATTTACAGGATAAATCCTTCCAATCCACTCAAAGCCCTGTCCTGGCCTCTGTTTTACCCAATTCATAATGTGGTCGGTGAACTTATAGCCCGAAGCCTTGCAGGATATCCTCACTGATGCCCCAGGCCTCACCAGCTCAGCTCCAGACTGCTGTAGCTGGACCTGGGAGTTGGCACCTGTGATGGAAATAGCAAAGTGGATATCATTATCATCTGAGTATGTGGCCCATCATCAAGTCTGGAACTTGGAGCTTCTTACATGTAATTACTGCCACCAAGAAGAAGATAAAACAGCTCCATCTCATGGTGAGGTCCTGTCTATTCCGTGATTGTAGAGAGGACAGTGATCATATGTTGTTCTGTGGTGTGGACATCCCTATATTTGCCACCACAGACTCAAATGATTTACATATTCATGAACATGGTACTTCTTAGATAAGAACCTACTCCTGCTGGAGATGAAGACGGTAGAGGACACCTGGGTCAGGTACAATAGTAGGTCCAAGTACTATTCATCTCTGAGCAAATTCATCCCATGCCATTTCCATGAGTCCTGTGAAGATGCCGTGAATATTACATCCTAAATAGATTTTTAGCCAGAGACAGGTGTTCCACTTGTGGCAAGGTTACAGATTTTTGTAAGATGGACTTACAAGTTTTTGTAAGGATTGTGATAGTGATGGGAAATTTCAAAAAACAGCTATGATTACAGAATTTACATCTTTACAATACATACAAGTGATATTTGCCATGACAACATGTTACATACTAAAAAATTACCCTAATGATCAAATAAATATAATTCAGCAGTATTTGTACATAAATGATTATTGCAGCAACGTCACAATAACTAACCTACAGAAATAAACTGTTTCTGTCAAGAGAGGATTGCATCAAGAAGACATGATTATACAGATGATACAGCATAAGTTTTTCTTCCTAAATGAATAAGGAACCTATGTCAATTATGGTAAAATGAATGCAACTAGAGATAATCATATCAATTAATAACATTAGAAACACAGGTATTAAGTGAGACTCTCAGTTCTTCTAGATACTGCACAGTTATGTAGATTGATTTTATTTTAATTTTCAGATTTATTTTTTAATTCTTCAAAACTTACTTTTATAAGAAAAACATGTGATCATAACTAACCCCACAATGTCTCTCTGGTTTCCCTTAGGGTCTTCCCATAAGTCACTCTCCTAGTATGTCTAATTAGTGATATGCATAAACACATAAGAATGTCATTCACAAAAAAATAGAGAACTTCCAGAAATATTCTCTAAAAGTAGCTAAAGTTTCTTCATTAGTCATCAAATGGCAATAGACTGCCAGCTTGAAGTGGGCCTTCAGACATTTCTCCATACCCATGTTGTAAGATTATTTTTTTAAAAAAAATGTTATACTTTCTTTAGTGGCAAGTACAGAATGCACATATACCAAGGTGTAGTGTGATCCTCTGAGGAAAACTTAGGAAATTCTATTCTTTTTTTAAAATCAAATTGTAATTTTTACTTTTTAACACAGGGGTTATAAACACAAAAAGGCAGGATGTGGGGAAGGGGATGACACAGGAGCATAGGCGTTCAGGGGGAGTACAGATATCTTTCAGAACAGGGTATCAGCTGGGTGAAGGTTTAGGGGACAGGTCACTATGACTCTGCCTATGATTCACTTGTCCTTATCTAACTTGGTACTATCCACCAAGGCTGCCTAAGGAAATTCTATTCTTGTATTGTACTGTGTGGGCCCAAGAGATCAAATTATTGTTGCTAGGGTGACAAGAAGATATTTAATCTACTCAGCTCTTTCAAAAGCTGTCAGGCTGTAACCTTGGCTGGCTTGAATTGTGCAGGATTTTTGCTGGTAACTATACCTGCTGAAACTTCATGTGACAGTGTCAAATCCTGAGATTTTATCTCATGTCTATCCACTCCACTTCTGATCTTATGCTCTTTCTAAACCTTCTTTTGTGATTGTCTTTGGGTTTTAGGTGGAATGTTTGTAAAGATGACTCATCTGCGGTTGAGTACTTAGGCATTCTTTCTCTGAACTACAACAGTCATGGGTTTCTACATCAATCATTTCACACTTCAATCAGAAGTCTCTGTGATCAAAAATGAGAACATCAATAATCTACTGTGTATAAATGTTTATTATAAGGCAGTTTGCCAACTTGACCATTATCAATGCAATTATGGTTTTCTAGGAGTATGTCATCTATATACATTGCTATGTGTGACTGTTTACATGGGATGAAGTCTTTTCTATGAAGCAGGACATACATCCAATTAAAAAGGAGTTGAGATCTACACAATAGTCAGGCACGGTGTGTGTGTGTGTGTGTGTGTGTGTGTGTGTGTGTGTGTGTTTCTTCTATTTAAATTTGTTTACCCTCTTTTTATGTGTTTTTTCTTTTTATAGAAAAATGAGAGAACACTGGTTCCTTCCGGTCTGGGCCAGGGCACTGAGCAGATCTTGGGTGGCAGCTCTGCCCCCAACCTTCAAGAACCCAGAGGAAGAGGGGATCCCAGGCGCTCTAACTCGGGCAGTATCTTAGAATACACAGCCTTGGTGTATCTACTCATCAAGTATACAGAGCAGACCTGCCCAAACCCCCGATGTCCTGGAATTCCATCTGGATTTAGTGAAGACACAGCATCAGAGGCTTATCAACTTACTCTTCCCCCCACCCCTCTTCTAAAATCTCAACGCCCTTAATCAGCCTGAAGAAGTTACAGAAGAGTCAGCGCCCCTATTCTCTGGGCTTGGGGACTAATGTGGTTAATAATGGTCTGTCTTTCTAGGGAAAAGTAGTGGTTTTGTTGGAACAGGGGGGATTAGCTAGGACTTATTTCATAGCCATAACCTATTGGTAGAAATCTGTATAATTATTATCAAGATGAAGTTATAATTTCTTAAATGGTACAAAATTTACTTTGATTTCAAATTTAAGGTTTTCATTGGTACGAGCTCCTTATTAATATAAAAGTAAGATGAATATTGATACTCTCATGGGCAATGTGCTTGTATAACACATTTAGGAATACAAGGCCTAGACCCAGTCCTTCCTTAACTTTTTAACTGATTTGGGATGGTTAACCTATGAGTTAAGGGACTATAGCAAATTTATGGCTTTGAGTTAATTGTTAGGAGGTTAACCATATTTTATTTAGAAATAGCCAAGAGGAGTGAACAGACAACAGTCCAGGTGACCTTACATGGATAGTTGGTTTTCAAAACGTCAGAAGTCCATAGAATTGACGCAACAAAAATTTATATAAATGTCCATTCTGATTAGAGACCTGTCTGCTCCTGACAGCTTCCTGTTGTGGATTCTAAGAAGAAATTGAGCATCCTTGGAGTTATGCCAGTTGTGTGGTAACAGCCACTAGGCAAGAATTGCCTCTTTCCATCTACAGACTAACTACTGTCCTGAAGAGGACACACATGCAGAATAGTCGACTGATTATATCTGCCCAGACAGAGTAATCAGCCCTTAATAATCCTGCATCACTAAGGTCTGTCAGATGACTCTGGGCCAGAAGGCTGAAGATTTGATGCTCGAACATTCGGTAGTATAGGGGCTTCTCAGGTGTTCAGAGGTCTCTATAAATTGGCTAAGTTTTAGAAGCTATGTTTAGTGCTTCCTATAACTTCAGTTAACTCAGTCATTCTGGATTTCTGACGGGGTTGAAGACCCATAGTCTCATAGCCAATCCTGGCTATTTACTTTGAGAGAAAAGATCTGAGTAGATAGTTTTCAGCTGACATTCATTATAAAGCCAAAAAAAAAAAAAAAAAAAAAAAAAAAAAAAAAAAAAAAAAAAAAAAAAAAAAGCCAGGATCAAAAGTAAGTGTTTTAGTTAGAAGACAGAGGTTCTGGTTAGTCAACAAAATGATGGACTGGGTATTAGAACTATCTTACTATCTTATACCTCACTGGTACAATTAGGAATAAGTATGCTCTAACTGTATTTTGAGAGAAAAGTTTTACTTTAACAGGAAGAGTGATATGTAGGAGGAGCTAAGTGGGAAGGAGTACTGAGAGGAAGAGATGGAGTAAGGAGAGAAGATGAAGGAGAGGAGAAACTAGATCATGAGAGAGAGAAAGAGAGAGGGGGCATGGAGGCAGATGTTCACAGGTCTCCACCAGTCAAAGATAGTCTTTATATCTAGGTTGGGTATTGGATTACCCTTCTGATTGAGCATTACCAAACTTATAAATCCTTTGATTAACATTTAAAAAAAAATTGTATAAAAGCAAAAAGGAAAGGGGGGCATGGGACAGGGGTTTTCTAGGGAGGGGAAATGGGGAAAGGGGATGGCATCTTAAATGTAAATAAAATAAAATAAAAAAAACAAAAAAAAAAAACAAAAAAAAAGAAAAATGAAAATGTGTGTAATTGGGTGAGTTTTGAAGGTTCACACATAAGTTTAGATAGAATATCAGTTACCAGAATACATTGTATAAATGTTAATTTTTTTTTGTTAGTTTTACAACTTACAGTTCAGTCACTGCCTCCATCCTGTCCCACAGCCCCACAGTTCCTCATCTAATTTTTCCTCTGCCCCTGACTTCAAGAAGATGCCTCCTCCCTACCAGGCCTCCCCACCCAGGGGCTATGAATAGCTGGTCTTCTCCCACTGAGGACAAACCAGGCAGTACTCTGCTGTATATGTGTCCAGGGGCCTGTTTGCTGACTAGAATGTGGCCCAGTGTCTGAGAGATCTCAGAGGTCCAAGTTTATATATATTATAAAACAAGAAAATATAAATCTTTGAAGTGTTTGACACAGAATCTTCACAGTGTTTGAGCATGGAAACGTTACATGTCAATCAAAATAGACACATGTAAGTTAAGAAAGGAAACCACAGAGGATATAGAGTCCCCACTTCACACCCACTACATTTCTCTGCTGGGGATTCTTGGACCCATTTTGCCCCCTGCTGGTTCTGAACTCACCTGCAGGTAGATTCCTATCTTTTACACTGAAGTAGTCCAGTCTGACTTGAGCAGTAACATAGTGTGCTTGCAGGGCTCAGATGCAGGGAGAAATGGCTCTTGTTTATCTGGAGAAGATAACTGGTGTCTCAGAATATGAATTTAAGTTGTTTCTACATAATCATCAGTGACACTTTCAATGTCATCTGCTTTCCTGGTGGCCGTTGGATCCAGCTGTAGCAGTTCTCATTTGAAATAAGGTGTAAACAAGGGTAATAAGGGGGCCTTTTTCGCTTCCATGAGGCTGTACGTGGGTAAGAACAGCTGAGGATAGAATGAGAACAATGAGTCTATAGTTCATCTGCTGCCCCACATGCATCTATTTAGGAATTCCTGGGACACTCAAATATAGGACTCAAAAGGAAGAGCAAGAACTACTGTGCTACTCACAGTAAAGTTAACAGTTCAATACAGTTCACATTGAGAAGGAAGTGGAAATCAAGCAAATGTATTCTGCAAATCAATCTGTTTCACAACCTGCATGTGCGTGCATTTAATGGGATGCAGCGAGAGAAAAATCTCATTGACTGTGACCTTAATGAGCGGAGAATATGGGCATTTAGAAAGCTTTATCTCTCCCTGTGTAGCTTTCAATCCTCATACTCCTTCAAATGTATATGCTAGTTAAGCTTCACAGGAGTTGATATTTTCAATAATGAAAGAGAGATTTGGAGTATTGTCCTAGGGATGTGAAAAACAAATATCACAATGTAGGAATATGTGATCATGTGTATTTAAATATTTAAAGAATAGCAACTCATATTAAAACAAAAAAATATGTGCTACATGAATTCAGAATATTCATGTATATTGTAATCTAAATATGAGTTCACAAATTGGATGTACCTAATATTGCAGCATAGAAGGGGGAGGACCAATTGAATGTATGTTCTCTTTTTCTTTTTTTTATAGATTAAAAGTTATATAACTAAGGCATTTCTTACTACAACTTATAGGTCTATGTTCTAAATCCTTTTCTGATTTAATGGTAATAAACTAATTAGAATCTGTGTGATGTTCTCTGAATTGTCAGTTCATAGGGTAACATCCTGTTGTTAAAAAGTACTTTTTGTTTTATTTATTTATTTATTTATTTATCTATTTATTTATTTATTTATTTATTTATTTTCAAGACAGGGTTTCTCTGTATAGCTCGGGCTGCCCTGGAACTCACTCTGTAGACCAGGCTGGCCTCGAACTCAGAAATTCGCCTGCCTCTGCCTCCCAAGTGCTGGGATTAAAGGCGTGTGCCACCACAGCCCAGAACTAAAGAGTACTTTAAAAACAATGTTGGTCATACTCTAGGAATTAGACATTGATTCCCTGTGTGATAAAACACTTCTTCTCTAAAGATATTGGCCCAATTATTTTAGATATATGTGTTCACATTAACACCAATATGAATATAAGAATATAGTTTTACTATGCATACCCTAATAATGAATAAAAACACCAAGACTCAGTTATTGATGGTAGAGTTAAGCCTCTTGTTCCCAACTAGCTTTTATAACTTAAATTAATTCATATATATTAATCTGTGTTCTCCAAAATGCTTGTTAACTACACCAACTTTAGTCCTGGTCTGCGTTATTCTCTGCATCTGGGTAGCAAAATCTGCTCTTGACACTTTCCAAGAATATTCATCTCTCCCCACAAGTCTTGCATATTCTCTCCTTCTTTGTTACAGGCCATCAGTTTTTGATTAACCAGTCTAGAGCTGAGAGAGAGAGATTTTTGAAACTATGATTAGAGATATTAATAACAGGGAGAAAGACTGGTCTGTACTCAACTTTCTGCTGCATAGAGATAAGTATATAAATACAAAGACAGTATTTATACAGTTCAAAAAAGATCACCCAAACACAGAAATACGTAAAACAATTTCTCTAGTTTAATATTCCTCTCTGATTCTTACATCCAAGGTCACTACAACATTTCCTAATGAAATAAGAATTAATTTTCAATCTGCTTGTTTCCTTCTTTAATTGTTAATCATAATTTTGAGCAAGTCTACAGGCTACTCTTCCCTGTCTTCTCAGCTCCATGACAGTTTGCTGCTACATCAGAATTTCTGACATACCTTAGAGGCAAGGTGTGGGACACTGTGCCTGACAACTTAATAGACATCACTGTTCTCAAATGTTAGGCTGCTGAACTCCATTAAGCTGTATTGAACACTGCAACTGCATCCATTATGTTCTGTCCTCAAACTTCTGATCTTCGTGAAAACACAAATCCCTCCCTCTGACTCCCTCCAACTTTCCTTCCTCTATCTCTATCTATCTATCTATCTATCTATCTATCTATCTATCTATCTATCTCTATCTCTCTATATCATCTATATCTATCTATATCTATATCTATATCATCTATATCATCTATATCATCTATATCATCTATATCATCTATATCATCTATATGTATATCTATAGCTATATTATCTATATCATCTATATCATTTATATGTATATGTACATGTATGCCTATATCATCTATATCATCTATATCATCTATATCATCTATATCATCTATATGATGTATATGTACATATATGTATATCTATATGTATACCTATATCATCTATATCTAATCTATATTATCGATATCATCTATATCATGTATATCTACTACTATATCTACATCTACATATACATCTATATCTAAGCTCCTGAAGGTCCCATCTTGTATTTCCTGCCTCAGTTCAGGAGAAAGAATCAGGAACAGACTTTGCCAATGAAATGAAGAGGAAGAAGCAGGCCAGGACAGAAGGAGAGGTAACTTAACAAGTAATTTGGCAGCACACGATGAGCCAGGTCACTTCTGATCATAGTCATTAATCATTTTACATTGTTTTACAGACACATTAGGAAGACAGAAAATAATTGTGAAGAGCAGTGAGAATTTTGATGCAAATGACTAAAATACTGAAGCAGCTCAGAATCTGCATGGTGCATAGAAGCTGGAACAATTTTGAACTTAGTGCTGAAACAAGCTTGTATTTCCAACAATGACTAATTAGTGACAACTCTACCTGGAACAACTGAACATAGCCTAACTGTAGGAAGAGTCTTGGAAATCTGCCATAAGAAGGACACCAGAATTACAGCAGAGAATTGGTATTTAAGGATTGTCTTGATGATGTCATGAAGTGCAAGGAGCAATAAATTGATAGACACTAAAATATCATCTTTATTGGGTACAGTCTAAAAAACTGGGATTATTGATGAGACCTTTCTGCCAATGGCTCAATTTGAAAGCGCTCATTCAGTAATTCACACCTTCCACATATACAACTGCATACTTAAGTTGAAAATTCCAATCATTTTGAATTTTCTGATGTGAGATTTGTGGTCTAAGCCTGAGTGGAACCATAACACTGAAACACTTAGTGTAGGCACCAAACATCCTTCATCTTTATAAAACCAAACAGACAGAATCATTTTTTGAACATCACAATAGGGATCTAGGTTAAATATTGGGAATAGAAAGCTCTTAACATAAGAGCAAACAGGAAACCACAGAGGCCAGAAGAAAAGCTGTGGTCATACCCTCTTATGATATAATAGGAACCAACTGAATCAGCCTGAAATAATGTATGGCTGAAAACTAAGGCTGTGTCAATGTGATGTCTTAGCACAGTAGTATGTGGCAGTATCTGCAGTGGTGATCTTGAAAAATATCTAGCTGTTGGAGTTGTCTTTAGAGATTGTGAGCCATCTCTTCAGAGAAGGTTTGTAGTGCTTAGGATTATCCCACCAAATGTTTACCAGCCACTCCAGATCTTTCCCTGAAGTCTGACAAATCCAGCCCACACATATACCATAAGTGCTCAGTGAAAAGTCAGAGAAAGAGCAAGTCAAACTGAGGGTCTGGGAAGGCTGCAATATCCCAGTGCCAGACTCTTTCAGAGTAACCTGAGACAGGACATCTGTGAAGAAAATAAAGCAGATGGCAATGTTGAAATAGGGTGAGGGAAAAAAAAAAAAAAAAAAACATTATCCCTGAGGAAGCCTTGGCACTCACATGTAGAGACAATCAGCAGCAAAAATGAGGAAGTAAGCCTGTCCATGGCTGCACAACAGTGATTACCCAGGCTCACCTTGGCTTTTTAACCCAAGGTTGGGTGAAGCCTGGAGAAATTTGCATTCCCTAATCAGGTACTTACTCTGATGGCATCCTTAAGTTTTAGGATTCAGAGGACCCAATTAGTGACAGGAAGTAAAGGAACTCTCAAAGGAGCTCAACTCTAATTCCCACAAAGGGTAGCTTACTGAAGACCATAGTTATCAGGAAAAAAAAACATACTTCTAATAAATACTGTATAGAAGGAGCAAGATTGAGAGACCTGTAATCTAACATAAAGGGTCATGACTCTGTCCACTCATCCAGGGAACATTACCTTGTGTTTTTGCAGATAGGACAAATGAAGAATTCAGTGTTTTGATTTTTTTTATGCTTTCCTCTTCCACTGTGTATGATGCCAGAGATCACCTCCTATGTGACAAAAGACAATGCACTGAGGAAACACTACATAGTTTCTATTAGGGTAAAAGCAAAAATTGCTAGGAAGAGGAAAAAAGAATGATCTGAAGTTCATTGTCACAACGTATTTTCTTTCACACACACACACTGTATGGACACTGTAGTCTTCTTGTAGAGATTAAGAGTGTGTCATCTCCAGGCTGTCTCTTGTGAATACTACAGTTATACACAAGAGAGTGATGTTTCATTGCATTTATTTATTAATCAATTTCCTGCCTCACATTGTTTCTGATTTTTGTTTATTCAATAGCAAGTGTCTTCATCAATGCATAGGAATACAGAACAATCAAGATGGTGACTAGCTCTAATAAATTAATGAAGAAGAGCAAGAGCTCATTTATATAAGTTTCAGAGCAAGAAATAGCAAGTAGAGGAGGTATATCACTGAATATATGATTGAATTCATTGGACTGAGAGAAAGGCAAGATGAGAGTGGCCACTGTGTGGATAATTGCATGCAGAATTCCACTTGCATAAAAAGCAAGGAAAAGTATTACATAGAGTTGAGTTTACATTCTCACTGAATACAGAAGTGGTTTGTGAGTGGCTACATATCTCTCATATGTCATAACTGCCAAAAGAAAGCATTCTGTTGTTCCACATGTAACACCAAGGAACATCTGTGTTGCATAACCATGAAATGAAATTGTTTTGCTTTTAGGCATAAAACCTGCTTACATATTTACAGTGATATCTGAAGAATAGGAAGCATCTACAAAAGACAGTGAACTGAGGAAACAGTACATAGAATTGTGGAGTTGGAGATCTACAACAACTAAAATAATAAGTCCTATAGTTCCTGTTAGAGTAAAAACAATAATTGCTAGGAAGAAGAAAAACAAAATGATCAGAAGTTCATTGTTGTCTGTGAGTCCCTTGAGAACAAATGAAGTAGCTTATGTGATGTTCTTTATGTTGAAATCTCATACAGTAATGTTGAATGTACTGAGATCTTGGTCCATAGTTGTCTTAGTTAGAGTTTTACTACTGTGAACAGACACCATGACCAAGGCAAGTCTTATAAAGTACAACATTTAATTAGGGCTGGCTTACAGGTACAGAGGGTCAGTCCACTATCATCATGGCAGGAACATGGCAGCATACAGGCAGGCATGGTACAAGAGGAGCTAAGAGTTCTACATTTTCATCTGAAGGCTGCTAGCAGAATACTGGCTTCCAGGCAGCTAGGATGAGGGTCTTAAGCGCATCCCCACAATGACATCTACTTCAACAGAGCCATACCTATTCTAACAGGGCCACAGCTTCTAACAGTGCCACTCCCTGGGCTGAGCATTTACAAACCACATTGCACTCCTTGGCCCCCATAAGGCTTATTTAGGCATCTGTGGGGGTCAAACCTGAACATAGCATAATACAAAATACATTTAATTCAACTCTAAAGCCCCCATAGTCTCTAGAAGTCTCAACAATGTTAAAAGTTCAAAGTTTCTTCTGAGATTCATTCAATCACTTAACTGTAATCCCCAAATCAAAACAAGAAACTAGATGGACAAACTGCAAAGTCTGCATCTCCATGGCTGATGTCAAATTGGTCTTCAGATCTCCAAGTCTTTTACATCTTTATTGACTAAAAAATAAGTTTGTCTCCTGGGCTGGTTCCACTCCCTGTTAGCCACTTTCCTCAGCAGATAACCCATGGATTTGGAATCTTGAACATTTAGGAAAAATAGCTGTATTGCAGGGTAATCATGTATGCCACATAAATGCAATTAGATAGAAATACTGTTGGTTAATATTCTAGAGATGGATATACTACTTAAAATATTCTCTTGGCTCAATGCAATTAACATCAGAATTCTTCACAGACTATAATAAAACAGTATTAAATTAAATGCAAATGAGAAAGGATAAGTCTAAATAACACAGAATGGTTCCAAAGAAAATAATTATAAAGCTATCCCAATCCTTGATCTCAAAATATAGCCCACAACCTTAGGATAAAATTTTAAAAGCAGAGAAATATTGTTTGTTTGTTTGTTTGTTTCTGTACTATCAGATACTGAGCATACTGGAAGACAGCACAGCAGGAAGAAGATGCTGGAAGTTATATACACTGGGTTTGGGAATTATTTCTTTGCTTCAGAGATGTTAAAGCACAATGTTTCTGTGAATAATGATCTTTTAGAACATAGACATAATATGAATTGCCTAATCATAGTGATTTTTTGGTAGGACATTATTGAATATATAGAAATTAGCTTGAGTAAAGTACTGATTTCATAGAATAGGCCTGTACCCAAAACACACTCATTTTTATGAATGAAATATGTTTATTTTTAAAACTTTGAAAGATAAAGATATCAAGATATATATAATCCATGAAATATGATCTTACTACAAAATTGTAGGAACACTATAAAAAGAAACCAAACTCAGAATTCTGAATGCCAGATGAGGCTCTAAACCCCTGGGGTAGTCTGGGCAATAAGACCTGCACTAATGCTTGGGTTTGTTTTCCTTTTCCTGAGATTATCAACATTATAAGGACTTTTCTTCTATGATTGAATTATTATATCTTGAAACAAGAGAATATTTGAGAATACCCAAAATTCTATTCCTGAGATTCAAATATCTCGCAAATGTCCTCTCCAAAGACAAGCAGTTGGAAGGTTTCACAAGAAGCAACAGATAATGAGATAATATTGGAACCTGGATACGAGTTCTCAGATTTGAAAGAAGAGGCCAGAGGGCCAGAGATACAAGAACTTCTGGTCCTGGATATGAGAAATACAGACAAAAGACTATTCTGGGAGAAAATCATATCTAACCAGGAACATAAATGTTGTATCATAGATTCTTTGTCCATGGAGTGGGGGCACCAAAGTGTGATGTTGATTTAAATCTGTAATATGAGGTGCAATGAATGTAGATATACTTCCTGAATTTTTCAGATGTGTGTGGATTACTTCTGACAGTTTCTGATTAGTTTGACAGTCTGAGAATAAGTATAGACTATGAAGTATGAAAATTAAAGTTTTTTATGTATTCCATAAATTTAATCCAACAATGTTAAATAAATGTAGATGTTAAGCACTCTGCCAATGAGGTCTTAAATCTAGAAAATATTGTAGACATTTAAAACTGTTCACTTATTCAAGGTTTGTAGTGAATGGTTTTATAGTGGTCAAAATTCCAGACCTCAGATATACTCAAGGTGAGAGTTTATTAAATGAATATCCACTCAGTGATGTAGGCATGGCTGGGTCTCCATGTTTATCACAGTGAAATGTGACAGAAAAAAGTCTGCAGTAAAAAACAAATGCAAGATAAAATGGAACTCTCCATTCATCCTTCAGAAATTCTTCAGCACTTGCACTAAAAATGGTGGTACTATTTTTTTTTTATTTATGTGAGAAAATTGTGTTATATATTGATGAGGTGAAGAATGAAATTGAAAATCTGCAGAGTACAGCACCAAATAGATCTATGTTTACATGATGTTTAAAGTCTGCTGTTATTGCTAAGATCTAATTTGAGGAGATGAAATGTAATCCCACCATTAGTATTTGAATTTAGGAAGGGGGGAAGAAAATGATTCCCTAAAGTATAATTATTATTAACTTCATAAATCCCTACTGTAACCTGAAATTCTAAATACAACATTGGAGTTGGTTCTTAATCAGAAAATGAAATTATCTACAAGTAAAAC
The DNA here is from genome assembly GCF_011762505.2 of Arvicanthis niloticus. Taxonomy (NCBI): domain Eukaryota; kingdom Metazoa; phylum Chordata; class Mammalia; order Rodentia; family Muridae; genus Arvicanthis; species Arvicanthis niloticus. Next base: position 4,243,017 of record NC_133430.1, on the reverse strand, counting down.
TGAAAGCCATGGTTGATGTGGTACAAAAACCTTGAGCATCATATCAGTTTGAAAAATAAACATACCTTAATCACAAGGCAGAATAATGATGAAACTGATCCCAGGTAATGTTCAGAGCATTCTGCACATACATGTGGTAGCATTGGAATCCAGGATGTTGTAGTAAACAGCATCTAAATTTATGTGTAAGTTGCACAGTCATGGTGTTGGTGTGAGGACATCACTTCTACATCTTCAGGATTATGGACTGCCACAAAGACAGTTTTTAGTTAAGTTACTTCTTCTTATCCAGAGTTAGGTATTTACTTCTTTTCTATCCTGAGTCAGCAAATTACACAGTTGCTTGACATTATAAATTTGATTTAAAAACATTTATATGGACATAAAATGATAAAAATTAAAATGTAATAAAGGGCATGAGAGCCTTATACTCACAAAGAAGTACTAGAGAACCAGGAACTTTAGTCCTGCAGGAATGTCTCCTCAAGGAAGGAGGTAAAATCAAATACATGCACTCTATCCAGAAACCTGAGTGAAGATTGTTAACTACCTGTTGATACTTTTGCTATGTGTAGAGACAGAACATACCCTAATTCCCAAGAATACTTATCTCAGATTTCCCTATCATTATTTTAATACCCATCTTTGGGGAGATTTCACATGTATTTTATGGCCTGCTGACCTGTATGCTGTTGGTAAGAGACAATACTACGATTAGGATTTATCAATAAAACACACCCTCATGGTCACAATATCTTCATGGAATATTTCTATATGGTCATTTCTTACTTAAGCTTGATTGAACAACTGCAGTTGGAATGATCATGGAAATTATTGTTATATGAATATCCCTTTACAAATTCCATTATATTGAAAGATACCTACAATAAACTGTCTATGTTTAGGTTCTCCAGAGTCCAAACAAGGTTGACAAAGTCAATCTGCATCACATTCTCATCTCTCCACATGGTTTGTTTTTCTCTATGATGCCTGCAGGTAAGCCCTCAAGAAACAAAAGCTTTCCTAGTAGAAATTAGTCTCTGCTCTTTGAGATTAATGATGGAATACTTCAAACTTAAAATACACACACATACACACAAACATACAGAGAGAGAGAGAGAGAGAGAGAGAGAGAGAAACAGAGAGAGAGAGAAACAGAGAGAGAGAAAAACAGAGAGAGAGAGAAACAGAGAGAGACTGAGAAAGGCTAAAACTCAAACAATTTACATATGTTTTTCACTGCATCTAAAAATTACACATTTTATATATGCCTAATTCTTAAATCCTTTCAGTCGTGGCTTCTGAATACACTTGGAAGATTTAAACAAAGACATGAGCCTTAAAGTCTGTGCATGTGAGCATATGGGAAATTTACACAATAAAGATAATGTTAGAATTCTTTGTTATTTATTAATGTTTTAAAATTCTTTTTATTTTTTACTGAAAATAGATTTCTTCATGAAATATATTCTGATTAAGGATTCCCACACTCCAACAAATTCCTGATCATCTCACATCTCGACTCTCTTTTGTCATCTAATTAGAAATCAAATAGAACCTAAAAATAATGAAAAAGAAAGTAAACAAATGGGAAACGGACAAAAAAACAAACAGAAGAAATATCACCAAAAACAAACTTAAGAAACACATGTGGATACAGAGACACACATTCATAAATATAGAACGAAGCTGAGCAATGGGTATGCAATGACTATGAGAGTTGATCCTGTATCAGTACAGGTGCATGTTCAATAAAAGTTAGTAACTGTATGGATGATTACTGAGACTGAGAAGGAAGTGATGGGCCATGAAAGGGTATCCTAGTTCTTGTGTTGTGGGTATTTGGCCACGCCCCCAGAACCCAGGCTCCTCACACCAGGTCTAAAATCCATTCAACCTGCACCCTTCAGTCACATAGGGCACAGGTGGAGGACATGATTAACAGGTCTCTACCTCCAGAGATGAAAATATTAATGAGTTATCTGAAGGCTGGGAGGCGTAGCTAATTAAGTTATTCCCTCCCCTCTCCCATCTCCCTATAAAAGCGAGGCTCCCCTGCCTTTTGGGAGGAGCGGGAACCATCTACACCCATTCACCATGCCATGAACAATAAAAGCTTTGGAAAACTCCTGGATTCAGCATGTCTCCTGGGCCTGCAGCCAGGTTCCCAACCTTGGAACCCTGAACCTTCCCAATGCAGCAGCCTGCCTGCCTGCAGTGGCTGCGTGAATGTGGGACCCCTGCCACCGGCGGTGTGGGAAGCCTGCTGGGGTCCCTGCCACCGGCCCTTGTGACTTTGTCCCCACCACAGGACTCCCCCAGTGAGTTTTTCCCACAAGGAAGTAAACATGGAATCAAACACTTATATATACTCTCAGAACCTACCTCTGTTAACAAGTACATACATTGTGTTGGTAAACAAATTTTATGAAAAGTGATTTAATACTATTTTCACCAACCCGCAAGAATTATATTTACATGACTTTGCATTCTGATATAAATATTTCTCACATCCAACAAGACTGGAACTTCTGTTTGAAAACACTGCCAGAATTAACAACATACCTGAGATAACTTATTACTTAAAATTCTGAAGGAGTGTTTGCTTGCCCAGATGTTGGTGATTTTGGATTTTATAAGTCAAGTTCATACTATATTTTTTTTTCCTAACAATTTAAAAAATTCTGTACTCTCAGGATCCAGTGACATTTTTATTATGCATCCTCACACTTTTCCCTTTTACTGATTTATGGAGTAAGAAACATGTCAATGGAGGTGGTCACTGGTGAAGAGATTGACAAAATATGGGGAACTGTTGGTTTATCCTAAACCAGCATCACTTTACTCATAGAACTCCTTTTACACAAATGGCAAAGACACAAGAAGGCTGTGAGGAGGAGGCCACAAATGGACACGGAAAATTATGATTTCTGGGCTAGTGTAAAGGTTAATCTTTCTGTAATCTCAGTGCCAGGGTAGCTTGCTCCTCCTCCAGGGTTTCTGACACACTCAGGATGTGGTTGTCACACTGTGTGCTGCACAGTAATAGACTGCAGAGTCCTCAGATGTCAGGCCACTGAGCTGCAAGTAGGCTGTGTTGGAGGATGTGTCTACAGTTAATGTGGCCTTGCCCTTGAACTTCTTACTGTAAGCAGTGCCACAACTTCCAGGAGAAATAACTCCAATCTATTCCATTTATTCTTCAGGCTTCTGCTTTACTCATTTCATAACATAGTGAAGGTGTAGCCAGAAGCCTTGCAGGACATCTTCACTGTGGACCAGGGCTTCACCAGATCAGCTTCAGAATGTTGCAGTTGAACCTGGGAGTAGACATCCGTAGAGAGAAAGGCAGAATGGATGTCATTGTCACCTCAGTCCCTATCTCCACTTTAGATCAGAACTGGTGAGCCCCTTTCCTGCAGTTACTGACACAAGGAAGAGAAAATTCCATCTCCATTCCATGGTTAGAGTCAGTGTGTTCAGGTACAGTGGAGAGGATACTGATCATAGACTGTTGTGATGTTCAAGTTGAGAACATCCCTATATTTACTTCCATAGACTAAATGAATTTGCATATTCATGAGCAGAGTACTTCCTACATAAAAGCCTAGTCCATCTGGAGAACTGGAGGGAAGGGACTGAAAAGGCACATGAGTCAGGTAACAAGATGCCCAGGTACAAGTCCTAATACTCTCTGAGGAAACTTATCACATACACTTTCTGTGAACCCTAGACTGATGCTGTGAATGTAATTACAGGGACAAATCTCTCAATAAATTTTTGGCCTGAGTGTATTCCTTCACTCTTGGACAATGTTAACACATTGGTTTTCTGATGGACTTTTATGATGATGATGATAAAGATGATGATGATGATTTTGATGGTAAATTCCAAAAATGTCTAACTTTTGAAAATTAGAATCTTCTTTCAGATATATTCAAGTAATATTTGCCTTTCTCACAGGTAACCTATTTCAAAACTCACTAAAATTACTAAAATAAGTATGCTTAAAATATTTACATAACAATGATTATTGCAGCATTATCATGATTAACTAAGTTATAGATATGAACTAAAGATGTGTCAACAAATGATTCTATCAAAAAGGTATGGATACATACATTATAAAGATATATATATATATATATATATATATATATATATATATATTATATATGTGTGTGTGTTATATATATACACAAAAGTTTTTGATCATAAATGAATAAGAAATTTACATTGCTTTTGGAAACATGGATGCAATTAAAGATAATTGAGACAATCTCTTAATCACAGACATTAAATGTGATTCAAATTATTAATTTTTATATATTTCATAGTTATAAACAACTACATATATAAATACATGATGATGTACAGCAAAATTGTCTAGGAGAATAAAGGGAAAATAAAAGGAATAAGAGTTTACATGGGAAATATGTATGATGTACAAAATACAATCGTATGAAAATTCTATACACATGTAAAGTTGTTATTTTTATATTTCATAAAAATTTTTATTCTTGAAATTTTCAATCATATATGAAATATGCTATGATAAACCAACACTCTCTAGATTCTAACCACCATCAAGCACCACTAGGTCCCTCTTGTTTCTTTTGGAACCTTCTAATAAGTCTCTTTCCAAACATTCTGACCTCTTCTGTTTCATTCACTAATAAAACACTGTGTTTAATTATTACTTCCTTTATGCACACAGACAGGGTAATCAATAGTAAAGTGTGAAACTCCAGAAATCATCCCCTAAAAAGAGAATATATTTTCCCTATTATTCATTAAATGCCAAAATACCTTGATCATGCTATGGGCTCTTAAGAATTCCTCCCCATCTATGTTGTAATTTTTAATTGTTATATAATTCTTATTGATGATAACAGGATACACATACACCAACCTAGATATATTAACCTCAGAGGAATACTTGCATATTTCAATAATAGGGAATTTAACTGATGTTGCTAAGCTTGCCAGTAGACATCTTTTCTTGCTCAGTCATTTCGATGTCTCTCATGTAGTAATGGTCACTGTTTCAATTTGTCTGTGCCTTGTGCTGGGAAATATAGCTAGTGAGAGTTCATGTGTGCACTAAGAACATTTCAATTCAAGGAGATAGAATTTGATCCACTTTGGCACCATTCTCTGTATCTTACATCCTGTCTTTTCTGTGATTTCTGATGGTCCATGATTTTTGGGTAGGGTTGGTATCATTAACTCATCTGTGGATGAGTACTCTGTCAGTCATTCTCAGCACTCTGACCACTCATGAATATCTTCACTCAATCTTTACACACTACATATATGAGCTTCTGTGGTCAAGGCTCAGGTAATATACTGGGTATAAACATCAATATTTATAAAACAGTTTGACAACATTACCATTAGCAATACAACTGGGGTCTACTAGGGCCTATAACATTTCTAAACATAAACTTTAACACAACTATCTGGGATGAAGACTTCCTTTAAAAAATGGCCAAAACATAATAAATAAAATTATGCTGTTTCCCAGCAATAACCCTCTCAAACATGTACACAATTGACTCTGCATTTTGCTGTAGAGATGCTTGTGCATTCATATGTACTCAAAGCATGTTACTCATGGACTTTTCATAGCATATAGAGGAAGGAATCATCCCAGATTTCCAATAAAGCATTAATAAAAAGGACATAGTCATACATATAGAAGAGTAATTATGACTCAGTGAAAAAACATGAATTATCTGATCCATTAGTGTCTTATGGAACTGAAAAAATATAACACTGAATAGATCACCCATGTCCATGAGACAAGTGCTTCATGTTCCCATTCATAAGTGTTCCAAGACATGAATATTTTGTTTAGTATATTAAATTGCAGAAGCTGAAATAATAAAATTGGGCCATTAGAGAATGACCAATTTATACAGATGATATAGTAAAATAGGGATAAATATAGAGAGTAAAACATTTTAAAATTGAGCAGATTATAAGAGCCAGAGCAGTTGCAGGACTCCAAGGAAACAGCAACTTCCAGGCACAATTGGACTGCTGCACGTATGAATTCACAGGATGGTAGCTTGTTTTAATACCCCTTTAAGTTACTTTTTTGTTTCTCTCTCTCTCTCTCTCTCTCTCTCTCTCTCTCTCTCTCTCTCTCTCTCTCTCTCTCTCTCTCTCTCTTGTTTTCACTAATTTTCAGAAAGAAGAAAAAGATGTGTAGGTGTGTAGTTGTGCAAATTCAGAAGTAGGAAGCATCTGGAAACAGGGGTGGGGGAATCAGTTATTAGAATAAATTTTATCACTCTTATTCAAAAAATATTTTAAAAAACAAATAAAAACAAGTCAACATAAATCTTCAAACTGTTTAGCAAATAATCTTTCCAGGGTTTAAGTATGGAGACATCTCTTAGTCCCTGCCCTTTGTCCCTCTGGGGTAAACAAGACTTCTTTGTGCTGAGAACTTTGGGTTGAAGGTCCTGGAACCCTACAGGCATGGCTTTACTATCACCAATGTTGTCCTGCAGCTGTTAGAGCAATTTTTTGAGAATATTGAAATGGTGAGAATTTCAGAAGTACATGGTTGCTGTTAGTCCCAAACCACCACATCAGGAATTGTGACATCATGCCTTCTCCCAGAGATATGTGAATGTCAGATCTATATCTGTCAAGGAAACCTGAAATATAGATAATTGACCCACAACACTGACTTCAGCTCTCTTGTTATCAGGTTTGGGGTTATGTTGGGAAAATTCCTGAATTATGCCAACTCCTGCACAGCTGTCACACTGCTCTTCCACTGCCTCAGTACCACAACCACTAATGTCTGTCTGCCATAAGACACAGTGTGGTGAGGATTCAAAAGAGGGATCTCTGCACTTGAACCTCTAAAAGGACAGACACCTTATGTATTTTGATAGCTTGCCTAGCAGTGAAGCTTGAGTTTTATATTACTATTCTAAAACACATGACACAAGCATCATGGACATCCAAGATGTGTAGATACAGCATCTGCTGTAAAAGTACTCACATAAGAAATTCCCTATAATATTTATATAGAAAACTTAGGAAAATGTCACCTTAGCAATGACTCCACCTGCAGTGTTCTGTGTTTAGTATTGATCACTGAGTAATGGGGCCTGAAAATTCAGGGCTGTGCCCTCTGCCAGAGAGAGAGCTACAGGATCAGGTCTGAGCTGGTTCTGATGAACAAATTGATTATTTGCATGACCTCCTCCTGTATAACAAGCTCCTACTTGAAAGCCTTGGAGATTTGAATGCTTAGAGCAGATGAAAGAAACAGTACTGAGAAAATGGAAAAGAATTAAGTCATTACCTATTCTTTAATATGAATTTTGGGTTCTTTGTTTCTTTGCTTGTTTTTGCTTTTTTCATATTCCATTTAATTAGGAATATATTCTTGGAGCCTGTGCTCTGCACTCTTCAACCCACTCATACCCAGAGAAATCTTGTCCTCCAGGACTACGAACAGATCCAGGATCACAAGTGAGACTCCAACAACCCCTCCCCCCAAATACTTGGCCTAACAAGAACTCCCAGGACCCATGAGACACAGGCACCCCTACTAAGACAGAGGCACATGGTCCTTCTGGCTTGCTCCTGCCCCCAGAAGCAAAACCTGTGCTCTGCCCTCCCCAATGCACCCACACCCAGAGGCAGCTTGTCCCCCAGGACTTCTGTCAGACCCAGGTTTGAAGATGAGAACCCAACTCCTCCCATAAAATCTGGCACAACTGGGAATTCCCAGGGTACAGACAACACAGGAACCCTTGTACAAAAAGAAGCACATTTTCTGACCAGTTTGCAAAGGAACCTAGGAGGAGACCCTGGGCTCTGAATCTTCACCAACACTACCCAACCCAGAGGCAGCTTGTCCCCTAGGACTTCTGACATATCCAGGGTAACAAGGTCAAAGAGACAATGGGTTCCACAGAAGTTTGACACAACCAGTATCAAAGGCTCACAAAGGGGACAAGCTTCAGTCAGAGACAGTAAGGATAGCTAACACCAGAGATAACCAGATGGCAAGAGGCAAGCACAATAACATAAGCAACAGAAATCAATGCTACTTGGCATCAACACACCAACCTCTGGATACCCCAAAACACCTGAAAAGCAAGATTCAGATCTAAAATCCCATTTCAGAATGATGATAGAGGACTTTAGGATCATGAACAACTCTCTTACAGACATACAGGAAACACAGGTAAGATAGAAGAGAGAATCTCAGATGTAGAAGATACCATTGGAAACATCAACATGACAGTCCAAAAAAAATGCAAATTGCAAAAAGCACCTAACCCAAAACACCCAAGAAATCCAGCATATAATGAAAAAACCAAACCTAAGAATAATAGGTATAGAAGAGAGTGAAAATTCCCAACTCAAAGGACCAATAAATATTTTCAACAAAATTATAAAAGAAAACTTTCTTAATGTAAAAAGAGAGAGAGAGAGAGACTACCATAAACATACAAGAAGCCTACAAAATGCCTACTGCCAGGGGCCAACACCAGCATGGGTGAAGGGGAGGAGAAACCGCTTCTACTTTCTTCTCCTCTTTCTGTTCTTCTTGAGGCATCCCTAAGCTACTGTAGCTGACCTGCAGTCAGCGATCCTGTGGCCTGAAACTGGCACTTGTATCTCAGCCCTAAGATCAGCAAGAGGTTAAGTAAATAGCCTTGTTCTATCCTAAAAACTTCTTCTGAGGGTAAGAGACTGCAGGCTAGAGTGATTAACACCTGCAGCCTAACAGCAGAGGATTAGGCAATGTGGCCTTTGTTCTATCACAGCAGGAACTGCTGGGCTCTAACTTGCATCTGCTAGTCTGAGGTTGCAGGAAGAAAAGACACTTAAGAAAAGTTATTATATAGAGTTTATTACTAAGTGTTTACTAACTTTATTACTAAGTTTCCTATGAAAGTTATCTAAGGAGAAAAGCAGAAAGGTCCTAAGTGGAGAAAAAAAACTTCTTTTCTATTTGGGAAATAAAGAAAAATTCTATTCTATCTCTATTTCTATCTTCTATACTAACTATACTATCTTCATTCTAACTAACCTCACTACTCTAACTCTAACAACTACTATTCTCTTTGTCTTTGTCTTCAGTACTTATGCATCTTTCAGAGTACATAGTCACATATTACAAAGTTCATCACAAGTTCACACCAAAATTCAAATCATAAATTGAAATAGAAGTTTACAACACAGAATGTTTACATGAATATCCATTAGGAGTAATTATCTAGCTAAACATCTATCACCTGTCTAGTTCCATAGGTTCGCTAAAAGTATGAAACTATAACTTAAGAAATTAGTGAAGTTTTGTACAGATAAACCCAGGCAATATTTTCTCTTCTGTCCTGGTACCTATAATAAATTGTGGATTCCCTTTTAGTGACCTTGGTTAATTGTTTTACAACTTCTTGGCACGTGCTCTGAGCAGGAGAAGGTCTAGCTACTACTATCTCTCTCAGGGCAGTTAACTGATAGAGAGACTGGCAAAGTTCTTTTTGCAGTTTTGACTATGCCTGAGGGACTTAATAGCAGTCTTGTTATAAAACTGCTTAATAATCATTAATATTATTTTAGGAATTCTTATAGGATCATCATTAAGACTTAAAAAGTCATCTATTGTCTATGTAGTATCACTACAAGACAGTATATCTTTGTGGATCTGCAGAGATCTGCTACAAAGGGGTGTGCTATTGCTCAGTGATTGTTGCATATGTACAATAATAACAATAATAATGATAATGGGAAAAGCTTATTAATACAAGGTTTCCTTCCTAAAATCACATCTCCACAGCCTTGTTGAATGGAGCACACTCACTGTAGATTATATAATAATCTGAGGCAAGCATTTCAGGATGGTCATCTGCTAATTATTAGCTTGTTCCATTATGGCTCCTGACAGCCTACTAGAATGGGCCAGAAAAGAAATTCCTCTCATCACATAATAATCAAACCACCAAATGCACAGAACAAAGATACAATATGTAAAGCAATGGGGAAAAAGATCAAGTAACATATAAAGGCAGACATGTCAGAATTACACAAGACTTATCAACAGAGACTCTAAAAGCCAGAAGATCCTGGGCAAATGTAAGAAAGACCTTAAGAGAACAAAAATGCCAGCCCAGACTACTGTATACAGAAAATAAACAGAGACACATTGAAACTAACAGAACTTAGGAACCAAGTAGATTTAACATATGTATACAGAACATTTTACCCTAAAACAAAAGTATAAAATTCTTCTCAACACTTCGTGGTACCTTCTCTAAAATTGACTAAATAATCAGACAAAAAAAGCCTCAACAAATACAAGAAGATTCAAATAACCTCATGCATCCTATCAGATCACACAGACTAAGGCTAGTCTTCAAAGACAACAAAAACAATAGAAAACCCACATACACATGGAAGCTGAACAACTATCTACTCAATGGTAAGTTTGGTGCAGGATGATAGATACAAATCTATTTGCCTTCTTTTGCATGCCAATATCCTGTAAGATGAGCACCATTTGTTGAAGGTGCTGTCTTTCTTCCTTTGTGTATTTCTGATTTCTTTATCAAAAACCAGGTGTCTATAGGTATGCAGATGTACTTCTGGGTCTTTGATTCAATTCCACTGATCAACCTACCAGTTTTTATGCCACTATCATACTAGGTATTTTACAATAGCTCTGTATTATCACTTAAACTCAGGTATTGTAATGTACAAAATAGTTTTAGATGTCTCTTGATTTTGCTTTTGTTATTCTTACATTATTTTGTTTCATTTGTTCTTTATGAAGTTAATGTGATCCTTTTGAGGTCTGCAGTAAATTGTGTTTGAAATTTTGTTTGTAATTGCATTGAACCCTTAGATTGACTTTGGTAGGACAGCCATTTTTACTATGTTAACACTTAACATAATCCATAACCATAGAATATTTTTCCATCTTTTAATATCTTCTTAAATTTCTTTCTATAGAGACATGAAATTTTGTCATACAAATCTTTCACTTGCTTGGAGAGACTTACACAAGGTTCTATTATTCCAGTTGAATTCATTCTACAAGGAGAGATACTGTCTTCATGGTAATGGAGATGGTCTCAAAATTGTATCATTTTGGTTTAAGTAGAAGATTCAGGGAAGTGATATAGATTTTAGGATCTAACTTCAGTGAACTCCTACAGATTTTGTGTTCATTATGATAATGATTAACTGACATAGGAGATGGTGTCTTAGATTTAAATGTGTTTAACTGAGAATGAACACTGCATAGATTCAGGACACACCTGCTCCTCTGGCTCTTCACAACTGATTTATTTAAAAGTTTTCTTACACTAACTCATGGCAGCAAATATTTAACAATATTGATGGCATGGACATAGAAATTGAAAAGGGGACAGAGACCTTAAAATCACAGAGAAGAACAAAGAAAATCAGGAATTTTAATCATACAAAGATATCTCCTCAGTGAAGATAAAATCAAATACCTGCACAACATCCAGAAACCTGAGAGTTGAGGTTCTTAACAACCAGGTGATATCTCTGCTCTCTGTAGGAATAGACCTCATTCTACTTCCCCAAAATGATTATCCTAGCCTTCTTCCTTCCTACATCATTACCAGTCCTTAGGGCAGATGTCACATACACTTTATGGTCTGCTGACCTCCATGTTGTGGTTAGAGACCACATTAAACTCTAGACAGTTTAATTGTAGAACCCACACTCATGGTCAGGAGAATTTCATAAAATGTTATCTATATAACCACACCTTAAGCTTCATTGTATACTTGGAATTGGAATGATTATGAAAATCAGTGTTGCCTTGAGACCCTTTTCCAAGTTATATTGTGTTTAAATATACCTATAACAAACTGATTGTGCTTAGATTACCAGAGACTGATGCAAGCTGGCTAAGTTATGGGAAATGTTTTCATTTTCATTTCCTCTCATGGGTTGCTTCCGTCTCTGACACCTGCAGGGGTGCCTGAGAAATAATAAGTTTTCAGGAAATAATAAGTTTTCCTAGAAATTACTATATGCACTAACAGCTTAATTAAAAAAATTAGTGAAAATACACAAACATGGAGACATATATATATATATATATATATATATATATATGCACAGACACACACATACAGATACATAGACACAGACACACATACACACACACACTCATACACACAGAGAGAGAAAGAGAGAGAGAGAGAGAGAGAGAGAGAGTTTAAAGCCTAAAAATTTTACTTACTTTCTTGTGATACCTTAACATTATTCATTTGACATATGATTTTGCCTTAAATCCTTACTAACTCTTGGCATCTGATTAAAGTTTAAACAGAAGCAAGAGACATAAATTCTAGGAACTTGGGCCTATGTAAGATGCATACAAAAAGGATGTCAGAATTCTTGGTTTATTGTCAGGAGCCATAATGGGACAAGCTAACAATTAGCAGATGATCATCCTGAAATGCTTGCCTCGGACTATAATTATATAATATGCAATGAGTGTGCTCATTGCATATTATATAATATGCAATCTAGCAAGGCTGTGAAGACAAAATTTTAGGAAAGATTTATGCTATTAATAAGCTTTTCCTATTATTATTATTATTATTATTATTATTATTATTATTAGCAACAATCACTAAGCAATAGAACACCCCTTTGGAGCAGATCTCTGCAGATCCACGAAGATGTACTGTCTTGTAGTGATACTATATAGACAAATAGATGACTTCTTAAGTCTTAATGATGATCCTATAAGAATTCTTAAAACTATATAAATGATTATTAAGCTTTTATAGCGGGACTGCTATTAGATCCCTCAGGCATAGTCAAAACTGCAATGAGAACTCTGCCAGTCTCCCGAGTGTTATCAGTTAATTGCCCCAAGAGAGATGGTAACCAGACTTTCTCCTGCTCAGAGCACATTCCAAGAAGTTGTAAAACAACCATTGGTCACTAAAAGAGAATTAATGATTTATTATAGGTACCAGGACAGAAGAGAAAATATTGCCTGGGTTTGTCTATACAAAACTTCACTAATTTCTTAAGTTATAGTTTCAAACTTTCAGTGAACCTATGGAGCTAGACAGGTGATGAATGTCTAGCTAGATAATTACTCCTAATGGATATTCATGTAAACATTCTGTGTTGTAAACTTCTATTTCAATTTATGATTTGAATTTTGGTGTGAACTTGTGATGAACTTTGTAACATGTGACTATGTACTCTGAAAGATGCGTAAGCACTAAAGACAAGACAAAGAGTTAGTTAGTTAGTTAGTTAGTTAGTTAGTTAGTTAGTTAGATAGAAAGATAGATAATTAGATAGGAGCCAGTTATCCTTTCCTTTTCTTTTCCCCCTGCCTAGAACTTTTACTTTGTTAGAATCTTTTCTTTTTCCCCACTCAGGACCTTTCCACCTTTCCCCTCAGATAACTTTCATAAGATACTTTTTACACTTAATAAACTCTATAGCAACTTTTCCAAGTGTCCTTTCTTCCTTTGACCCAGCCTAAGTTAGAGCCCAGCAGTTCCTGCTGAGATAGAAGAAAGGCCACATTGCCTAATCCTCTTAGGTTAGGCTGCAGGTGTTAATCACCCTAGCCTGCAGTCTCTAACTCTCAGAAGTTTTTAGGATAGTACAAGGCAATTTACTTAACTCCTTGTTGTTTTAAAGGCTGAGATACAAGTGCCAGTTTCTGGCCACAGGATCGCTGACTACAGGTCAGCTACTGTAGCTTAGGGCTGCCTCAAGAATAACCAGACAGAGGAGGAGAAGAAAGAGGAAGCTGCTTCTCCCACTCTAACCAAAGCCAGGGTGTGGGCAGTGGCTCCTGGCAGTTCATATATAATTTTTCATTATTTATTTATTCACTTTAAATCCTGGTCACTGCCTACTTCCAGTTTCCATGCAGTTCCTCCTTCAATTGCCCCTGATCTTCTCCTCTGAGAGTGTAAGCCATGCATAGGCTATGCAACCCCTCACCCTGGCACATCAAGCCTCTGCAGCAGGAGGCACACCATCTTCCACTGAAGCCAGATAAGACAGTCTAGCCAGTTGAATAGATTCCAGTCAGGCACCAGGTTTGGACATAGAACCTGCTCCAGTTGCTGTGGGATCCACATGAAGATCAAACACAGAACTGCACATCTGTTTTATATGTGTAGAAGGGTGAGGTCCAGCCAGTGCATGATGTTTGGTTGGTGGTTTAGTATTTGACAGCCTTCAATAGTCCAGGATAGTTGACACTATTGGGCTTCCTATGGAGTTCCTGTCCACCTCAGGGCCTTCAATCATAACTCCAACTCTTCCATTAGAGTCCCTGAGCTCAATCCAAAGGTTAGCTGTAGGTTCCTGCCTTTGTTTCAATCAACTAATAGGTGGGGATTCTCAGAGGATGGTCAAGCTAAACTCCTGTTTGCAAGCATAACCGAGTATCATTAATATTGTCAGGGACAGGTCTCATGGGATGGGTCTCAACTTGGGCCAGTTATCAGTTAACCATTCCATCAGTCTCTTCTCTTTTTGTCCCTGTGTTTCTTATAGACAGGACACATTTTGGGTCTTACTTTTTTTGTAATTTTTATTGAAAAAAAAAAAATATATATATATATATATATATATATATATATATATATATATATACTGTATTTTGATTACTGATTCCCTTTCCCCAACTCCTCCCTGATCTTCCACCCTCAACTCCTTCCTTTATCTAATTAGAAAATGAACAAAATGTAAAATAATAAAAAAGAAAATAAACCAAAATAAACTAACAGAAAAGTAATCAACCTGTAATGAAATAAAGAAAACAAACAGAAGGAAGGAAAAGCACCAAAGACAAAGCACAAAAAACACACTATATAGAGAGACTAATCAATTCATAAACACTCCGTAGCATTTTAATTAAGTCCAGGTGTGCAACCTACTGTGCTACTTAATGCTGTATCACTATAGGTCCATATTCTCAAAAGGCTAGTGACAGTAGTGATGATTACTGGACTTTGGTCCAGTTTTTATGAGACCAGATATTACCATATAACATCAGAGCCTAACTCAGCTAGCATGTACAATCATTGAATTGATAAATGAGGTCTTTGGAAAGTGATTTAACAATAATTTTGTCCAGCTTGACTTATGCTTAGGTGACTATGCATTGTGTTATAAATATCTGTCGCATTCTAAGAAAATGGAATTTCTGATAGACAACACAGAAAGAGTTGACAACATACCAGGAAGTCACTTAAGACTTAAGACTGTGTAAGTAGTTTTTCTTTACCCATAGGTTGCTTGGATGTTACAAGTCAAATTTGTATTATACTCTGTTCCCAGCTATTCCAACAAATGTTCTGATTTATCCCAAAATCCAGAGATATTTTTATCATGCACAATTACTGTTTCACTTATTTATTGTTTTATTAAAAAATTTCAATGGAGACAGTCTCTGGTGCTGGTGAAGAGACTGAAAGTTATGGCTTACTCTAGGAGCATCCTAATTCAACATCACTGTTTTCACAGATATCCTTTACAAAGTTACAATTTATATCTCTAAGGAGGAGCAACAAAAATGGGCATTTTTCCAAACTCCTACAGTTCCTCACCCCATTTCAGCCTCCCACTGTCTTCAAGAGGATGCCCAGCCAATGCAACAGGCCTCCCCACGCCATGGGGCTTCAAGTATCTTAAGGGTTAGGTGAATCTTCTGGCAATGAAGCCAGGCCAGGTAGTCCTGTATCAGGGGTGTCAAACCAGCACATAAATGATTCCTAGCTCAGTGTCTCAGTGGCTCAGTGTCTAACAGAGAATCTTCATAGTTTTTAAGCATGAAAACCTTACATGTCAATCATCATAGTAGATACATGTAGGTTAAGAAAGGAAAACACAGAGGATACAGATCCCCTCCCTAGACCCAACACTCTTTCTGCTGAGGATTCTTGGCCCCATTGAATACCCTGAGGGTAAGGCACCTTCCTGCATGTAGATTTCCCATCACTTACACTGAAGTTGTTCAATCTTACTTCAGCAGTAACATATCCCTGCAACGAGTGCACTTGCAGGGCTCAGATGCATGTATAAATGGCTTTTGATTATCTGGAGATGATGATTGATATCTCAGCCTCTTAATTTAGGTTGTTTCTTCATTATCATCAATGATGCTCTCAATGTCAGCTGCTTTCCTAGTGGCAACTGGATTCAGCTGGACTCAAGAAGAACAATTTTTTGATAGGAAACACAAGAGCCACCAGGGGACCTCACCTCTGATACCCATAAAGATTAGCTAACTGAATACTAGAGTTCAAAGAACAAAACTTTTCTAATGAATGCTGTATAGATGGAACAAGACTTCGGGAGACAGTTAGCCTGCCATAAAGGGTCAAGACTCTGTTTACTCATCCACGAAACATTACCTTGAGTTTTTGCATGTAGGCCATATAAAACTCAAATATTGATGTTTCTCCTGCATTCATATTGATCTATGCATGATGCCAGAAATGTCCTTATATATGAGTCTTATCAGAACATGTTTTCTTACAGACACAAACAAACACACACACACACACACACACACACACACACACACACACACTTTATGTATGGTGTAGAGTTTTGGTAGACTGTAAGAATATGCATCATCTATGAGCTGACATCTTTGAATGCTATAATTATTCAGAAGACAGTGTCATTTTGTTGACATTACTTATTTGTCAATTTCCTGGCTTACATTTTTCTGATTTCTGTTTAATCAATAGCCAGTTTCTTCATCCTTATACTGCCATCTATTTGTGACAATTTTAAGAGCAAACAAATAATGTTTCTTTGTTCAGTTCTATCAGATGCTGAGCATTCTTGAGACCAGTACAGTAGGCAAATGATGTTGAAATTCACACACTGGGCCTATAAGATTTTCTTCATTGCCTCAGAGATGTTAAAGAACAATATATTTTCCCTTATTCTTGTCACTACTGATCTTTGGATCATAGAAATTATATGAATTGCCTAAATTTGGACAACTTTGTAGTGAATTTTTGGAATGACCATTTATTGAAATAAGCTTGTGTGGACTACTGATTTCTTAGAAGAGAACTGCACCAAAATACACACATTTTTATTGGATATTTTACTTATATACATTTCAGATGTTATCCCCTTTCTCCATTTCCCCTCCCTAGAATCCCCTATCTCTTCCTGCCTTCTCCTTTTTGCTTCTTTACCATTTTAATTACTTGCATGTATTAAGATCAGTTCTAGGATAAGGGTCTAACAATATAATAAATGCAATACAATAAATAATAAATACAATAAATAACAAAATACAATACAATAAGTAGTTAAAAAAAAAGCAAGACAATAAACACAAATAGTCAAAAAACAAGCAAGACATTAAGCCCAATTATGTGAACACTACCATGATCTTTGTTTCTAAGGGCTTATCAAGATGACCAAAATATCTGAGCCTACTTCCCTTTCCTAGCCCAAACTCCTTTCCATGTCTGAAGTCTCCTGATTTGTTCTAGTCTAAAGTTGAGATTCCTGTCTGAAATGACTTCTTTGTTCTAGCCTAATATTTAGATTCTTGCCTGAGATTACTTCTTTGTTCTAGCCTAAGATTTAGATTCCTACATAAAATTACTACTTTGTTCTAGCCTAAGGTCAGATTCATGCCTGAAGCCTAATTTCGTGTCTTTGGCCAATGTCATATTCCTGCCAAGCAGCCCATTTTCTTGTCCTTGGCCCATGTCAGATTCTTGCCAAGCAGCCCCAAAGGCTCTCCACCTCTCCCTCTTTTTATTTCATTAATAAGACTGAGCCTGCCTTAGGACATTCTGACAAGAATTCCTTCCTTACCCATTCTGGAATATGCATTATCCAAAGCAATGCACTTCTGTCATAGGTTGGTAAGGCTTTGCCCAGAATCTTAACCGTCTTTGGCTTGCCAGCTTGTTAATTTAATAACTGTCTGGAGGTCTATTTTCAGGTTCAGGCCAAGTATTTTGGCTGCCAAAATGTTGATGGGAGCCTGGGGCTCAGAACCCATCACCTACCCAAACCCAAACCTTCAGAATGCCATTCACCTTCTGCCCCTGACTTGGTCAGACTCCTACTCAGACTCCTTACTGGGGCAGACTCCTACCTGGTCTGCTTTTGTGAAGACACTATATCCTGACCCACCCTAGAGGAACCACTGTACTCAGAGCAGCAACGAATCCACTGCACTAAAATCAGTTGGGGAAGCTGGACTCCCAGAAACTCTAACACACCCAGGATCATAAGATTTCTGGATACCAGAGTCAGCCTGAGTCCCAGGAGCCCTTCCACCCAGGAGCTCAGAATCACAGGATCACAGAGACAGCTGGACTCTGAGGAGTTCAGACACAAGCAAGACACCAGGAGAGACAGGCTACAGTCAGAGACAGTGAGTGCATGTAGCAATAGATTCAATCTGCTAAATACAATATAGCTAAAGGCAAATTCCAAAAAAAAAAAAAAAAAAAAAAAAAAACACAACAGAAACCAATGTTACCTGGCATCGTCAGAACCCAGTTCTCTCAGCACAGCAAGTCCTTGACACCAAATCACATTGGAAAAGCAGGATTCAGATTTAAAATCACACTTCATGATGATGAAGATGGACATAAATAAATAACTTAAAGAAATACAGGGGAACATAGGTAAACAGGTAGAAGCCCTTAAAGAAGAAACAAAAAAGTCTCTTATAATTTGCAAGAAAACACAACCAAACATGTGAAGGAATTAAATAAAACCATCCAGGATCTAAAATGGAAGTAGAAGAAATCTCAAAGGGAAACCACACTGGAGATAGAAAATCTAGGAAAAAGAGCAGGATTCATAGACACAAGCATTACCAAGAGAATACAAGAGATAGAAATGAGAGTCTCATGTGCAGAAGATACCATGGAAAATGTTGATACAACAGTCAAAGAAAATGCAAAATGCAAAAAGCTCAAAAAATTCCTAACAAAAACATCCAGGAAATCCAGGACACAATGAGAAGGCCAAACCTAAGGATAATAGGTATAGATGAGAGTGAAGATTCCCAACTTAAAGGTCCAGTAAATATCTTCAACAAAGTTATAGAAGAAAACTTTTGTAACCTAAAGAAAAAGATACCCATGAACATAAAAGAAGCCCACAGAACTCCAAATAGACTAGAACAGAAAAGAAATTCCTGCCATCACATAATAATCAAATCATCAAATTCACAAAAAAACAAAGAATATTAAAAGCAGTAAGGGAAAAAGTTCAAATAACATATAAAGGCAGACCTATAAGAATTATACCAGATTTCTCACGAGAGACTATAAAATCCAGAAGATCCTGACTGATATTATACAGACCCCAAGAGAGCACAAATGCCAGTCCAGACTACTATACCCAGCAAAACTCTCAATAACTATAGATGTAGAAACCAAAATATTCCATGACAAAACCAAGTTTATACAATATCTTTCCACAAATCTAGCCCTAGAAAGAATAATAGATAGAAAACTGCAATATAAGGAAGGAAACTACTACCTAGAAAAAGCAAGAAAGTAATCTTTAAAAAAAAAGAAAAGAAGATAGTTACACAAACATAATTCTACCTCTAATAAAAAATATCAGGAAGCAACGATCATTTTCCCTTAATAGCTCTTAACATCAATGGACTAAATTTCTCAATAAAAAAACATAGAGTAACATCCTGAATACCCAAACAGGACCTAGAATTTTGTCGCACACAGGAAACACACCTTGCTGGCAAAGACAGATACTACTTGAGAATAAAAGGCTGGAAAACAATTTTCCAAGCAAATGGTCTCAAGAAACAAGCTGGAGTAGGCATTCTAATATCAACTAAAATTTTTGATAACTTCCAACCAAAAGTTATCAAAAAAGATAAGGAAGGACACTTCATACTCGTCAAAGAAAAATTCTACCAAGATGAACTCTCAGTTCTGAACATCTATTCTCCAAATGCAAGGGCACCCACATTCATGAAAGAAACCATACTAAACCTCAAAGCATACATTGCACCTCACATAAAAGAAGTGGGGCACTTCAACACCCCACTCTCAGCATTGGACAGATCATGGAAACAGAAACTAAATAGAGACACAGTAAAACTAACAGAAGTAATGAACCAAATGGATTTAACAGACATCTATAGAATATTACATCCTAAAATAAAAGAATATACCTTTTTCATCCACATGATCATCTCACTAGATGCTGAAAAGGAATTTGACAAAATTCAACACCTCTTCATGGTAAGTCTTGGAATGATCAGGAATTCAAGGCCCATAACTAAACATAGTAAAAGTAATATACAGCAAGCCAGTAGCCAACTTCAAACAACATGGAGAAAAACTTGAAGTAATCCCACTAAAATCAGGGACTAGACAGGGCTCTCCACTCTCTCCCTACCTATTCAATATAGTACTGAATGTCATAGCCAGAGCATTTAGACAACAAAAGAAAGTCAAAGGGATACAAATAGGAAAGGAAGAAGTCAAAATTTCACTATTTACAGATGATATGACAGTAAACACAAGTGATCCCAAAGTGTCCAACAAAGAGCTTCTAAACCTGATAAACAACTCCAGCAAAGTGGCTTAATATAAAATTAATTTGAGCAAATCAATAGCCATCCTCTACTCGAAGGCTAAACAGGCTGAGAAAGAAATTAGGGAAATAACACCCTTCACAATAGTCATGAATAATATAAAATAAATTGGGGTGAATCTAACCAAGCAAGTGAAAGATCTGTATGACAAAAACTTCAAGTCTCTGAAGAAAGAAATAAAAGAAGGTCTCAGAAGATGGAAATATCTCCCATGCTCCTGAATTGGCAGGATTAACATAGTAAAAATGGTCATCTTGCCAAAAGCAATCTACACATTCACTGCAATCCCCATCAAAATTCCAACTCAATTCTTCATAGAGATAGAAAGAGCAATTCTCAAATTCATTTGGAATAACAAAAAACCCAGGTTAGCAAGAACCATTCTCAACATCAAAAGAACTTCTGGGCATATCACAGTCTGTAACTGAAAGCTGTACTACAGAGCAATAGTGATAAAAAAAAAAAAAAAACTGCATGGTATTGGTACAGAGACAGGAAAGATGATCAATGGAATAGAACTGAAGACCCAGAAATGAACCCACACATGTATCGTCACTTGATCTTTGAAAAAGGAGCTAAGGTGGTCCAGTAGAAAAAGGACAGCATTTTCAACAAATTGTGCTGGTTCAACTGAAAGTCAGCATTTAGAAGAATGCAAATTTATCCATTCTTATCTCCTTGTACAAAGTTCAAGTCCAAGTCTATAAAGGACTTTCACATAAAACCAGATATACTGAAACTGATAGAAGAAAAGGTGGGGAAGACTCTCAAATACTTGTGTACAGGGGAATAGTTCCTGAACAGAACACCAATGACTTATGCTCTGAGATCAAGAATTGACAAATGGGACCACATAAAATTGAAAAGCTTATGTAAAGCAAAAAACTTGTCAATAGGACAAAAAGGCAACCAACTGATTGGAAAAATATCTTTACCAATCCTACATTTGATAGAGGGCTAATATCCAACATATACAAAGAACTCAAGAAATTAGACTCCAGATAACCAAATAACCTTATTAAAACATGGGGTACAGAGCTAAACAAATAATTTTCAGCTGAGGAAACTTGAATGGCTGAGAAGCACCTAAAGAAATGTTCAACATCCTTAGTCATCAGGGAAATGCAAAGCAAAACAACCCTGAGATTTCATCTCATACCAGTCAGAATGGCTAAGATCAAATCTCAGGTGATAGCAAATCCTGGAGAGAATGTGGAGAAAGAACATTCCTCCATTGTTGGTGGGATTGCAAGCTGATACAACCATTCTGGAAATCAGTCTTGCAATTCCTCAGAAAATTTGACATATCATTCAATACCTGAGGACCCTTCTTTACCACTCCTGGGCATATCCCCAAATGATGCTCCCAGATATTACAAGAATACATGTTTCACTATGTTCATAGCAGCCTTATTTATAATAGCCAAAAGCTGGAAAGAACCAGATATCCTTCAACAGAGGAATAGATACAAATAATGTGCTATATTTACATAGTTGAGTACTACTCAGCATTAAAAACAATGAATTCTTGAAATTCTTAGGCAAATGGATGGAACTAGAAAATATCATCCTGAGTGAGGTAACCCAAACACAAAAGAACACACATGGTATGTACTTACTGATAAATGGATATTTGCCCAAAAGCTCACAATACCCAAGATACAACTAAAACACCACATGTAGCTCATAAAGAAGAAAGATCAAAGTGTGGGTGCTTCTGTCCTTTTAAGAAGGGGTAACAAAATACTCATAGGAGAAACATTGGAGACAATGTGTGGGACAGAACCTGAAAGAGGGGCCATCCAGAGACTGTTCCACATGGGTATCCATCCCATATGCCTTCACCAAAGGTAGATGTGAATGCAAGGAAGTGCATGCTGACAAAAGCCTGATATAACTGTCTCCTTGGAGGTCTACCAGAGCCTAAAATATACAGAGGTGGAAGCTCACAGCTAACCATTGAGTTAATCATGGGGTTCCCAATGGAGAAGTTAGAAAGAAGACTGAAGGTGGTGAAGGGGTTTGAGTCCCAAAGGGAGAGCAACAATACCAACCAACCAGAGCTCCCAGGGTTTAAACCACCAGCCTGGGAGCACAGGGGTAGAGACCCATGGCTCCAGCTATACAGGTAGGTGAGGATGGCATTGTCAGGAGTAAGTGGAAAAGTAAGTCCTTGGTCCAATGACTGCTGAATGCCCCAATGTCTGGGAATTCAAACGTTGGAAGGTGGGAGTGCATGGGTGGTTGGGAGTCCATCTTCATAGAAGCAGGAGGAGGGGGAATGAGATAGGGGGTTTCTGGGTGAGAGGGAAATGGGGAAAGGGGATAACATCTGAAATGTAAATAAAATATCCAATAAAAAAATTTAAAAATAAAGACGCAAAAGATCATGGGATGATATTGGAACCAGGCAAAGTTGTCAAGTTTGATAGAAGAGGCCACAGGGTCATAGATACAAGCACTGCTGGTCCTGAATATGGGAAACATGAACAACAACAGACTATTCTGAGGGATAACATAATATCTGACCAGAACATGGAAGTTGCATCTCAGAGGCTTTGTGCATAATGTAGGGGCATAAGATTTAAGTCTGTGATATGAGATACAATAATTGTAGATTCATTTTCTAAATTTTTCAGATGTGTGTGGAGTACTTCTGTGTCTGAGTTTGAAAGTCTGAGAGTAAGTGTGTGTGAGGCTGTGAAAGGGGTCATGTGTTTTGGTAGAAGCACTGGCTGGAAGTAGCCCAGAGAACCTGCAAGGGTCTATTCTGTCACGCTCTCAGAATCAAGGCTCCTAACACATGTTGTGGAACTCCATTTACCTGCACTGTTCAGTCACATAGGACATTGCAGTCACTTTCAGAGAGGTTTATGGCACCCTACACAGATAGAGGGCATGACTACAGGCTTCAGTCTCAAAAGATTTCCATATTAATGAGTTACCTAAAGGTCAGAGGGCATAGCTAATTAAGTGACCCTCCTTCCTCTCTCCCTTCCTATTTAAGTCAAGTACCACCTGGCTTAATTGGGGGTGCACATCTAGACCATCTATCATCTGCCATGCCAGTAAAGCTCTTGGAACCCCTGACTTTCTCATGTTATTGGGGCCTGCCTTCATGCTGATCTAGTGGAGGACTTCTCTGCATTACAGCCATGTGAGGCGTCACTCAAGCCAAGCAAGTAGAACATCAGCACTTCCTGTGGGCACAGCCAGAGCCCTCTCTTTTCCCCTCATCTCTCTCTCAGCCTGTGGGCCAGCACAGCACCTGCGAGCACCTCTTCTCCATTCTGCTGTGGCCTCCCAGAGGCCCAGAGGTCCTGGAGCCCCAGAATTGAGACCAATCAGCCCACAGCCACCTCCGGGCCTGGGGATCCCCACCAAAGAGCCCTGAGCCCCCCATGGAATCAGGCTGAGTTCACTCCCTGGCAGGCTGGGGGTGCCACAGTGGTCTCTCATGGCCAAGCGCCCGCCAGGTGACAAGCAGAATGAACACGGTCAAGGTTGCTGTGCTCCAGTATGGTCGCAGCAGTGGGAATTGCCCGCCACCCAACAACATTCAGAAACCCAGGCTCATGTGCCCACGTGCAGTGTACAGGTCCTTCAGGTTTTTTTCCCTACAAATATGGGCTATGTGGTATAAAAATTAAAGTTTTTTTTTTGTATTCCGTAAAATTATTCTAACAATGTTAAATAAATAGAGATGTCAAATTCCCTGCCAATGGTGTGCTAAAAATTGCAAAATATTGTGCAAATTTTGGAGCAGTTCACTTATTCAAAATTTATACTGACTGGATTTTTAGTGTTCAAACTTACAGACTTCAGATATACTCAAGGAGAGAATTTAAAAATGTAAATCCACTCAGTGATGTAGGCATGACTGGGTGTCCCTGTTTATAGCATTGACATGTGACAGAAATAACTCTTCAGTAGAAAAAAAAAACTTGTTAGATAAAATGAAACTATCCATTCATCCTTCAGAAATTCTCCAGTACTTGAATTGGAAATGGTGGTACTATTTTTTATATGATGATAACGTGTTATATATTGATGATGTGAGGAATGGGATTTAAGATCTGCACAGAGTATAACACTAAACAGACATATATTTACATGACGTGTAAAATCTGATATTATGGGCAAGATCTATTCTAAAGAGATAAAATATAATCCAGCCATTTGTATTTGAGTTTGGAAAGGAGGATAAGAAAGTGAAACCCTTAGTGAGTAATCATCATTAGACTCAGGAATCTCCGCTGTAATCTGGAATTCTAAATACAGTTTGGGAGTTGGTTCTTAATTAGATAATAAAATGTTCTGCAAATATATCTGAAACCAGGATTAATGTGGTACATCAACCTTGGACATCACACCAGACTGAAGGACTCTCATATCTTAATCACAAGGCAGGCCAATTATGAAACTGATTCCAAGTGAAATCCAGAGCATTATGCACACATAAAGGTAGCCTTGGGATCCGGGATGTTATAATAAACACTGTCTAAATTCATGTGTAAGGTGAAAGGATATGGTATTGGTGTGAGGACACCTCTTCTCCACATTCAGGATTCTGGACAGCCACAAAAACAGTCTTTAAGTTACTTTCTTCTTTTGTTTTATCCTGAGTCAATAAATCACACAGTCGCTAGATATTATAAATTTGATTTAAAACCTTTCTTATGAACATAAAATGAATGATAAAAACTAAAACATAATGAAGGGCATGAGAGACTTGTACTCAGAGAGAAGCACTACAGAATCAGGAATTTTAGTCCTGTAGGATGTCTCCTTAAGGAAGGAGGTAAAATCAAATACATGCACTCCATCCAGAAACCTGAGTGGATATTCTTAACTACCTGTTGATACTTTTGCTATCTGTAGGGACAGAAAACATCCTAATTTCCCATAATGATTATCTCAGACTCTTCCATTATTAGTTTACTACCCATCGTTAGGGGAGATTTCACATGTATTTTATGGCCTGCTGACCTGTATGTTATTTGTCAGAGAAAACTCTACACTTAGGATTAAGCAATAGAACATACTGTCATGGTTGCAATAGCTTCTTGGAATATTTCTATATAGTCACATCTTAAGCTTCATTGAAAAACTGCATTTGGAATGATTATGGAAATTATTGTAACCTGAATACAAATTTAAAAATTCTATTGTGTTGAAATATACCTACAAAAAACTGTCCGTGTTTAGGCTCCCCATATTCAGACCAGGTTGACAAAGTCAATCTGCACCATTATCTCATTCTCATCTCTTCACATCCTTTGTTTCCCTCTATGACATCTTCACAAATGCCCTCAAGAAATAAAAGATATCCTAGAAGAAATTACCTTATGCACTTAGAGATTCATAATGGAAAATTTCATTACTGAAAATAAACACACACACACACACTTACACACAAAACAGATGCACACAAATACACACATAAAAAGAGAAAGTGAGAGAGGTGAGACATTGCAAGAGAGGCGTTTATTGAGAGAGAGAAAGAGATAGAAAGGCTGAGAGAGGCTAAAACTCAAATGTTTAATTATATTCAATACACCTTACTATTATGCATTTTACATGTTGATCATCCTTAAATTCTTTCCGTCCTGGATTCTGAATACACTTTGAACAATTTAAACAAAGACATGAGAATTAAAGTCTGTGCATTTGAGTATATGAGAGATTTACATAAAATATGTTATCAGAACTCATTTTTATTCATTAATATTTTACAACTCTTTTTCTATTTATATTGAAAATATATTGCTTCATGAAATATATTCTGATCGAGGATTTCCATTCCTGAACACCTTCCTGATCTTCTCCCATCTTGATTCTGATTCTTTATGTAGCTAGAAAACAAACAGTACTTAAAAATAATAAGGAAAGTAAGCAAATGGGAGTAAGACAATACAAACAGAAGAAAATCACCAAAAACAAAGCAAAAGAAACACCTGTGGATGCAGAAACACACGTTCACAAATACTCTAGAGAACAAAGCTGAGCAACAGGTATGCAATGGACTATGAGATTTGATACTATATTAGCATAATTCCATGTTCTAAAAAGGCTAGTGACTGTAGGGATGATTACTGAGCCTGGGAAGGAAGTAAATATGAGAGCAAACACTTATGTGTAATCTCAGAACCTACCTCAATTAATACTGAGTTTGTAAATGAATTTTATGAAAAGTGATTTAATAATATTTCATCAACCTACAGGAGTTATACATATATGACTTTGCATTCTGATATAAATATTTCTCACATCCTGTGAGACTGGAACTTCTGTTGAAACACAGCCAGATTTAACAACGCACCTGAAATAACTTAAGACTATGAGGCAGAGTTTGTTTGCAGATGTTGGTGATTTGGATTTTATATGTCCATTATTTCCAACAATTTCAAAAAGTTCTGTTTTTTTGGATCCAGTGATATTTTTATTATGCCTCATCACACTTTTCCCTTTTTATTGTTTTATTGAATAAGAAACATGTCAATGGAGGTAGTCACTGGTGAAGAGAATGGCAAGGTATGGTGAGCTGTAGGTTAATTTTAAACCACCATCAATTTATTCTACATGTCTGTTTAAAAAGATGACAAAGGTACAATAGGTCTGTAAGGAGGAGACAGTATAGGAACACTCAAAATTACTATTTCTGAGCAAATCTAAAGGTTAGTCTTTATAGTCATCTCAGTCCCAAGGCAGCATTCTGCTATTCCAGGGTTTCTGACACACTCAGGATGTGGTTACAACACTGTGCCTTGCACAGTAATAGATGGCAGAATCCTCAGATTTGAGGCTGCTGAGCTGCAAGTAGGCTGTGTTGGAGGATGTGTCTACAGTCAATGTGGCCTTGCCCTTGAACTTCTCATTGTAGATAGTATTACCATTTCCAGGATAAATACCTCCAATCAATTCCAGGCCCTGTCCAGGACTCTGCTTCACCCAATATATGTCATAATCAGTGAAACTGTAGCCAGAAGCCTTGCAGGACAACTTCACTGAAGCCCCAGGCCTCACCAGCTCAGCTCCAGATTGCTGCAGCTGAACCTGTGAGTACACTCCTGTGTACAAAAAGGCAAAGTGAATGCCAATGTCATCTCAGGCCCTGTCTCCTCTTCAGATTTGGAATTAGTAAGCCCCTTACCTGCAGTTACTGACAGGAGGAAGATAAAGGTCCAGATCCATTCCATGGTTAGAGTCAGTGTGTTCAGGGACTTTGGAGAGGACAGTGGTGTCTCTGTATATATCACCATAGACAGATAATTTGCATATTCATGAGCATGGCACTTCTTATATAAGAATTTAGTCCGTCTGGAGAAGAACTGAAGAGGAAGGACTGAAAAGACACATGGATCAGGCAGTAGGATATTCAGGTCCAGGTTCTATTCCAACCTGAGAATACGTTAACAAGTTGATTAACAAGGATAAGTTAACAAGTTGATGCATAAAGCTTTGTGATAATGGTGATGATGATGATGACGATGAATATGGTGATGTTGATGTTGATAATGATTGAATGATAAAAATTGAAAAAATGGCTAATTTTTATAGCTTTAGATTCTTCATTCTCATATATGCAATTAATATTTGCCTTTACATCAGGTTGTATGTTTCAAAACTCAGTAAAATGACTAAATGTAAATGTCCTTCAAAAGTATTTGCGTACCAATCATTATTGCAGGATGATCATCAATAATTAAATTATAGCAATAAGCAACATATGTGTAAAGATATGATTTTAACAGTAAGGCATGCTTACATATACTAAAAATTATACACACACATATATATGTATATACAGATATATGTGTATATCTGTATATATATATATATATATATATATATATAGAGAGAGAGAGAGAGAGAGAGAGAGAGAGACTTTTTAACCAAAAATAAATAAGAAATTTGGATTGCTTTAAGACATGTGAATTAATTAGATATAACTGTATCAATGTAGACAATCTCAAAATCATAGACATTAAGACTCTTATTAGTAGCTCTTATATATTTCATATTTATAGACAACTATTTATGCAAATACATGTTGTTATATCAATGAAATTTTATAGTAAAATAAAGAGAAAATAGGAAAGACAAGAGGTGACAGATGAGATATGCACAGTGTACAAAATACACATAGGAAAATCTGTACATATATAAAGTGGATATTTCTATATTTCATAAGAATTTTAACTCTTAGAAAATTTTAATCTTATATTCAATATGCTATAATCTACTACTAATCTCAGGACTCTCATCACATTCTACCATCACTAGATCCATATGTTTTTTCTTTGGACATTCCAAAAGTCTCTTTTCCAGCATCCTAGTTCCTCTGTTTCATTAAATAATAACAGAGAGAATTAAATTATTGCTACCTATATACAAATAGATAGAGTCCTTATTAGTAAATAGTGAATGTCCAGATATTTTTCTCCAAAAAGTGAATATATTTTGCCTCTCAGTCATCAAATATCAAAAGACCATAGCTTGGTGTGGGCCATCAAATGTTGTAATGTTTTTTAATTGTTATATTATTTTTAGTGATGAGAACAGACAACACATGAAACAAGGTGGACGTATTAACCTCAGAAGATGACTTACATAATTCTATTCTAAGGGATTTAACTGATATTTCTAAGCATGCCACTAGACTTCTTTATTATCTACTCAGCCATTTAGAGATCTCTCACTAGTAATTTTTGCTGGATTGATTTGTTTATCTTATGCTGGTAAATATAGCTACTGAGAATTCACATGTGCAATAAAAAAGTTAAATATCTGGAGACAGAATTTGATCTCCATTGACCCCATTTTCTATATCATTTTTCATGTTTTGTGATGTTCCTTGATTTTTGTGTGGAAGATTGGTATCATTACTCCTCTGTGACTGAGTACTCTGTCAATCTTTCTCACACTCGGACCACTCATGAATGTCTGCATCAGGCTTTACACACAGTACACATGAGCCTCTGTGATCAAGGCTCAGACAATATACTGGATATAAACATAAATATTTATAAGGCAGTTTGACAACATGACCCTTAGCAATACAACTGAGGTCTAGTAGGGCCTATATCAACTTTAAGCATGGGCTTTTGACCACACTTTTGTTGGATGAAGTGTTTCCTATGAAATTCACCAAAAAATAATAAATAAAATCATGTTTCTCCCAGAAATAACACTCTCAAACATGTACTCAAATGGCACTACATACTATTACATAGATGTTCACACATTCTTGTTTATTCACAGCATAGAGGAAAGAATCATCACAGATTTCCAACAAAGCATAAGTTAAATATGACATAGTGTTACATATAAAAAAAAATGAATATTAGTGGGAAAACAAATTATGTGATCTCTAAGTGACCCCTCCTTGGAAAGAAACAGGTGCTAAAAGATAAACACTAAACTTAGAGAAATAAATAAGGTAAAACAAAAACCATCACACAAAATCTGGAGCAGACAAATTATGAAAAGGGAAATGTACCAAGAGAAAGAACAAGAATCAGAGAACCATTTGCTCAAATACACAGGAATACCATCAAACTAAATTATTAACAAATACTGAAACCCTTTCTTGGCTTAATGGAGAGAGACCTTGGCACACACAGCTATAAATGGAAAACCCTAATCAAAACCCAATCCTCAGAGTTCAGAGAAATCCACAGAAGATGTGGCTGAAGGAGCGCAAGTGACAGAGGGGAAGGAGGACACCAGTAGAACAAGACCTCCAGGAGGATGAAATAGATTTTAAGAACTAACTGCAGTGACCTCAGTCAGATTTTGTGTTCGTCATGACCAGGATTAACTGACACAGGAAATGGTGTTCTAAATTTAAAACTAGTTAACTGTAAAAAAATAAACACTGCAGAAAGTCAGGAAACACCCATCTCTTCACCTGCTCCTCTGTTTCTGAACAATTAATTTACTTAGAAGTTTTTCTTTCACTAATTCCTGACAACAAATATTTAGCAATATTATTCATGTCTATGAAATACAAATTAAAGAGGGCCCAGGGGCCTTGAACTCACAGAGAAGAACAAAGAAATGCAGAAATTTTAATCATACAAGGAGAAGATAAAAATCAAATACCTACACAACAACCAGAAAGCTGAGAGTAGGGGTTCTTAATAACCTGGTGACATGTCTGTAATCTGTAGAAACAGAACTCACACTAATACCCCAAAATCGTTATCCCAGTCTTCTCCATTCCCCATCATTAGGGCAGATGTCACATGTATAACCTGCTGACTTCCATGCTGTTTTTCAGAGACCACATTAGACTCTAGAACTTTTAGTTGTAGAACCCACTCTCATGGTCTGGAGAATTTCATAAAATGTTGTCTACAGACTCACACTTTAAGCTTTATTGTGTACCTGGAATGAGAATGATTATAGAAATAAGTTTTGCCTGGAGAACCTTTTCCAAGTTCTATTATATTTAAGTATACATACAATAAGGTGCTTGTGCTTAGATTCTCTGTGTTTGTTCCAGATCGACAAAGACAATCTGCACAATGTTCCATTCTCTCTTTTCTTATAGATTTCTTCCCTCTCTGACACCCACAGGGACACTCTCAAAAATAATTTTCCCAGAAGAAATTACTGTATGCACTTAGAGTTTAATAACATATAATTAATTACTGAAAATATACAAATATGGAGACACATACATACACACACAGGTACACACATACAAACACACACACACACACACACACACACACACACACACACACACATGCGCGCGCGCACAGTTTAAAGCCCAAATATTTGACTTACTTTTTCATGACACCTTAACATTATTCATTTTACAAATGCTTTTGCTTTAAATCCTTACTAAGTCTTGGCCTCTGATTAAACTTTAAACAATTTAAACAAAGACAAAAGACATAAATTCTAGGAATTTGGGCTTATGTAAGATGTACACAAGAATGATATCAGAGTTCTTGGTTTATTTATAATTTTTCTATTTTCTATTTATTCACTTTAAAACCCACTCCCAATATTTCCTCATACATTTCCTCCTCCAATAGCCCCTGGTCTTCTCCTCCGAGAGTGTGGGCCATGCATGGGTATTCCACCCACCCTGGCACATCAAGCCTCTGCAGCAAGAGGTACATTATTATCACCCACAGAGGGTAGAAAAGGGAGTCTAGCCAGTAGAACAGATTCCAGTCAGGCACCAACTGGTAGGTGGAGACTCTCAGGGGATAGTCAGGCTAGGCTCCTGTCTGCAAGCATAAATGAGTATCATTAATACTGTCAGGAATTGGTGCTTGCTCATGGGATGGCTCTCAACTTGGACCAGTTATTGGTTAGCCATTCCCTTAGAGTCTGCTCCATCAGTGTCCCTGAGTTTCTTGTAGTCAGGACACTTTTTGTGTCTTAATTTTTTTTTGTATTTTTTATTGAAAAGTAGATTTTTTATATACTATATTCTGGTTACTGTTTCCCCTTCCCAAGATCCTCCTTAATCTTCCCTCTTCAACTCCCTTAATATGTCTAATTAGAAAACAAACAAGCCCTAAAAATAATTTTAAAAAAAGAGAAATAAAAATGGGTAACAGTAAATCAAAGAACCTGTAATAGGACAAAGAAAAAATAGAAGGAAAAGCCCATAAAACAAAAGAAAAGAAACACAGGTAGATGCAAAGACAAACAAATTCATTAATAGTCTGTAGCACAAGGATGAGCTCCAGGTGTGCAACCCACTGTCATACTTAATGCGGTATTACTATATGTCCATGTTCTCAAAAGACTGGCAAATGTAGGGTTGCTTATTTGGCCATGGTCCAGTTTTTATGAGACCAGATATTAACATATAACATCAGAGCCAAATGAGCTAACATGTACATGCACTGAGTTGATAAATTATGTCTCTGTGGGTTTTTTTTTTTTTTTTTTTTTTTTTTTTTTTTTGAGACAGGGTTTCTCTGTGTAGCCTTGGCTGTCCTGGAACTCACTCTGTAGACCAGGCTGGCCTTGAACTCAGAAATCCACCTGCCTCTGCCTCCCAAGTGCTGGAATTAAAGGCATGCGCCACCACTGCCCAGCCAAATTATGTCTTTAAAAGGTGATTTAACAATACTTTTATCCAACTTGCAAGAATTATACTTATGTGACTGTGTGTTGTGATATAAATTTCTGTTGCATTCTAAGAGACTAGAACTTCTGATAGACCACACAGCCAGAGTTGACAACACACCATGAAGTCACTAAGGACTTAATACTGTGTAAGGAGTTTTTTCTTTATCAAGAGGTTGCCTGGATGTTACAGGTCAAACTTGTATTATACTTTATTCCCAGTTATTCCAACAAAAGTTGTTTTCTCTCAGAATCCAGAGATATTTTTTATCATGTATAATCACAGTTTCTCTTATTTGTTGTTTTATTAAACAAGAAACATATCAATGGAGATGGTCACTGGTGAAAAGATTGACAAGGTATGAGATACTCAAGGATATCCTCAATCAACATCATTTAATTCACAGATATGCTTTGCAAAGTTGACAAATGTAATTTAGGTCTCTAAGGAGGAGCAACAAAAAATGGTCATTCTGAATTATTATTTCTATATAAATCTCCAAGCTAATTATCTCTGTCATTTCAGTCCCAGGGCAGCTTTCTGCTCCTCCAGGGTTTCTGACACACTCAGGATGTGGTTACACCATTGTGTCTTGCACAGTAATAGACTGCAGAGTCCTCAGATGTCAGGCTGCTGAGCTGCATGTAGGCTGTGTTGGAGGATGTGTCTGCAGTCAGTGTAGCCTTGCCCTTGAATTTTTGATTGTACTTAGTGTTATTTCCAGGATAAATCCATCCAATCTAATCAAGGCCTTGTCCAGGCCTCTGTTTCACCCAGTGCATAAGGTAGCTGGTGAAGGTGTAGCCAGAGGCCTTGCAGGACATCTTCACTGAGGAAACAGGCTTCACCAGCTCAGCCCCAGACTGCTGTAGCTGAACCTGGGAGAGGACACCTGTGGAGGAAAAGACATATTAGATATATTTATCAGATGTGTGGCCCATCAGCAAGTCTGAAAATAGAAGCCACTTATATGTAGTTGCTGCCCCTAGAAAGAGGATGATCTGGCTCCATTCTATGGTGAGATCCTGTGTTTTCGGTCACATTAGAGAGGTCAGTGATCATGTGTTGTTGTGAAGTGTGAACATTCCTGTATTTACCACCACAGGTTCACATGATTTACATATTCATGAGCAGGGTACTTCTTAGATAAGGAACTGGTCAGAGAAGGTGGAGATTGAGAACACCAGGGTTAGGCAGCAGAATGCTGAGGTCCAAGTCCTGGTCCTCTCTGAGGAAATTCATCCCATACCCTTCCAAGGAGCAGGGTGCAGATGATGTGGATGTAACATCAATGCCTAGAACTAAAATGATTTCCAGCCTGAGGCAGTTACTCCACTTCTGACAAGGTTATCAGATGGATTTGCAGATGGATATAGGACAATGGAAATTATCAAAAATAGCTAAGTTTATAGAATTTACAGTATCCTTAGAATACATATCATTAACATTTGCCTTTCCAAAATGCTATGTAGTAAAAAACTCACTCAAATGACCAAAAGTAAATATACTTCAGAAATGCTTGTACATAAATGATTATTGTAGCACCATCAAAATGACTAAATTATGGAAATAAAGTTTATTCTATCAACAGAGGTCTTCCTCAAGAAGATATGTTTATATGTATAACACAACAGAAATTTTTCTTCAAAAAATAATAGGAAACTTACATCAATTTTAGGAAAATGGGTGTAACTGAAGATAACTGTATTAAGACCATATTAGAAACACAGCCATTAAGTGTGTGTCTCATTTTTAATTCTTAGATATTACAGTGTTATACAGACTTATTGATACAAAATCATTGTGATATGTAAAATGAGAGTTTCTAGTATAATAACATAAAAAATAGGAGGGTAAGAAAGAAGGGTAGAGACTATAGGGAAAATATTTACAAGGCAAAGAAGACACTTGTATAAAAATGCTAAACATATATAAAATTGATATTTACTTTTCAGAATCATTTTTATTCTTTAAAATTTTCATTCATATATAAAAGATTCTATGATTAACTACTGCCACTATGACCCTCTTGTTTTCCTTGTGAGTTTTCACTAAGACTCTCTCCCCCAAAAATGACTATTTTGGGTTATTAAATAATAATATGATCAATTCAATTAGTAATATTTATGTATACATAGGTGGGATCATTTACTAGTACATAGAAAACCTACAGAAAAATTCCCCCAAAGTAGCTAAACTTTCCTCATTAGTCATCAAATGCTAATAAACCATCAGCTTGAGATGGGCCCTCAGACATTTCTTCCTATTAATGTGATATTTTTAAATTGTTATCCTATATTTAGTGGTGATAACAGAACACATGTGTACCAAGGATTATGTATAATACTCATAAAACAATTTAGGAAATTTAATTTTTCTAATGTACCATGTGGGTCCAAGGGATCAAATTGTTATTTCTGAGGTGACAAGAAGACATTTTTATCTACTCAGCTCTTTCACAAGCTGTCAGGCTGTAACTTTGACTGGCTTGATTTGTTCAGGTCTCATGCTAGTAACTATAGTAAGTATAATAATGTGATACTGTCAAATCCTGAGATTTTATGTTATGCCTAAACACCCCACTTCTAATCTTATGTTCTCTACAAACCTTTTGTGATTGTCTTTGGGTTTGGGGTAGAACATTTGTATAGATGACTCCTCTGTGGTTGATTACTCAGGCATTCATTCTCTGAACTAGACCAGTCATGGTTGTTTACACCAATCATTACACATTACTCAGGAGCTTCTGTGATGAGAACAGCAACAATCTAATGCATATAAACATATATTATGGGGCAGTTTGTCAACTTGACCATTAATAATGCAACTAGGAACTACTAGGCCTATGCCAACTACAGACATGGGATTTTGACCATGTTTACCTGGGAAGAAGTCTTTTCTATGGAGCAGGATACAAATTCAACTAGAAAGCACTTGGTAACTACACAACAGTCAGGCACTAGTGGATACCTGAAGGTACCTTCTTACCTGAAGGCTGATATTGTAAACTGGTAGGTCAAGTACTGTATAATATTACTGAGGCCTTTGTGTTTCTTCTAAGCTGCATGACACTGTCCTGCACTAGGAAAACTAAGCAGCAGATGGACTATCCTGGTCACTTGAATGTTGGTTTCTCTATGTCTTGTACCAGAGTCCTTAGCTAAGTTCAGATTAAAGAAAGCTAATGTCTCAATTAGAACTCAGACAGATGATAATAAGCAAGAATGCAAATGAGAAAAAATAATGACATGAATGTGGAAAAAGTTTAGTCTTTAATTATTTTTGATGTGAGTGTAAACTAGTTTAGTGTACTAACTATGGGTTGATGATTGAAAATGGCACCAAAAAGAGTAAATAAAACTGTTCTGGGTCCCAGCTATATTCATCCTAAGCATGTATTCTAATGACTCTATATTATTACAGATACTAGGGGGACTTATCAGCTTCTGTTGCAAACTGAGACTGCCTTTTAAGCAAATTGAACTAAATCAAGGGGTGGATAGTTAGAGAGAAGACTGAAGGAGCTGAAAGGGTTTGCAGTCCCATGGAGAGAGCAACAATACCAACCAACCAGAGCTCTCAGGGTCTAAACCACCAGCCTGGGAGCACATCAGGAGTGACCTATGTATCCAGCTTTATATGTAGGAGAAGATGGCCTTGTCTAGCATAGGTGGGAGAGGAGATCCTTGGTTCTATGAAGGCTGGATGCCCAGTGTGGGGGAATTCCAGGGTGGGAAGGTGGGAGTGGGTGGGAGGCTGAGGGCATATCCTCATACAGTCAGGAGGAAGGGGATGGGATGGGGGTTTCTGAGTGTGGAGGAAATGGGGAAAGAGGATAACATCTGAAAAGTAAATAAAATATCAAATAAAAATTAATTTAAAAAAAAGAAAGAACAGGGGTGAGCTTTGTGTTTTATTTTAATGTAGAAGTCTTTGAACAGAGGTACCTTCATGTGATGATGGTGCATCTCCCAAGGAAACTAACTTTCAGACATAAGTGTACTCATGCAGATATGAAACTACAGAGACTGTGACAGCATGCACAGGGTATGCACCAACTCCATCCAAATGGAGACACAGTGTTGACAGAAGGACATGGCCACATGTTCTCACCCTTAACCAAGAAGATTTAGAAATTGGCCTTTGTGTCTGAAGGAAAAGTTATCTTTCTCCAATGGATCATTATTGGTTTTATTAACCACATTTAATGTTGATGCATGTCTAACAGTAGAAGACCAACACAGAATGAACTCACCCGTGTTTTTGTATTCACTCATTGTTTTCTGCATTAATTTTATTGCACATGTCTTTTGAATATATATATATATATATATATATATATATATATCATGATTACAGAGTTGCATTTTTATGTGTATATGTATGTGTGTGTGTTTCATCTTTTTAAATTTTTATCCACTTTTTATGTGTTTTATCTTTCTATAGAAAAAATAAAAAGGTGAGAAGTTGGATGATGGGTGAAGGTTCTGGCAGAAGTTTGAAAAGAATATCAGTGATTAGAACATATTGTAAATTTTAATATTTATTTTTTATTACTTTTGTTTTCTATAGTCTACTCATTGCCACCCTCTGGGTCCAACCTTCCACAGTTTCTCATCCCATTTCTCCTCCCCATTATCTTCAAGAGGATGCCTCCACCACACCAGGCCTCCTGACTCCAAGCGGCTTCAAGTATCTTGAGGGTTAGTTGAGTCTTCTCTCATTGAGGCCAGACCAGGAACACCTCTACCTAATATGTGTCAGGGGTCTCACACCAGCACATATATGCTGCCTGGCTGGTGGCGCAGTGTCTAAGAAATCTCAGGACTCTGGATTTTTATATACAAAAAAAACGAGAAAATATAAATGTTTCAAGTGTTTAACAAAAAAATCTTCACAGAGTTTGACCATAGAAATGTTACATGTCAATCACAATAGGTATAAGAAGGTTAAGAAAGGAAACCACAGAGGATACAGAGTAGCTCCCAACACCCAACAATATTTCTGCTGGTGATTCTTAGGCCCATTGTTCCCCCTGCTAGTTGTAGATAATATGAGCTTATTCTCCTAAATTAAACTAATATGAGGATTATAATACTTGTAGATATAGTGCAAAGTTGTTTCAGGAGCTTTCCTTGAATAAATGAACATATTGATGTATACCATTGTCCTATTCCCCCTTTTCAGTGTTTATTATTTTTCCCTTCTCCTCTGCTTGGGCCCATTTTTCATTGACCACAAACCCATAGCAGTTCCTTTTGGACCTGTACATATTTCTTGTTTCTGAATCCCACTTAAGGGGCTGGACACCATTTCCACTATTCCAGGTCCTTTGCAGACAGGATTGTGTCTGGAAAATGGCTCATATCTTCTTATTCTGATTACTTCACAGATTAATACAACATGGTGTCCTCGGTGGTTAGACATATAAGATGCAGGAATATTCATTTTAAAGATGATTTAGGGACTCTCTGAAATGTTCAGTCTGTACCTTACCTCTGAG
The DNA here is from genome assembly GCF_011762505.2 of Arvicanthis niloticus. Taxonomy (NCBI): domain Eukaryota; kingdom Metazoa; phylum Chordata; class Mammalia; order Rodentia; family Muridae; genus Arvicanthis; species Arvicanthis niloticus. Next base: position 4,204,767 of record NC_133430.1, on the reverse strand, counting down.
GTCATTTACTGACAAATTCTACAGCTCTTTCACCTGAAACAATGTCCTGAATCATCATCTGGAATTACTAAACACTGAGGACCACTCTCACACACATTATTCCAAAAACTGTAAAAGACAGTCTTATATCAATGTAGGTAGTATTCTGTAACAGTCATTCAAGTGATTTCAGGACAAGATATTGGGAATGGGGGAAATCTATTAGTTTGAAATCAGTGATCAATGCATATCACTGCATTATTCCACCCCCTGAATTTCATAAAAAAAATCTGGGATAATTTAAAATATTTGTTGAGAGTATTTCAATATAACAAAGTGGTGGTTGCAAATACCTTTAATCTCAAGATTTGTGAGATTAATTAAACCTTAATCTCTGAGTTTGAGGCTAAGCTCATCTACAGAGAGAGTTCCAGTACATCCAGGTCTATACAGAAAAAGCCCTGCTAGGAAAATGAAAGAGAAACATGAACAGTTTAACAGCAATGTTGGTCACACCATAGGTAGTAGACATTGATCGACTGTGTGATCAAACATTCCTGCTCCAAAGTTATTGACCCAATTATGGTAGATACATGTGCTCACATTATCACCAATAAGAATATAGTTTTACTAAGAATTCCCTAACTCTGAATAAAAACATCAAGGCTCATGTTTATTGATTATAAATTTAAGCATAACCTTCCTCTTGTTCCCAACGAGCTCTTATAACTTAAATTAAACCTTGTATATTAATCTATGTTCTGCAAAATGGCTTGTTAATTTACCCTATTCTGATCCTTCCTCTTCATGTGGCCAGCTAAATCTTCCCTTGACTCTTTCCCAGAATTCCTATCTCTCCCCAGAAGTCTTGCCTATTCTCTCCCCCTTTGTAAAAGGACATCGGCTTTTTATTAAACCAGTCAAGATCTGAGGGAGGAAGTGTTCACAAAATATGATTAGAGATATGAACACAATACCAAAAACAAACACTGGTCTGTATTGAAATTTCTACTGCCCTAAAATCAATGTACATAAAAAATACAAAAACAATCTTTTCACAGTACACAAAAAGATCAACCGAACACAGAAATATGTACAACAAGTTCACTAATTTAATACTCCTCTCTGAATCTTAAATGCAAGGTCACTACCAAATTACCTTGTGAAATGAGAATTAATTTTTACACATCTTATTCCCATCTTCGATACTTAACCACAATTTGAACAGGTCTACAGGCTAAACATCCCAGGCTTCTCAGTTCAATGACAGTTCAATGCTGCTTCAGACTTTCTGACATGCCTTACAACCAAGCTGTGACACTGTGACTGACACTTTAGAAGCTATCAGAGTCCACAGACATTAGACTATTAAGCTCCATTAAGCTATATTGAACACTGGGGCTGCATCTAGTATCATCTTTATAGTAACAGAGATTTGTCTGGCTGGGTCCATAATTAATTATGAGTGGAAGAGAGCATTGCCTAAGAAGTTCTGTTCATGTTCTGAGAAATTAGTATGGTGGTTTCTGAGAAAACTGGAAGTGGTTCTACCAACTCCTAGGCATAAATGCAAAAGGTGCTCCAACATATAACAAGGACACATGCTCCATTATATTCATAGCACCCTTGTTTATAAATGCCAGAAGCTGGAAACTAACCCAGATCTCTATAAACAGAGGAATAGATACAGGAAATGTGAATATTTACATAATTGAGTACTACTTAGCTATTAAAAACAATGAATTCATGAAATTGGCATGCAAATGGATGGAACTTGAGCTGAATCTTAATCAGATAATGAAATATGTTGCAAGTAAATCTGAAAACCAGGATGGATGTGGAACATAAACCTTGCACATCACACCAGATTGTAGGGTTCTCATATACATACCCTGCTAATCATATGATGTCCACTGAGATCTGCAGCATGGTCTAGGGGGCTCAGTCTCTATGGGAGTATTCAAGTAAAGAGGAAACAGGAGTTGGTTTGAGTCTCTATTCAGCAGCTGTTGCTATGTGGAGACACTGCTAAGTGACAGGCAGGCTTCCACAGGTAGAGAGAGTGCAACTGCCATTATTCCTCCCTCCAGAGTCTGCAGGTTATTTGGCTAGCAAGACAGGTACAGCAGCTAGGAACTGGGGTCAGGGCTACTGGGCAGGAAGTGATCTTGGTGGGCCCAGGCAGTTTCCATTGGTGAAAGCTTCAGAAGATTGCTCTCTTCCCATTGCAGTATTACTGCTCTTATGACAGAAGCTCTCTGAAAATCTGTGATGAGTAATTCTCACACATACTTAGTTTTTCAGCATAGGATCTTATATATATGTTGGAGTATGTTGGGGGTCTGACAGCAGATGCTTTCTATTGGCTTGGTCTGAGATGTTAGGGATACCTCACCTGCTTGTGGAGGTGTCTGGGGCACTTCCCCTATGTGGTTGACTGTCACAGTCCTCTCCATGGGGTTGCTGTGGTCTTGTAACAGCAGCCTGATCAAAAGGAGGTGAAGGATTTCCTACCATGCCCTGGTATATATGAAGTTCCAGGGCTTGGAACAGACTCACCCTTACCAAGTTTCCTAGCATGGTCTACTTCCCCACACCTTCTACTTTTCTCTTTTATAAAAGAGAGGTTTCATCAAAATAACTGTATCCTATGCTAGTAACAGTTTGACATTGAACCAACACCCAAATAGTAGTGATCTTTGCAATGCTACTCATTGGTTGATTTAGAAAATTTGATGAGGCATGGTACCAAAAAAGCAAGGCTGCAATGGCTAGTATGGGGCAAGTAGGGGAAGAAGCCAAGCTACTGAGGAGTTAGTGTACCAAGGGATAGTGGTGTTGGGAGCATAGCCTGCCCAGACATACTCATGGAACTCTTTGTGTATTTGTACAACTTGTTCTACCAGCCCAGATTCATTGACATAGAAGCAACATTCCTCCACCAGCAATGCACAATTGTCTGCCAGTTCATCAGTCCCTAAGTCCAGGGCCCTTTTGTTTTAGAAGACCATCTCTGCTGTGGGCTAGCCCCAGCATGGTGGAGGAGTCTTTTTCTTCTCCTTGGAAGTTCTTCTTGAGGGAGCTGATAGGAAGAGCATTGGTGGAGGGCAAAACTTTGGTCTTAAGAGATATTTAGGGTTGCTGTATAATAAAAGTTTACTTATCTATGTTACTGTGATACTGTAGCTAACCTGCCCCCTGTCATCCACTGAGGCCAGAAACTGCAGTTTTTGTCCCTTAGCATCTCAGCCCCAAAAGAGCAAAGGATTAAGTAAATAACCTTTGGACTATCTCAGCAGGAAATGCTGGGCTCTAACTTATGCCTGCTAGTCTGAGGGTGCAGGAAGAAAAATACACATAGAGAAGTTATTATAGAGTTTATTACTAAGTGTAAAAGGTTTCCTATGAAAGCTATCTAAGGGGAAAAGCAGAAAGGTCCTAAGTAGGGAAAAGGAAAAAATTCTAATAAGGGAAAAGTTCTAAGGGAAAAAAAATCTAGGCCGGGGAAAAGGAAAGGAAGCAACTAATGACTACTAACTAACTCTTTGTTTTTGTCTTCAGTAATTATACATTTTTCGGAATACATGATCACATGTTACAAAGTTCATCACAAGTTCACACCAAAAATCAAATCATAAATTGAAATAGAAGTTTACAACAGAGAATGTTTACATGCATATCCATTAGGAGTAATTATCAGGCTAAATATCCATCACCTGTCTAGCTCCACAGGTTCACTGAAGGTTTAAAGCTATAACTAAGAAATTAGTGAATTTTGTATAGATATCCAGGCAACATTTTATCTTCTGTCCAAGCACATATAATAAATTGTTCGTTTCCTATTAATGACCTTTGGATAATTGTTTTACAATCTCTTGAAATGTGCTCTAAGTAGGAGAAAGTCTGGCTACTATCTAAAAGCAATTAACTGATGACACTTGGGAGACTTAGCAGAGTTTCTGATTGTCAAAACTTGAAGTTTTGGAAAAGGACCTAATAGCAATTTTGTTATAAAAGTGCTTAATAATCATTGATATAATTTTAGGAATTCTTATAGAATCATCATTAAAACTTAAGAAGTCATCTATTTGTCTGTATAGCATCACCACAAGACAGTACATCTTTGTGGATCTGCAGAGATCTGATCCAAAGGGGTATGCTATAGCTTAGTGATTGTTATATTTGTTTAACAATAATAATGATAATAATAAAAAAATAATAATAGGAAAAGCATATTAATAGCAGGAATATTTCCTAAAATAATCCCTTAACAGCCTTGCTGTATAAGTGCTCACTTGTCACAGATTATATAATAATCCAAGGCAAGCCATTTTAGGATGATCACCTGCTAATTATTAGTCTATCCCATTATGGCTCCTGATACAACTCCTGCTAAGGAGGTTATCTGACCTTGAAGGAACTCAGAAATGTCTTCAGTGGAAGCCATTGACTGGCCAAGCTTGTCCTGAAAGTCACTGGCCACATGTTATTTTGGGGACTTCAAGGGGAGTCTTACAAGTCAAAAATGAAGAAGGTAAGTTGAGAGAAATTAATCTAATTCCAGGTGAGTTCCAGGAATTGTGAACAGATGGCAGCCATAAAAATCCAGGAAATTGTGGTAAACTTTGCCTAAATTCATATGTAAGGAGCAGTGGTATAGTGTTTGTGTGAGGACATCATTTCTTCACCTTCTTCAGTATTCTAGACATTGACAAGATCAGTTTAAGTTACTTTCTTCATATCACTTATGCCAAGTCACAAATATCACAATATAGTTTGATATTACAAATTTGATTTAAAACTTTTATAACACACAGGAAAAGAATGATAAAAACCAAAATGAAATGAAAGCCAGACAGTGTAAAATGCTCCTTCTCTTCATTACCTGAACTGAGGGCTTCACATGAAACTGGAGGACCCCATGGGACCAGGTCACCAACACTTGCCCAGAAGAGCTGCATAGGCTCAGCCCTGTGAATGGAACATCAAGAATTCTGCTCCCAAGTCAAAATCACATTTTCCAGCTGAAGAAACCCTCCAGTCAGTAAAAGAATTTACAGATAGATTTACATATGCTATTGATGATAATGATTATAAGTGGCTGTTGGATACTACATATTTGAAACTTTATAGCATTGTTTTAAATGGATATACAATTGATGCTTCAATAAAGTTCATAGGTTATGAATAAAATATGTATGTGTAATATTAATTAACAAAGAATACTAACCTTTAATGGTAACTTTAATATAAATGTGAGCTCCACAGTGGCTATAAACTTGTGTACTCGTACCACCAACTGTGAGCATATTATCACCAGCATTTGCTGTCATTGTAGTTTTGACCTTAGCAATTTTGCCATCTGTAAGATGAAATCCCAGACTCATTTTGATTTGCATTTCATTGTTCGGTAAGGATGTTGAATATTGCTTTAAGTGGTTCTCTGCTATTAGTGAATTCTTTCTTAAAATTCTGTTTAGACCTAAAAACCATTTTACATTGGATTATTTGGCTTGTTGACATTAGGTTTGATGTATGTTTGAGTATGTATTTTGTGTATCATCTTTCTGTCAAATGAGAAATTGGAGAGAATCTTTTACCATTCTCTAAGCTACTGTTTTCTTCTATAGATGGTGTACTTTGCCTTAGAGAACATTCTTAATTTCATTAAGTTCAATTTATTGATTGTGGCTCTTAGCACCTGTCCTATTGGTGTTCTCTTAGGGATGTTGTCTACTGTGCTCATGCATTCTCAGATATTCCCCACATTCTCTCCTGTAGGCTCAAGATATCCAGATTCATATTGAGGTCTGTGATCCAGATATTCTTGAGAATTGTTCATGGGAACAGATGTGAATCTATTTGCATTCTTCTCTATATAAACATTTAGTTAGACCAGCACAGTTTGTTGATGCATTTGTTCTTTCATTATGTATTTCTGACTACTTTATCAAAAACTAGGTGTTCTTAAACATGTGTATTTGTGTCTGTATTTTTATTTGATTCTGTGTATTAACATTTCTTGTTTTATTCTATTACACTGATGTTTTTATTACTATAGCTCTGTAGGACACTTTGAAATAAGGGATGCTGATAACTCTAGATGTTCCTTTCTTGCACAGGACACTTATAGCTCTCTAGGATTTTAAAGATTTTTTTTTACATGAGGTTGAGTATTATCTTTTCAGTATCTGTAAAGAACTGTATTGAAATTTTGATGTGTTTTTATTGACTCTGTTGATTGCTTTTGAAAGGATGTTCATCTTTACTATACTACCCCTACCAATCCAAAAGCATGGCAGATATTTCTATATTTTGATATATTCTTAAATTTTTGTTCAAAGACTTGAAGTTTGTGTCATACAGGTCATTCACTGTCTTGGCTAGTGTTTAAGAAAGTTCTAATTTTCTGATTAATGTGTTTATTTGATGATAAGATAACCTGTTTTCATGATGATTGAGAGTACTTTTAAATTTTGTCATTCACGTCTTTGTAACATTTACAGGAGAACAACATTCATTTTTGGCACTAACACAAGTAATCTTCCTCAGATCCTGTGTCTCTTGAGACAAGGCATAATTAAAACAGGACATGGTTTCTTAGCTTTCAAGGAGGTAACTAAGAAAACTGCATACTTAAGCTTCATTGTTCAATGGGATTTGGAATGAGATGGAACTGATTGCTGCCTGGAGACCATTTTCCAACTTCAATTGTGTTGAAATATACCTGTAATAAACTGCCTAGCTTAGACTCCTCAATGTCTGTTCGAGGTTGACAAAGTCAATTTGTACCATGTACACATTCTCATTTCTTCCCATGCGCTGTATACCACAGGGACACCCTCAAGAAATAAAAATTATTCTAGTTGAAACTGCTCGGTACACTTAGAGATAAATATTAGAAAAGTTCATTTCTAAAAATACACAAACACACACAGAGAAGAGAGAGAGAGAGAGAGAGAGAGAGAGAGAATGAGAAGGAAAAAACTCAGAATTTTTACTAATGTATTTCAATACAACTTAGAATTATGCATTTTACATATGCTGTATACTTACATCTTTTCAGACCTGGCTTCTGATATACTTTGAGCAATTTAAATGAGACTTAAAAATGGGCACTTGTGCCCATGGGATATTTACATAACAAACATGTTATCAGAATTATTTATTTATTAACTTTTAAAGTTTCTTTCTATTTTTTATTGAAAATACATTTCTTCCTTCAGTATATTCTGACTACTGACTTCCCGTCCTTAACACCTCCCCAATTTTCTCCCAGCTTGATCGTGTACCTTTATCTAATTCGAAATCAAAAAGATCCTAAGCATAATAAAAAAGAAAAACAAAGTGAAATGAAGAAAAAGCAAACAAATGAGAATACAACAATACAAACAGAAGAAAAGTCACCCAAAACAAAGCACAAGAAACACAGGTGCATGCAGAGACACACGTTCAAAAATATTCTATAGAACAAAAAAGGGCAACAGTTATTCATTGAACTCTGAGATTTAATGCTGTATCAGTATAGGTCCATGTTCTAAAAAGGCTTCTGACTGTAGGGATAATTACAGAGATGGGGAAGGAAGTAAATATGGGATCAAACACTTATGTATAATCTTTGAACCTACATCAGTTCTTTAATAACATACCTTTAGTTATTAAATAAAATTCATTATTTTATTTTATTATTAATTTAATAACATACCTTTAGTTATTAAATAAAATTCATGAAAAGTGATTTAATAATATTTGCACCAACCTACAGGAATTATATTTTCATGACTTTGCATTCTCATATAAATATTTTTCAAATCTTATAAGACTTCTGTTGGAAAACATAGCCAGATTTAATAACACACCTGAGATCACTTATTACTTAAGACTGTGAAGGAGTTTTTGCAGAGACATTGGTAATTTGGATTTTATAGGTCAAATTCATATTATACTTTATTCCCAACATTTTCAAAAGTTCTGGTCTCTCAGGATCCAGTGATATTTTTACTGTGCATCATCACACTGTTCCCTTTTATTGTTTTATTGAGTAAGAAACATGTCAGTGGAGGTGGTCACTCGTGGAGAGATTGATACGTTAGGGTGCACCATAGGTTTATCCTAAACCAGTACTACTTTACTCATAGATGTTCTTTTACAAAGTTGACAAAGGCACAATAGGTCTGTGAGGAGAAGGCAATTATTGGACATTCAAAACTACTACTTCTGAGCTAATCTAAAGGATAATCTTTCTGCCATCTCAGTTTCATGGTAGCTTTCTTCTCCAGCAGGGTTTCTGACACACTAAGGATGTGGTTACAGCACTGTGTCTTGCACAATAATAGACCGCAGAGTCCTCAGATGTCAGGCTGCTGAGCTGCATGTAGGCTGTGCTGGAGGATTTGTCTGCAGTCAAGGTGGCCTTGCCTTTGAATTTATCATTGTAGCCAGTATTACCATTTCCAGGATAAATCCATCCAATCCATTCCAGGCCCTGTCGAGGACTCTGCTTTACCCAGCTTATATCATAGCTGGTGAAGTCATAGCCAGAAGCCTTGCAGGACAACTTCACTGAAGTCCCAGGCTTCACTAGCTCAGCTCCAGACTGCTGCAGCTGAACCTGGGAGTAGACACCTGTGGAGACAAAGGCAGAATGGATGTCATTGTCACCTCACATCCTGTCTCCACTTCAGATTTAGAAATTGTGAGCACCTTACCAGCAGTTACTGACAGGAGAAAGAAAAACACACAACTCCATCCCATGGTTAGAGTCAGTGTGTTCAGGAAGAGGACACTGATCATATTTTGTTTTCAGGACAGCCCTGTATTTACTGCTATGGACTCAGGTAATTTGCATATTCATGAGTAGCTAATGTTTTATATAAGAACCTAGTTCAGCTGGAGAAGAACTGAAGGAGGACTGAAAAGGCACATGCTTCAGGCAGACAGCAGGATGCTCAGGTCCAAGTCTTAATTCTCTCTGAGGAAATGCATTCCATATACTTTCCATGAGCTCTGAGCAGATGCTGTGGATATAAAACAAGGGACTAAGCTCTCAAAAGATTTTTGGCCTGAGTCTGTTGCTCCTCTTTGACACAATGTCTTCAGATTGTCCTATGATCAGATTGTTGTTATGATGATGATTAAAATCATGGAAAATTCCAAATTTTTTTGAGAATTTACTACCTACTTTCAGGTATATGAAATTAATATTTACCTTTCCAACATGTTATATACTGCAAAACTCACTACAATGACTAAAAGTAAATGTCCGGTCTATATATAGAGTCATCACTAGTAAATATTTAATCTCCTGAAATATTTCCCCCCAAAAGTAAATATATTTTGCCCATCACTCATCAAATATCAAAGACATTCTGCTTGGTGTTGGCCCTCAAGGGCTCCTCCTCATCCATGTTGTAATGTTTTTTAGAATATGTCATATTATTTTTTAGGGAGAAGAGGATACATATGCAGAAAAATGTATATATCAATCTCAGAGGATGACTTACATAATTCAGTTCCAAGAGATTTACCTGATATTTCTAAGCTTACCAGGAGACAGACATTTTTTATCAGATAAGCCATCATGAGGTCTCCAATATTTTAATTTTTACTTGTTTGATTTGTGTGTGTTTTACTGGTAAAACAGCTACTAAGAGTTCATGTGTGTAGTAAGAACAGGGTAATCTCTAGAGAAAGAATTTGATGTCATTCAACCCCATTCTTTGTATCTTACTTTCTTTCTTTTCCCTGTTTTATAACGGTCTTTGATTTTGGTGTGAGAGGTTGGTATCATTAACTCATATGTAATTGATTACTTGGTCATTCTTCAGCAATCTGACCACTCATGAATGTCTGCATCAGTCTTTACACACAACACATGGGAGCCTCTGTGATCAAGGCTCAGACAGTCCACTGGGTATAAAAATAAAGATTTATAAGACAGTTAGACAAAATGACCTTTATCAATACAACTGAGGTCTACTGGAGCCTGTATCATCTCTAAACATGGGATTTAACCACACTTACCCAGGATGAAGTCTTTCCTATGAAAATTATTTCTTTTGCTTTTTTGCGGGGGGGTGAGTGAAAATTCACCAAAAGTAATAAATTAAATTATGTTTATCCCAGCAATAACCTCCCAAACATGTAGTCAAATGACTACACATCTTATTATAGAAACACTCGCACACTCATGTTTATTCACAGTATGGTATTCATGCTCTATCCAAAGTTTATACAGAAAGAACTCATCCCAGATTTCCAAAAATACCATAAATAAAAGTGACAAAGTTGTGCATATAGAAAAAGAAATATAAGTCAGTGGTTAAACCTGAAATATATAATCTATAAGTGTATGCATGAAACTGGAGGGAAAAATATACTTAATGATCATTCATGTCCTTAAGGCAAGTGCTTCATGTTCTTACTTATATATGTTACAAGATTTGGTTACTTTGTTTCTTGTACTTAACTGTAGAAGCTGAGAGACTAGTATTTGGCTACTAAGGTATGAGGATTTTTCAAAGATGATATAATGAAATAGACATAAAAATAGAGAGTAAAAGATTTTTAAAGTTGAGCAGATTATAAGAGCCATGATGGTTCATGACCCCAAGGAATGAGTGTCTTCCAGATACAATTAGACTGATGCACATATGAAGTCACAGAGACTGTGGCTGTAGGCACAGAGCCTGAACCAAGTCAGCTCACATTAAATTCCCATCCTGAGAGAAGAAAATGAACACAGGACCTCACCCTTAACCAAGATGTTCTGCAATTGACACTCACATGAAAAAATAGTTTTCTTCAGTAGAGTCTCACAGGTGATATTAAGCAAACTTAATCATTGAAGACATGCTTATCACTTGATAACCAACAAAAAATGAAGTCAATGTCATTTGTGCAGATAGTTTTTCCAATATCAACTTCTTGAGATCATTGTCTCACTTAAATTTGCCTATCTATCTGGACTGAAATTGGGTTTCACTGGTTTGTGTGTGTGTGTGTGTGTGTGTTTTATGTGTGTGAAAGACTGTGTTTGTGTGTATTTTGGTATTTATGTGTGAATGTGTGCATATATGTGTATATGTATGTGTGTATCTGTATGTGAATGACTGTGTATGTATATGTGTATATGTGTGTGTGCATGTCTGTGTGTGTGTCCTTTTTTTGTTTGGGGTTTTGTTTTTGTTGTTGTTTGCTTTTAATCCACCTTCAAAGTTCTTTCTTTTTTAGTTTTTCTTCTTTTTTTTTCTTTTTTCTTTTTCAGAAAGAAAAAAGTGTGTAGTTGGGTGAGTTGGAAGGTAGGAAGGATCTAATATAAGTTGTGGGTGGGGAAATCAATTATTAGAAAACATTGTATGATTTTATTCAAAAATAAAACGCACATAGAGACAAGTAAACAGACATCTGTGAAGTGTTTCACAAAGAATCTTTACACAGTTTGAACATGGAGATATCACATGTCATTCACAGCAGGGGCAGATCAGTTAATACCCTTAATAAAGGAAACCACAAAGGATACAACAAAGTGTCAACTCCACACTTACTTCATCTCTTTATGGGGATTCCTGGCTTCATTGTGCCCCCTGCTGGTCATGAGCTCCTATGCAGGTAGGTTTGTCATGGCTTACAATGAAGTTACACAGTCTAACTTTAGAAAGACTTATGTCTGTAATGTTATGTTACGTCTGTAACTTCACTGTTCAGAGCTCAGCAGAAGGGAGAAGTGAATGTAATTTAAATGGGGAAATCACACACACACACACACACACACACACACACACATACACTTTAAGTTGTGCCAGTATTACTGTAACATCCCTCTCACAGCCAGGTTCCTCCTTGGTGGCAGTTGGATCCAGCTCTTGAAGTTCCCGTTTCTCAAAAGATGATGACAGGAAATAACAGCATCTTTTCTGTCTTCATCATGTTATACCCGGGGCAGAGAATCTGTTTTCAGAGTGTAAATCACTTACCCTACATTGTATAATAGACAAAGTAAAAACATTTACACAATGATGGTCCACAAGACTGAGACTGTTGACATAAATAACTGAAATGCTGCAGCAGCTCAGGACCTGGCTGAACCTTAGAAGCTGAAATAGTTTTAAACTCAGTGCTTAAATAGGACTGCAGCTACAAGAGTGTATAATTAGCGACAATTCTGCTTAGAGAAAGTAAAAAGGACCAATCAGTTGAAAGGTCTGAATCTCAGAGATCTGCTATGAGAATCACTCCATAATTGCAGGGACTATCAGAGATTGAGCCAAAAACCAAAGAGCATACATGGGCTGAACCAAAGCCCCCAGGACATATGTAGCAGATGTGCAGCTCAGTCTTCATGTGGGTTCCCCAACAACTGGAGTGGGAGCTCTCCCTAGATCTCATGCCTGTTTGTGGAATGCATTCCCTTAACTGGACTCCCTTGCCTGGCATAATGGGAGAGGATGGCCCTAACCCTGCAGATACTTGATGTGCAGGGTTCAGTGATATCCAGTGTGGCCCACACTAGCTCAGTGGTGAAGGAGAAGTGAGGGAATGACTGTGTTTAGGGGGAACAATAGAGGGGATGAACTACGGGATATTAAGTGAATAAATAAACTGGTGGCTGAAAAGCACCCTTTGAATCTCCTAATTGTCATGTCCAATTAAAAATAAATCCTTCATTCTAACACAGGGTATCCCATATTACCTTTATAAACAGCCATTTTCCTATGTGCTGCATCTGTCTCCTCCCTATCCAGTTCCAATTCCAATTCCAGGACAAATCCTTCCTCTCTCTTGTTCCTTTCCACTTTTCCTTCATCCTTTATCTTCTGTCTTTGCCTCTTACTTCATGCCCTCTTTCCTCTGGGGAAATCAAGACTTCTTTGTCCTGAGAACTTGGGTTTGGACGTCCAGGAACCTTATAGACATAGCTTTATCATCACCAGTGTTGTCCTGTAACTGTCAGAGCAAATCCTGAGAATATTGAAGTGGCAAAGAATATCAGATACATATGGTTGTTGTTAACCCAAATCCATCACATCAGGAATCATGGCATTCATCCCCCTTTCTCAGAGAAACATGAATACAGGATCTATAACTGTCTGACAGACCAGAAACACAGATAATTTACCTCCAACACTGATTTCAGCTCTTCTGTACTCAGCTCTGGGGTTATGTTGAGAAGATTCCAGAATTGTGCCCATTCTTGTACCAGTGGTCATGCTGTCCTTCCAATACTGCAGTATCATAGCCACTGGTGTCTGCCTGCCATAAGATTTAGGGGTTTGCAAATCAAAAATGGGGAACCATGTTCTTGAACCTCAAGGAGGGGAGATAACTTATCACGTTTTTTGAAAACATGCCTAGCAATAAAACTTGAGTTCTATATTGTTCTAGAACACAGGGCACAAGCATCACAAATGGCAAGGGTTATAGATATGGTGTCTGCAGTAACAGTATTCACATAAGATATTCTCTGAAAAGTTTAATTAGAAAACTTTAAAATGAACAAGAACATCTCAGCTTAGCATCTAGTCCTTGTTGTGTGTTCTATGTTAAGTGTTGATCATTGAGTGATGGGACCAAGGAATTCAGGACTGTGCCCTCTGTCAGAGCTACAGGATCAGCTCTGGACTCATTTTTATGAGCAATTGATTATTTGCATGTCCTCTTCCTGTATGGTGTGCTCTTTGTTAGAAGCCTAGGAGATCTAAATACCTAGAGAAGATAAAAGAAAAACAACAGAGAAAAATGGGAAAGAATTATATCACTATTTATACTTTAATTTGCATATGGCATCTTTTATAACAGTTTCTTTTTGTTATTTTTTCATTTTCTTTTTAATTAAAAATAGATTGTTTGCTCATTTAATATACACTCTGATTATATTTTTCCTCCCCCTACTTTCTGCTCTTCGTCCTCACCTCTTCTCTTATCTGGATCCATATCCTTCCTGTCTTTCATAAGAATGGGTTCCTAGGAGGTAAAAATAAAACTGAGCAAAATAAATTTCAATTAGTTAAAATAAAAGCTATTACACTGAAGTTGGACAAGGTAAATCAATGAAGGGAAAAAAGTCCCAAGAGAAGGCCCAAGACATAGAGGCCCACTTGCTCAAATACTCAGGAGTCCCATAAAAGTTCTAAACTGGAAAGTATAATATGTACACAAAAGATTCTTGCTAAAGAAAACGTGAATCTTTTACTGAAGCGGACACAGGTTAAATGATGTTTTTATATAGCAAATACATGAAAGAATCTTTGATGAAGGAGTATCAATATACTATTATATATATACATAACCCACAGACAGTGGGAGACTAGCACTGAGCCTTGGTTTGGTTTGCTCCACCTCATTATTCTTAGCTGACAACAAGCATATATTGTTTCATTTGGAATAACAAAAAACCAGGATAGTGAGAACTATACTCAACAATAAAAGAACTTCAGGGGAATCACCATTCATGAACTCAAGCCGTATTACAGAGCAATAGTGATCAAAACAGCATGGTAGTAGTACAGAGACCGGCAGGAAGATCAATCTAATAGAATTGAAGACCCAGAAATGAACCCACACACCTGTGGTCAGTTGATCTTTGACAAAGGAGCTAAAACCATCCAGTAGAAAAAGGACAGCATTTTCAACAAATGGTGCTGGTTTGACTGGATGTCAGCATGTAGAAGAATGCAAATCAATCCATTCTTATCCCCTTGTACAAAGCCCAAGGCAACAAAGATCAAGAAGCTTGATATGAAACCAGACACATAGAAGCTAATAGAAGAAAAGGTGGGGAAGACACTCGAATACCTGGGAACAGGGGAAAAGTTCCTGAACAGATCACCAATGGCTTATGCTCTAAGATCAAGAATTGACAAATGGGACCTCATCAAATTGCAAAGCTTCAGTAAGGCAAAAGACATTGTCAATAGGACAAAATGGCAACAAACAGAATGGGAAAAGATCTTTACCAATCCTACATCTGATAGAGGGCTAATATCCAATATATACAAAGAACTCAAGATATTAGACTCCAGACAATCAAACTAACCCTATTAAAAATGGGTTACAGAGCTAAACAAAGTATTCTTAAGTGAGGAAACTTGAATGACCAATAAGCACCTAAAGAAATGCTCAACATCCTTAGTCATCAGGGAAATGCAAATCAAAACAACTCTGAGATACCACCTCACACCAGTCAGAATGGCTAAGATCAAAAACTAAGGTGATAGTAGATGCTGTCGAGGATGTGGAGAAAGAGGAACATTCTTCTATTGTTAGTGGAATTGAAAGCTGTTAGAGCCATTCTGGGAATCAGTCTGGCAGTTCCTCAGAGAATTGGACATAGCATTACCTGAGGATTGAGTTATACCACTCCTGGGCATATACCCAGGAGATGCTCCTACATATAACAAGGACATATGCTCCACTATGTTCATAGTAGCCTTTATAATAGCCAGGAGCTGAAAAGAACCCAGATGTCCTTCAACAGAAAAATGGATACATAAAATGTGATACATTTACAAAATGGAATATTACTCAGTTATTAAAAACAATGAATTTGAGAATTTTTTAGGTAAATGGATGGAACTAGAAATTATCATCCTGAGCGAGGTAACACAATCACAAAAGAACACACATGGTATGCACTCATTGAAAACTGGATGTTAGCCCAAAAGCTCACAATCCACAAGATACAACTCACAGACCACATGAAGATCAAGAAGAAAGACCAAAGTATGAGTGCTTCAGTTCTTCTTAGAAGTAAAAAAATACTCATGGGAGCAAATATGGAGACAAAGTGTAGGACAGAAACCAAAGAAGGGGTCATCTGGAGACTGTTCCACCAGGGTATCCATGCCATGTTCAGTCATCAAAGGTAGAATCTGATGTGGATGCCAGAAAGTGCATGCTGACAGGAGCCTGATATAGCTGTCTCCTTAGAGGTCTGCCAGAGCCTGAAATATACAGAGGCAGATGTTCACAGCTAACCATTGAACTGATCATGTGATTCCCAATGGAGGAGTAAGAGAGAAGACTATAGGAACTGAAAGTTTTGAGGCCCCATGGGGAAAGCAAAAATATCCAATAAAAAAAGAAAGATTCTCATACCTGCTGGTCATGTGATGTTCACTGAGATTGGCAACATAGTGTATGGTGGCTCATTCTCTATGGGAATATTCAAGTGAAGAGGAAATTGTAGTTGGACTGAGTCTGTCTTTGGCCCCTGCTGTTTTCTGGAGACATTGCTAAGTGGCAGGCAGTCTTGTACTAGCAGAGAGAGTACACCTGCCATTGTTTTTTTCCTACCAGAGCCTGTAGGGCACTTGGTGAGCAAACCAGGTGCAACAGCTAGAAACTGAGGTTAAGGCTACCAGGCAGGAAGTGTTCTTGGTGAGCCCAGGTAGGTTCCAGTGTTGAAAGCTTCAGGAGATTGCACTCTTCCCATTGAAGTACTACTTCTCTTATGAAGGAAGCTCTCTGACAATCCATGATAAGTTTATTTCTTCTGTATATGATCTTATATACATGTTGGGGTGGGTGGGTCTGACAGAAGATGCTTTTTATTGACTTTGTCTGAGATGTTAGGGATGCCTCATCTGCATATGGAGGTGTTTGGGGCACTGCCCTGTGTGGTTGACTGTTACAATCCTCTACTTGGGGTGCTGTGGTCATGAAACAGCAGCCTGGTCAAAAGGACATGATGGATTTCCTACCATTCTCTGGTGTATATGAAGTTCTGGGGCTTGCAAATCACTCACCCTTACAAAGTTTTCTGGCATGGTCTATGGCCCCACATCTACTACTTGTGTCTTTTATAAAGAAAAAGTGTCATCAATATAACTGTCTCCTATGTTGGGAACAGTTTGAAATTAAACCAAGATCTGAATAGTAGTGATATTTGCAATGCTACTAATCTGCTGATTTAGAAAATAAGATGAGATATGGTACAAAAAAAAAAAAAAAAAAAAACCAAACAAACACACAAAAAAAAAAAAAAAAAAAAAAAACAAGGCTTCAATGGCTAGTATGTGGCCAAGGAGTAGAAGAAGTCAAGCTACTGACGTGTTAGAGTACCAAGGGATAGTGGTGTTGGGAGTATAGCCTGCCCAGATGTTCTCCAGGAGCTCTTTGGGCATTTGTACATCATGTTCTACCAGGCCAGATTCATTGACATAGAAGCAACATTCCTGCCCCAGTAAAACACAATTGGCTCCAAATTCATCAGTTACTAAGTCCAGTGTCCTTTTGGATTTGTAGACCAACTCCTGCTAAGTAGGTTATCTGGCAACAAAAGGACTCAAGGCCGTCTACAGTGAAAGCCATTAACTGATCATGCTTGCTCTGAAAGTCTATGGCCACATGTTATTTTGGGGATTTCAAGGGGAGTCCTTCAAGGCAAAAAGGTGGGGAGGGCAAGTTGAGAGGAATGAATAAATTCCAGGTGAGGTCCAGAAATTGGGAATAGTTAATAGCAGCCATTGAATCCAGAAAATTATGCTAAATTTGCCTAAATTCATATGTAAGGGGCAGTGGTATGGTATTGGTGTGAGGACATCATTTCTTCACTTTCTTCAGTATTCTTGACATTGACAAGATCAATTTAATTATGTTACTCTCTTCTTACCTCTTATCCAAGTCACAAATATCACACTGTAGTTTTATATTAAAAATTTGATATAAAACTTTTACAATGCCCAGGGAAAGAATGATAAAAAAAAAAAAAAATGGAATGAAGGTCAGACAGTGCAAAATGCTCAGCTTCTCTTTCTCTTCATTACCTAAACTGGGGACTTCACATGAAACTACAGGACACCATGGGACCAGGTCACCAATACTTGCCCTGCATAGGTTCAGCCCTATAAATAGAACATCAAAAACTGTCCTTCCAAGTCAAAATCAGATGTTCCAGCTGAAGAATCCCTCCTGTCAATGGAAGAATTTACAGATAGATTTACATATGCTATTTATGGTAATGATTATAAGTGGCTGTTTGATACTGCATGTTTAAAACTTTATAACATTCTTTTAAATGAATATGCAATTAATGTTTCAATAATGTTCATAGGTTATGAATAGAATATGTATGTGTAATATTAATTAAAATAGAATAGTTACCTATAATAGTAATTATAATATAAATGTGTGCTTCAGAGTGACTATAAATGTATGTACTTGTACCACTAACTTGAGCATATTATCACCAGGATTCTTTGTCACTGGCGTTTTGATCTTAGCCATTCTGACATCTGTAAGATGAAATCTCAGAATCATTTTGATTTGCATTTTATTGTTGGGTAAGGAGGTTGAACATTGCTTTAAGTGCTTCTCTGCCATTAATGAATTCTTTCTTAAAAATTCTGTTTATACCTAAAAACCATTTTATATTATATTATTTGGTTTGTTGACATTTAGTTTGATGTATATTTATGTTTGAGTATGTATTTTGTATATCATCCTTCTGTCAAAAGAGGAGTTGGGGAGAATCCTTGACCATTCTCTAAGCTACTGTTTTCTTCTATAGATGGTGTACTTTGCCTTAGAGAACATTCTTAATTTCATTAAGTTCAATTCATTGATTGTGGCTCTTAGCACCTGTCCTATTGGTGTTCTCTTAGGGATGTTGTCTACTGTGCCCATGCATTCTCAGATATTCCCCATATTCTCTCTTGTAGGCTCAAGGTATCCAGATTCATATTGAGGTCTGTGATCTAGATAATCTTGAAAATTGTTCATGGGAACAGATGTGAATCAATTTACATTGTTCTATATATAAAGATTTAGTTAGACCAGCACAGTTTGTTGATGCTTTTGTTCTTCCATTGTGTATTTCTGACTTTTTTTTTAATCAAAAACTTGGTGTCCTTAAATATGTGAATTTGTGTCTGTATTTTTATTTGATTCTGTTTATTAACCTTTCTTGTTTTAGTCTACTACACTGATGGTTTTATTACTATAGCTCTGTAGGACACTTTGAAATAAGAGCTGCTGATACCTCCAGTTGTACCTTTCTTGTACAGGACAGTTTTAGCTGTCCAGCATTTTAAAGATTTTCTATACGAGGTTAAGTATTATCTTTTAAGTATTTGTAAAGAACTGTATTGATATTTTGATGTGTGTTACATTGACTCTGTTGATTGCTTTTGGGAGGATGTTCATCTATACTAAGTTAACCCTTCCAATCTAAGAGCATGGCAGATAAACAAATAATTCTGGTAACATATTTGTTGTGTAAATATCCCATATGCACTAGTGCTCATTTTTAAGTCTATTTTTTTTTAAAAAAAATTGTTCTAAGTATATCAGAAGCCAGGTCTGACTTGTTGATATCTTCTTAATTTGGAATGATATGGAACTGACTGCTGCCTGGAGACCATTTTCCAACTTCAATTGTGTTGAGATATTCCTATAATAAACTGCCTGGCTCAGACTCCTCAATGTCTGATCCAAGTTGACAAAGTCACTTTGTACCATGTTCACATTCTTATTTATTCCTATGCTTTGTTTACCGGTAGGACACCTGCAGGGACACCCTGAAGAAAAAAAATATTCTAGTAGAAACTGCTCTGTGCACTTTGAGATAAATATTGGAAAAGTTCATTCCTAAAAGTACACACACATACTCACACATAAACACACACACACACAGAGAGAGAGAGAGAGAGAGAGAGAGAGAGAGAGAGAGAATGAGAATGAGAGAGGCTAAAATCCAGATATTTTACTAATGTATTTTAATACAACTTAGAATTATGCATCCTAAACCAGTACTACTTTACTCATAGATGTTCTTTTATAAAATTGACAAAGGCACAATAGTTCTGTGACGAGGAGGCAATTAGTGGACATTCAAAACTACTACTTCTGAGCTAATTTAAAGGATAGTCTTTCTGTCATCTCAGTCTCAGGGTAACTATCTTCTCCTCCAGGATTTCTGACACACTCAGGATGTGGTTAAAACACTGTGTCTTGCACAATAATAGACCGCAGAGTCCTCAGATGTCAGGCTGCTGAGCTGCATGTAGGCTGTGCTGGAGGATTTGTCTGCAGTCAAGGTGGCCTTGCCTTTGAATTTATCATTGTAGCCAGTATTACCATTTCCAGGATAAATCGATCCAATCCATTCCAGGCCCTGTCGAGGACTCTGCTTTACCCAGCTTATAACATAGCTGGTGAAGTCATAGCCAGAAGCCTCGCAGGACAACTTCACTGAAGTCCCAGGCTTCACTAGCTCAGTTCCAGACTGCTGCAGCTGAACCTGGGATTGGACACCTGTGGAGACAAAGGCAGAATGGATGTCATTGTCACCTCACATCCTGTCTCCACTTCAGATTTAGAAATGTTGAGCACCTTACCAGCAGTTACTGACAGGAGAAAGAAAAACACACAACTCCATCCCATGGTTAGAGTCAGTGTGTTCAGAAAGAGGACACTAATCATATTTTGTTTCAGGACAGCCCTGTATTTACTGCCATAGACTCAGGCTATTTGCATATTCATGGGTAGCCAACATTTTACATAAGAACCTAGTCCAGCTGGAGAAGAACTGGAGGAGAAGGAATGAAAAGGCACATGGTCAGGCAGCAGGAGGCTCAGGTCCAAGTCATAATTCTCTCTGAGGAAATGCATTCCATATACTTTCCCTGAACTCTGAGCAGATGCTGTGGATGTAACACAAGGGACTAAGCTCTCAAAAGATTTTTGGCCTGAGTCTGTTGCTCCTCTTTGACACAATGTCATCAGATTGTCCTATGATCAGATTGTTGTTATGATGATGATTAAAATCATAGAAAATTCCAAAAATTTTTGAGAATTTACTACCTACTTTCAGATATATGAAATTAATATTTGCCTTTCCAACATCTTATATACTTCAAAATTCACTACAATGAATAAAGCAAATCTCCTGTCTGTATTCACAGAGTCATCACTAGTAAATATTTAATCTCCTGAAATATTTCCCGCCAAAAGTGAATATATTTTGCCCATCATTCATCCAAGGTGAAAGGCTTTCTGCTTGGTGTTGGCCCTCTAGGGCTCCTCTCCACCCATGCTTTAATTTTATTTTTAATATGTCATATTTTTAGGGAGGGTACACATGCAGAAAAGTGTATATATCAATCTCAGATTATGACTTACATAATTCAATTCCAAGAGATTTACCTAATATTTCTAAGCTTACTAGGAGACAGACATCTTTACCTGCTAAGACATCTTGAGGTCTCTGATGTTGTAGTTTTTACTGGTTTGATTTGTGTGTGTTGTGCTGGTGAATATAGCTACTGAGAGTTCATGTGTACAGTAAGAACAGGGTAATCTCTAGAGATAGAATTTGATGTCATTCAATTTCATCTCTGTATTTTACATCCTTTCTTTTCCCTGTTTTATACTGGTCTTTGATTTTGGAATGAGAGGTTGGTATCATTAACTCATATGTAATTGATTACTAGGTCAGTCATTCTCAGCAATCTGACCACTCATGAATGTCTGCATCAGTCTTTACACACAACACATGTGAGCCTCTGTGATCAAGGCTCAGATGGTCTACTGGGTATAAACATAAATATTTATAAGGCAGTTCGACAAAATGCCCTTTATCAATACAACTGAGATTTACTAGAGCCTGTATCTTCTCTAAATATGGGCTTTAACCACACTTACCCAGGATGAAGTCTTTGCTATGAAAATTCCCCAAAAATAATAAATAAAATTATTGTGTATCCCAGCCTATCCCTCCCAAACATGGAATCTAATGACTCTGCATCTTATTATAGCGACACTTGCACATCAATGTTTATTCACAGAAAGGTAGCATGTTTTATTCACAGCATATACAGGAAGAAATCATCCCAGATTTCCAAAAAAATAAATAAATAGTGACAAAGTTGTGCATATAAAAAACGAAATATAAGTCAGTGGTAAAACAGGAAATATGTAATATATAAGTGTATGCATGGAATTGAAGAAAATATACTAAATGGTCATCCATGTCCTTAAGGCAAGTACTTCATGTGCTTATTTATATATGCTGTAAGATTTGGTTACTTTGTTCATTGTATTTAATTGTAGAAACAGAGAGACTAGAATTGGGCCACTAAGGTATGAGGATTTTACAAAAAAATGATATAATGAAATCGACATAAAATAGAGAGTAAAAATTTTTAAATTGAGCAGAATATAAGAGCCAAGGTGGTTCCTGACCCCAAGGAATGAGTGTCTTTCAGACACAATTGGACTGATGCACATATGAATGCACAGAAACTGTGGCTGCTCACACAGAGCCTGAAACAAGTCAACCGACAGTAAATTCCAACATTGAGAGAGCAAAATGGACACAGTCCCTCACCCCTAACCAAGATGTTCTGCAATTGACACTCACATACAAAGGAAAAATTAGTTTTCTTCAGTGGAGTCTCACAGGAGATATTAAGCACAATTAATCGAGGAAGACCTGCTTAGCAGTTGATAGCCAACAGAGAAATGAAGTCAATGTTATTTTTGCAGATAATTTCTCCAATACCACCTTCTTGAGATCTTTATCTCTCTTAAATTTGCCTATCATAGAATTGTGGTTCTACTTCTCTCTCTCTCTCTCTCTCACTATCTCTCTCTCTCTCTCTCTCTCTCTCTCTTTCTCTCTCTGTGTGTGTGTGTGTGTGTGTGTATGTATGTGTATATGTGTGTGTACATTTGTGTGAGTGTGTGTGTGTATGTTTGGATGTATATGTATGTGTGTGTGTATGTGTGTGTGCATATGTGTGAATGTGTGTGTGTGTGTATGGATGGATGTATATGTATGTGTGTGTGTATGTGTGTGTGCATATGTGTGAATGTGTGTGTGTTTGTGTATGTGTCATTTTTTGTTTGGGGTTTTGTTTTTGTTGTTCACTTTTAATCCCCCTTCAAATTTCTTTCTTTTTTATTTATTTATTTTATTTTAATTTTTTTGCTTTTTTAGAAAAAAAAGTATGTATTTGGGTGAGGTAAAAGGTAGGAAGGATCTAATATAAGTTGTGACTAGGGAAATCAGTTATTATAATAATGTGTATGATTTTATTCAAAAATTTTAAAAACCACATAGAAACAAGTAAACAGACATCTGTGAAGTGTTTCACAAAGAATCTTTACACTGTTTGAGCATGGTGACATCACATGTCATTTACAGAAAGGGCAGATCAGTTAATACCCTTAAAAAAGGAAACCACAAAGGATACAGAGTCCCCTCCACACCTACTTCATATCTTTATGGGGATTCCTGGCCTCATTGTGCCCCCTGCTGGTCATTAGCTTCCATGCAGGTAGGTTTGTCATTGCTTACACTGAAGTGGCACAGTATGACTTTAGAAACACTTTATGAGTGATCTCCAAAAATTGCAAAGAACTTTATTGGACTTGATTTACTCTTTTACAATAGAAAAGACTGTGTACAGCTCTAGACTGGGTACAGCTCTTAAAGAAGAATGTTACTTTTACATAGACAAAATAGGGATGATTAAAGAGATCATGAAAAAGGTCAGAGAAGGTCTTGAGAAAAGACAGAGAGAGAAAGACAAAGATGAGAGCTGGTACAAGAATTGGTTTTCAACCTGTCCATGGTTGTCAATCTTACTTCCTTCCACCATGGGACCATTAATTGGGTTATTTTTGCTTATTTTTTGGGGGTCTCTGGGCCTTAAATAGCCTGACTAACTTTATGAAACAACAGATAATCTGATAACAAAATCTATTTAGATATATTATCATAAGTTAGCTATGGAGGACCACGAGACACAAGATGAGGTTGTTAATCTATCCAGGGTGTTCCCAAATACCACCTCCACCCAACCTAAAAGAAGGGACTTTCTTCCCTAAACCAAGCAGAGAGGGACCACCCAGAACCCCCTCTGAATTCTTGCTTAAGCTTTGAGGCTAAACACTGCAAGGGAATATAAATAAAAGTTAAAAATATGTTTCTGGGTTCCCTGAGAGACAAGCCTGACTGCATAGGGATTGATATCAAAAGTATCTCCTCTCCAAGAAAAAAGACATCAGGATGGGTATGGCCCTCATTCCTCATTAGACAATGACAGGAGGACTGGAGCCATTACACTTAAACGGTCCCCTTTAATTACTGGAGGTCAGGCCTCTATCCCCACCTTGGCAAGATTAGAATTGCCATGGCCCTTCTATACTTGGAGAAGGGAGGAGGTGTCAGGGGCAGCCCTGCTTATACACTGAAGGCCTGAAATCAGCCATAAGCCTAAAATCAGCAATATGCCTGACATACATGATTGCTAACACAAAGTCTTGTGTCTCTGTGGAAAAACACTGAACAAATGGCTATAAGATATTTTAAACAAGGAGCTTCTGTGGAAATTTACCAGCCTGTGTAGTCATAGTCCTTGTAAATAGGCAGCCTTGGTGGATAGTACCAACATAAGGACAAGAAAATCATAGGCAGAGTCAGAGTGACCTGTCCCCTGAACTTTTACCCAGCTGATACCCTGTTTGCAAAGATATCTGCACTCTCCCTGAACACCTATGCTCCTGTGTCATCTCCTTCCCCACATCCTGCATTTTTGTATTTATAACCCCTGTGTTAAAAAGTAAAAATTATGATTTGATAATAAAAAAGAAACACTTTATGACTGTAACTTTAGTGTTCACGAAGCTCAGCTGAAGAGAGCAGTGAATCTAGTTTAAATGAGGATAATGACATCAGAGGTTTTAACTTGTGCCAGTATTACTGTAACATCTCTCTCAAAGCCAGGTTCCTCCTTGGTGGCAGTTGGATCCAGCTCTTGCAGTTCCTATTTCTCAAAAGATAATGACAGGAGATAACAGGTTTTTTTCTGTCTTCATCAGGTTATACCCGGGGCAGAGAATCTGTTTTCAGGGTGTAAATCACTCACCCTACATTGTATAATAGGCAAAATAAAAAAGACTTACACAATGATGGTCCACACGACTGAGACTGCTGACATAAATAACTGAAATGCTGCAGCAGCTCAGAACCTGGCTGAGTCTTAGAAGCTGAAATAGTTTTGAACTCAGTGCTTAAATAGAACTGCAGTTACAAGAATGCATAATTAGTGACAATTCTGCTTAGAGAAAGTAAAAAGAACCAACCAGTTGAAAGGTCTAAATCTCAGAGATCTGTCCTGAGAATTATGCCATAATTGCAGGGACTGTCAGAGATTGAGCCCAAAACCAAAGAACATACATGGGCTGAATCAAACCCCAGGACATATGCAGCAGATGTGCAGCTCAGTCAAAATGTGGGTTGCCCAATAACTTTAGTGAGTGCTGTCCCTAGATATCTTGCCTATTTGTGGAATGTATTACCTTAACTGGACTCCCTTGTCTGGCCTAATGGGAGAGGATGGACCTAATTCTGCAGATACTTGATGTGCAGGGTTCAGTGATATCCAGTGTGACTCTCACCATCTCAGAGGTGAAGGAGAAGGGAGAGAGTGACTGTGATTAGGGTGAACAATAGAGGGGATGAAGCTATGGGATATTAAATGAATAAATAAATTAGGGGCTGAAAAGCCCCCTTTGAATCTCCTAATTGTCATGTCCAATTAAAAATAAATCCTTCATTCTAACACAGGATATTCAATATCACCTTTATAAAAAGCCATTTTCCTATGTGATGCATCTGTCTGCTCCCTATCCAGAAATGGACTTCCTTTGTCCAATTCCAGAGAAAATCCTTCCTCTCTCTTGTTCCCTCCCACTTTTCCTCATCCTTTATCTTCTGTCTTTGCCTCTTACTTCATGCCCTCTTTCCTCTGGGGAAATCAAGACTTCTTTGTCCTGAGAACTTGGGTTTGGATGTCCAGGGGCCCTAGAGGTATAGCTTTATAATCACCAGTGTTGTCCTGTAACTGTCAGAGCAAATTCTGAGAATATTGAAGTGGCAAAGAATATCAGATACATATGGTTGTTGTTAATC
This sequence comes from Arvicanthis niloticus, assembly GCF_011762505.2. NCBI lineage: Eukaryota > Metazoa > Chordata > Mammalia > Rodentia > Muridae > Arvicanthis > Arvicanthis niloticus. Next base: position 4,178,870 of record NC_133430.1, on the reverse strand, counting down.
CAAATCCATCACATCAGGAATAATGGCATTCATCCCCTTTTCAGGGACACATGAATACAGAATCTATAACTATCTGAGAGACTTGAAACACAGATAATTTACCTCCAACACGGATTGCATCTCTTCTGTATTCAGCTCTGGGGTTATGTTGAGAAGATTCCTGAATTGTGCCCATTTTTGTATGAGTGGCCATGATGCTCTTCCAATGCTACAGTATTGTAGCCACAGGTGTCACCTGTCATAAGATTCAGGTGGCTGTGGATCAAAAAGAGGGAACCCTGCTTTTGAACCTCAAGGAGGGAAGGCAACTTATCATAGTTTTGATAACTCGCCTAGCAATAAAACTTAGTTCTATATTACTGTTCTAGGACACAGGGCACAAATGTCAGAAATGGCAAGGGTTATAGATATGGGATCTACAGTAACTGTACTCACATAAGATATTCTCTAAAAAGTTTAATTAGAAAACTTAAAGTAAACAATAAAATTTCACCTTAATGTCTAGTTCTTGTTATGTGTTCTACGTTAAGTGTTGATCATTGAGTAGTGGGAACAAAGAATTCAGGGATGAGCTCCTCTGTAAGAGCTACAGGATCAGCTCTAGACTCATTTTGATAAGCAATTGATTAGTTGCATGTCCTCCTCTTGCATGATGTTCTCTTTCTTGGAAGCATAGGAGATTTAACTGCCTAGAGAAGATAAAAGAAACAAAACAGAGAAAATGAGAAAGAATTATTTCACTATCTATACTTTAATGTGCATATGGCATCTTTTATAACAGATTCTTTTTGTTATTGTTTCATTTCCTTTTTAATTAAAAATAGATTGTTTGCTCATTTAATACATACTCTGATTATATTTACCCTCCCTCTACTTCCTCTTCCTCCCCACCTCTTCTCTTATCTGGATACACGACCTTCCTGTCTTTCATAAGAATGGGTTCCTAGGAGGTAAAAATAAAACTGAGCAAAATAAAATGCAATTAGTTAAAATAAAAGCCATTACACTGAAGTTGGACAAGGTAAATCAATAAAAGGAAAAGGGTTCCAAGAGAAGACCCATGAGTTAGAGGCCCACTTGCTCAAATACTCAGGAGTCCCATAAAAGTTCTAAACTGGAAAGTATAATACATACACAAAGGATTCTTGCTAAAGCAAACATGTGAAAGAATCTGTTTCTGAAGCAGACACAGGTGAAATGACGTTTTGATATAGCAAACACATGAAAGAACCTTTGATAAAGGAGTATCAATATAACTCCACAGACAATGGAAGACTAGCACTGAGCCTTGATTTGGTTTGTTCCACCTCATTATTCTTAGCTAACAACAAGCATATATTGTTTCACTTTACATAGTGTTGTTGAACTCAAGTTGTATTAATGCTGACATTGAGTGAAACTTGTCCAAGAACTGCTGGTTATGATCCTGCATCTAACTGCTTCAGCACCCTCAGGCTAGTTGTTGAGTATTCTGGTTTCTTTACATTTGACCTACAGTTGCCTGGTGTCTGCTGACTACAGGACTGGTCTGCAACTGCTGAGTTGTGTTTGGTGTTTGATATGGGACTGAACTTCTGCCAAAGACGATCAAGCTCGCCCCTAAAGAACTATTGCTGAACAGGTCCACTTCCCCCACATCCTAATAACTTTTCTCTACCATTACCTTTGTTGGGTGGTGGTCTAGTGGATAGGTTGGATATTTATTAAAAGTAGGTTGCAAAAAAATGTATTGAGGCTCTGTGCTCACAATTTCAGTCTTAGTGTGTTCATATAACCTTGGCTCAGTTGTGTTAAAGGGCTTCAAATCTTGGTGTTAGCCATGCCTTCCAGATCTTATACTCTTTCTGCTCCCTCTTTCTCAGGGTTCCCTGAGCTCTAAACAGTAGGATTTGATGAAGATAACCCATTGTGAACTGTATGTTCCTAAATTTATTTTTTGCTTTAATGTCTAGGTGTTTGTCTCCCCTCTTTTTTACATCCAAGTCAAGAAGGTTTTCTGATGATGCCTGAATCAATCAATAATCTACAGCTGTAGTAAAATATCATTAATATCATTATGACTCACTTTTTACTTACATTGTTTTCTTTACCAATAGTACTTGCTTTTGTCCTAAGTCTCTGAGCAAGGCCCCATTGCAGAAGACAAGACTCATACAACTCATTGAACATGAATTCAATTGTCTTTGGATACACCACAGGCTACCAAAAAAGAAACATAAACAGCAACCCACCATGAATTATTTAGAGATCTAGAATCTGTCCTGCCTGAAATATGTGGTAGGGTGATGGTCCCATAAAGCTTGCAGCAGTAACCAAAAAATATCTCATTTGACTTAAAACTTACTTACTCAGTGAGATGAAACCCATACCCAACACTCTTTATTATGTAATTATAATATAATATAAATGGTCTTATGTCACTTTGCTTTTGACCATATATATCCATCTGACTTATAAAAGCATTTAAATAAAACTTTAATAAGTTTAGAAGGATTAACAATCTTTTACAAATGTTGAATACAGATATTAAATTGAAGATATTGAAAAAGATGACACAACAATGCATTGATTATTACAGTATAACCGGTGCATGATATACAAGACTACAAAAATGTGCTCAAGGAATGTAAATTATTTGCAGCATTTTTATTCTGAAAATAAGTTCTAAAACGCTTGAAGATGTCTGTTTACAGTATTTTGAGTTTCTGGTAACATCTGTGTTTTATATAGAATTTTTATCCTCAAGCATGTTAGTACTTTTAAGTATTTTCAAATTTATATTTTATTATTCCAATATTTCTTGGTATTTCAAAGTAACATGTCTATTGGTACAAAACAGCAAAGAAATCTAGAGCCTCCACGAGTTAAACTCTGGTCATGAACAGATGTGATATTTATATAGCAAAGATATTGCCAAAATTCTTTTTATCACCCTATGTCTCAGCTCTCTCTCTCAGCTCTCTCTCTCTCTCTCTCTCTCTCTCTCTCTCTCTCTCTCTCTCTCTCTCTTTCTCTCTCTCTCTCTCTCTCTCTCTCTCTCCCTTCTCTTTCTTCCTCTCTGTCTCTCTCACTCTCAGAAAGAGTCACATAAAAATAATAATAAAATGAAAATGATGAAGAAAACAACTGGAATGGGTAGAAACAGAAAGAAAAAGCACCAAAGAGAAAACGCAAGAAACACAGTGCCAGGGGCCTTTCAGGGATGATTGGCTTCCCCAGTATGGAGAGAGAGAAGGAGTCTGTGGTGACTGAGTGGCCAGCAGTGGTGATAAGAAGTCAGGGAGGGGAGAGAGAGATCCAGTCACTATGATCAGGGGAATTTGTCACCTACTTACTACCTATCATGCCACGTTTGTGGCTTTGACTAGCAATCAGTCCATTTCTGCTGATTGGACTTATTAGAAACCAGCTTCTTAATTCATTCAAGTTTCATAGAACTAAGAAAGACTGATGATTATCCAACTGGTACACAATATATTTTGGATTTGTTATTGTTTATTCATTCAGGGATAAAATTTCAGTCACAATTAGAAAATACACACAGAAGAGAATATTATTAATGTTATTAGTACTATAACTCAAAATGTCACCGCCAAATGTAACATATTTAATATATGATAGCCTTCATTTACATTGGAAATGTTTGTTGTTTGAGGGCACACCAGACAAACAAAAAAATGTCTGAAGCACTCTTTTTAAGAATAGCAAATACTAATACCAAATTGATTTCAATATGTGTTTCAGCATCTACACTATTAAGTAGGAAAAGTTTATTTTAGCTAGTTTATCTTATTTAATGAGGTTTATTCTTTCAATGGTGTGCCCCATATGAACCTCTATTTTTAAAGTACATTCTCAGAGAACTCTCAGCCTATAACAAAAAAAGAGACCTTGAGTCTGTAACCTATTCTCCTGGCCAGTGGGAGATTGTCAATTGTCTCTGTTCACCCTGCACCAATTGAGTTAGCTCAATTGCACCAATATTGTTTGAGTTAGCTCAGGGGCAGATACCCCAAGACGTTTCCTAGATAAATAACCTCATCTAACTATGTGTTTATTTTTGAATTACCTAAAGCCATCTAGGAGAAGCTAATATCTAGCAGGTGATCTTTCTGATATGATTACCCCATGAACTGTAAATCATGTGGATTTGCACCTTTAGATAATGTCACATAGAATATATTTGAGAAAAGACTCATGATATTAATATGCTTTTCCTGTTATTACTGAATATTTATATAATCACTTGTTATTCTTCCACACTTTTTAGATTTTGAAAAACAAGCACATACAGTCTTGTAGTCATGCTATATTGACAGAGAATTTTTTTTTAAAATTCTTATTGATGTACCTATCAGAATTCCTATGTTAATATTATTAATTTTTAAGATGTTTTATAATAGGACTGCTATTAGGTATAGAGTTTCTTGACAATCTGCTGACCTGTTGCAACCTGTATGAACAGACCTAACCTTATTTTCCCAGAGTGATTATCTCAGACTTCTCCCTCCACAAAACATTGGGAAACCTTAGAGGAGATACCACATACACTTTATGGCCTGCTGTGCTTTATGTAAGAAGCCACATTAGATTCTAGGCATTTTAGATCTAGAAACTACCCTCATAGTCACAAGAACTTTGGAAAAATAGTTCCTACATTTCCAGGTTGGAAATGTCAATCCATACCCAGGTCTCAGTCTCACCCCATTTTTTCTGACTGACAACTTCAGGGACCCCCTTCAAGAGGACAACACCTAAAGAACTCATGAACATGAAAACTGGTTCCACCTAGAGTCTTGACAACTGTGGAGTATTGTTTATGATACTGGAAGGCACTCAACATGCTATCAATCGGAGAAAAATAAATGGGAAAGGAGCTTTAAAATAATCCTTGGTCTAAGTAGTGTCATGCCACCTGTCTGCAAGTTATACTATTACAAAAATAGAAGAATGCTTTAGGGAGTAATCAACCAAGATCTGATTTGATTAGGGGATCATTTCATGAAATGGAACTCATACCTTAAAATGGTTCTTTGGGCCGGGCGGTGGTGGCTCACGCTTTTAATCCCAGCACTTGGGAAGCAGAGGCAGGTGGATTTCTGAGTTCGAGGCCAGCCTGGTCTTCAGAGTGAGTTCCAGAACAGCCAGGACTACATAGAGAAACCCTGTCTTGAAAAACCAAAAAAAAAAAAAAAGGTTCTTTGGCCAAGAACCTGTGATTAGATAGTTTAGGGACATAGGGTCATTGTTCTCTTAAAGGTTTTAGCAAAAAAAAGAAATGTCTCATGAATGAAAAAATAAGTCTTCCAGAAGAAATGACTCTATGCACTTAAAGATTAATAATGGAAAATTCATTACCAAAAATATGAATACACACATACACACACACAACCACATAAACCCACAAACACACAAACTATTTAAAACCCCAACATTTTATTGCATGTTTCAGTACAACTTGGCATGATGCATTTTATATATGCTGCATTCTTCAGTCTATTGATTCCTGGCCTCTGAAAACCCTTTAAACAATTTAAACAAAGACAGGAGTATTAAAGTATGGGCTCTTAGACATTTGATGTATTTACACAACAATAAAGATTTAATTATTCTTTTTTATTAATTTTCTTAGATTTTTTTCAATTTTTACTAAAAATAAATGTTTCTTGCAATATATTGTAATTACTGATTTCTCTTCTTCAACTCCTTCCAGATAATATGAAAATCGATGCTCTTTCTTTATCTAATTAGAAAAACAAACAACACCTAAAATATTAAAGAAGAAAATCAAAATAAAAGAAAAGCAATCAAACTGGAATAAGACGACACAACAAGCAATCAGAAGAAAAGCACCAAAAACCAATCACAAGAGAAACATGGAGATGCAGAACAAACATGTTCACAAGTACACTACAGGACAAAGATGGGTACAAGCTATACAACAAACTGTGAAATTAATATTTTTCAGAATAGGTCCATGGTCTCTAAAGACTATTTACTGTAGAAATGTTTATTGAGACTGGGACCACTTATGTTGGGCCAGATATTAACATATAACCTCAGAATCTATCTCAGTTAACACATACATATATTGAGTTGATAAATGAGTTCTGTGAAAAGTGAGTTAATATTATATTTGTCTGTCATATGGAAATTACATTTATGTGGCATTGTGTCAGGAACAATTTTGTCTACTCCTGTGAAAGGTGGTCTGTCAGGCAGAATAAAGGCAGGAGGGTTCAATGTTCTGTTAATCTTGGCTGAAGCAAAAGAGAGGTTTTAGATGGGAATAGATATACAATGTATGTCAACAATTGTCTCTGCCAGATCGTGATTCTTTGCCACAATACCTTAAGTATATTTTGATGGTTTGTATGTGCTCAGCCTATGGAGTGGCATGATTAGAAGGTGCAGCCCTGTTAGAGTAGCTGTGTCACTGTGGGCATGGCCTAAAAGACTTTCATCCTAGCTTACTGGCAGCCATTATTCTGTTATCAACCTTCAGATGACTATATAGAACTCTCAGCTCCTGCTGCACCATGCCTGCATGGATGCTGTCATGCTCTCTCACCTGGATAATACTGGACTGAACCTCTAACCCATCAAGCCTGTCCCAACTAAATGTCCTTCATAAAATTTGGCTTGGTCATCATGTCTCTTCATAGCAGTAAAACCCTAAGACAGAAGTTGATACCAGGGACTGAGGTTTTGCTGTGATAAGCCTGACTGCTTTTGTTTGGAAGAATGTGGATTTTTGAATTTGTATTTGGAAACCATTGGAAGGCTTTAAGTGGGATTTAATGGTCTATCCTATGAGGAATATGGAAGACTTTGTTGCTGTGTGTGATTTGAACTGTGCTGACCTGGCCCAAGAGATTTCAATGAGAATAATTTTAGCATGTGGCCTACAGATTGTTTTGTGGTATTTTGGTGAAAAAAATTGACTAATTTTTGTCCTTATCTGAAGAGTCTAAGGTGAAGAGACTCATTAATTGCACTGACAAGGAAGTCTCAAAAACACCCATCATAGACTTTGTTCTCTGGTTAAGTCTCATGAAGAGAATTTTAAACAACCATAGCAAACTAAAAAGGAGGAATTATAAAATATATGGTTCAAGCATTAAAAGGGCACCAGAAAATGAAATGGGGAGCAATCCTATGGTCCAGAATATCAGATTATATTAAGGGACTAGTGATCTTGGAACACCATCACACTCAGCTAAGTTTAGCTACTACGAGCCTAATCACAAGACAAAGACAGGAAAATCTCTGAATGCAAAGCCAACCTAGAGCACATTCTATGTGGAAAAAAAAAAACTTAATTCCAGGCTTAGTAGGAGACCTTTATTTCAGAGTTTATGGGAGCAGCATGCAAATCTCTGAGTTCACAGTCAGTCTTCAGATAAAGTTGAAGAACAGCTAAGTTTAGGTGGTGAAGAAATTTGAAAACAGAAATCTGGTAATTATATAATAGAACAAGGGTGGGGCCATATTCCAGCCTCAGGAAGCAACAGAACTCAGAAGCTTCAGCCATGTGACTCTGACTTTTGAGTCCAGAATAGAAGGGATTACTGGAACAACTGATACCGGTTAGCTGGTGCTAAGAAATCAGAGTTGATTACAAAGAAACCAGCATCACTGAGGTGAAATCTTCTGTAAAGTGCTCACTGAGAACACACAAAGTTGTGTTTCAGAGATATCCAAAGTTGTAAGTTGTTATAGCTATACTTGGTAATGTGTATGAGGCACCCAGGTGGTACTGGTTTTGATGAAGGGATCATAAAAAGTAGCTGAGGCTTGGCACAATTAGAGCCTCTAGAAGGCAATTGGTGAAGGTACAGCTTCAGCTGTACTTGATGGCCCAGGACTGAATGGGTCATGCAAAGTATTTGAGGCTTGACACAATGAAGAAAGTCTATAAGAGGCTATTGGTGAAGCCTAGTTGCTACAGATGTACCCAGTACATTACAAAGAAATGATCACCAAGAATAGTAGTGACAGTGTAGTGGATCAACATGAGCTAGTGTTACTGGTGGTACTGGAGAAGTGACATCAGCCCTTTGGAGGAGCACAGAAGATCATGTGTGGGTCACAACAAGTTGTGACATTTAAGTTGCCTTGGAAACCCCAGAATGTTAGATATGCCAGAGCCATTGACTATCTGCCGAGAAAAGCTGGTTAATGGAGAGTTGAGCCAGCCTAGAAGAAAGAAGTTTGTTGCAGTCAACAAAGATGAAAAAGGAGCTGGAGATCTGAGGATTGATTTGACATCAGCCATGGAGATTTAGAGTTTGGAGTGTGCCAAGCTTGATTCCTGTCTTACATTGGGATTTACAGTTAAGTGATTGGATGAATCATAGAAGAAACTTTGAACTATGGACTTTTAACATTGTTGAGACTGCTATGGACTATGGGGACTTTGGAAGTTGGACTACATGTATTTTGTGTTGTGCTATGGTTAGGCATGGCCCTCATAGAGTCAAATTTTTGAACAAATCTATGGGGGACAGGGAGGCGAATGTAACATTTTGTGTATGCTCAACCTAGAGAATTGCATTATTAGAAGTTGTGGCACTGTTGGAGAAGCTGTGTCACTCTGGGTGTGGGCTATAAGACTTTCACCTGCCTGGAAGCCAGTACCCTGTTAGCACATTTGAGCTAAAGATTTAGAACTCTCAGCTCTGACTGCACCATGCCTGCCTGGATGATACTAGATTGTCTCAATTAAATGTTGGTCATGCTGTCTGTTCACAGTAGTAACACTCTAAGACATATATAAAGCATAAAAAGAACTAAATTCAGGATTGCTGTAGTATTCACTGGACAGCTCTCAGATTTCTCAGCTTTGCCTCAGAGTCTTCATTTCCATCTCTCCTATAAACATCTTCACTACAACCTCAGAAGACTGTTCAACTTGGCACCTGCAGGAGAGATGCAGCTATGCCTTCTGATATAAATTCCTCTTATATTCTAAGAGCCTGTAATTTCTACCAGACCACACAAGCACAAGTAGCAAAACATGTAGAAGTCACTTAAGACCTTAAAATTCAGAAAGGGCTTCTTGTTTGCTCAGAAGTTGGTGGGATTTTACAGATCAAATTCATATTATACTTTATTTCCAGCTATTCCAAAGGAAGTTCTAGTCTTTTCCAAAACCCTGAGATATTTTTATTATGAATAATCAAATGTTCCCTTTTTGTTTTGTTTTTTTATTAAAGAAGAAATATATCAATGGAGGTAGTGTCTGATGACAACATGACAAGATATGGGGTACTCTAGGAGTATCCTAAATCAACATCATATAATTAATACATGTCCTTTTGCAAAGTTGACCAAAGCACAATGGGTCTGTAAGGAACAGACACAAAAATGGTCATTCTAATTGACTGCATCTGAGCAAGTCTTCAAACTAATCTCCTTTGAGTCTTCTCCATCCCAGGGCAGCTTGCTGCTCTTCCTCAAAAATTTCTGACACACTCAGAATGTGGTTGTCACACTGTGTCTTGCACAGAAATAGACTGCAGAGACCTCTGATGTCAATCTGGTGAGTTCCATGTAGGCTGTGCTGGTGGATTTGTCTACAGTCAACATGGCCTTGCCTTTGAACTTTTCATTGTAGTTAGTTTCACCATCTCCAGGATCAATATTCCCAATCCACTCAAGGCTCTTTCCATGACTCTGCTTCACCCAGTTCATATACCTGCTGGTGAATGTGTAGCCAGAAGCCTTGCAGGACATCCTCACTGAAGCCCCAGGGTGCACCAGCTGAGCTCCAGATTGCTGCAGCTGAGTCTCAGAGTAGACACCGGTGGAGAGAAAGGCAGAATGAATCTCATTGTCAGCTCAGTCCTTCTCTTCTTTTCAGTTTTAAAACTGGTGAGCCTCTTACCTGCAGTTACTGACAGGAGAAAGAAAATTCCAGCTCCATCCCATGGTTAGAGTCAGTGTGTTCAGAAACTGGGGGAGAACACAGATCATAGATGGTATTCAGGGTGTGGACATCCCTGTATTTACTGCTGTGGACTCAGGTAATTTGCATATTCATGAGTAGCTATTTATATAAGAACCTAGTCCAGCTGGAGAACAACTGGAGGGGAAGGACTGAAACGGCACATGGGTCAGGTAGCAGGATGCTCAGGTTCCAGTCCTAATCCTCTCTGAGGAAATGCATCCCATACATTTGCTGTGAACACTAGACTGATGTTGTAGTTGTAAGTACAGTAACAAATCTCTCAATAGAGTCTTGGCCTGAGTCTAATGCTCTACTCAGGGATATGTTAACATGTTGATTTACAGATGGTGGAATGTGACAATGATGATGATGATGATGATGATGGTGGTGGTGGTGGGTGGGGGTGGGGGTGGGGTTGGTGATATGGAAATTTCTAAAAACACCTAATTTTTTTTTACTTTTTAGAGTTTAGAGACTTCTTTCACATATATGTAGTTAATATTTTCCTTTCCAACTGGGTATATACTACTTAAAGCTCACTAAAATGATTAAAACTAAATGTGCTTCAAAAACATTTACCTATTAATGATTATTGTAGAAGAATAATCAATAACTAAATTATAGCAGTAGATATAGATGTGTCAAAAATGTTTTTATCATGAAGGAAGGCATGGTTTTATATATTTAATCACTCGTGAATGTCTGTATCAGTCTTATCACACAGCACATATGAGCCTCTGTCATCAAGGCTCAGACATTATACTGGGCATATACATAAAAATTTATTATACAGTTTAACAACATAATCCACATATATATACACATACACACATATATACATATGTATGTGTCTGTGTTTGTGAGTGTGTGTGTCTTTGTGAGTGTCTGTGTGTATGGATGTGTGTGTTTGCATATAAAATAACAAGTTTTTGAAGAGAAATAAATTAGAAATTTACATTACTTTTGAAAAGTGGATGTAATTAGATGTAACTGTATTGATTAATACAATCTCAAAACCACAGACATTAAATGAGGCACTCATTAAAAGCTCCTATATTTTTCATAGTTATAAACAACTATTTATGCAAATACATGATATTGCATCAGTGAAATTCTCTACTTGAATAAAGAGAAAATAGGGACAGAATATTACAGGAGAAATATGCACAGTATACAAAATAAAAGTATGAAAAAAATCTGTAGATATGTAGTTATTTCTATATTTCATAAGAATTTTTGTCTTTGAATTTCTCAATCATATATGAAATATGCTATGATCTACAACTACTGTCAGGTCTTAAATCACAATCTACCACTACATGGTCCTTGTGGTTCCCTTAGGGACCTTCCAAAGGTCTCTATCCCAGCATCCTACTTTCTCTGTTTCATTACCTAATAACACAGTGAGTTTAATAACTGCTCTCTATGTACACATTGATAGGATTATCACTAGTAAAGAGTGAATCTCAGAAATCTTCCCCCCCCAAAAAAAGTGAATATATTTTGCTTATCAGTCATCAAATACCAAAAGATCTTCACCTTGTTGTGGGCCCTCAAGTGTTTCTCCCTATAAATGTTGTAATGTTTTTCTTTTTAGTATGCTATATTATTTTGTGGTGAGGAGAGAGTACATATACAACAAAGTGGATATATTAACCTCAGAAGACTATTTGCATAATTCAATTTTAAGAGATTTACTTGATATTGCTAAGATTGTGCATAGATATCTTTACCTGCTCAGTCATTTAGAGGTCTGTCATGTGGTAATTTTCACTAGATTTATTTCTGGATCTTATATTTAGATTTTGTATCTATAACTTCTAAGAGTTCATGTGTGCAATGAAACCAGATAATTCTATGGAGCTAGAATTTGATATCTTTTGACTCCATTTTCTGTATCCTTTTCCTGATTTATGATGGTCCTTGATTTTTGTGTGAGGTTTGCATCATTACTGTTCTGTGGCTGAGTACTCTGTCAATCAGTCTCAGCACTCTGACCACTCATGAATGTCTGCATTAGTCTCTACATGCAGCACATATGAGCCTCTGTGATCAAGGCTCAGACAATATACTGGGTATGAACATAAATATTTATGACACAGTTTGACAACATGATCCTTAGCAATAAAACTAGGATCTATATCATCTCTAAACATGGGCTTTAACCACACTTACCTGGGGTAAAACTTTCCTATGAAAATTCACCAAAAAATATTAAATAAAATTATGTTGTGTTTTTTCTAATATCAGTTTTTCCAATATCATTTTTTTCTAATATCACTTTCTTTGATTTGGTTTGCCTCACGTTTTGCATATATATCACATCTAAAGTCTTGTCTTGCTGGTTAGTGTGTGTGTGTGTGTGTGTGTGTGTGTGTGTGTGTGTTGTAGTTGTTGTTGTTAGATTGTTTTGTTTAATTTTTTTTTTTTTTTTGGTTTTTTGAGACAGGGTTTCTCTGTGTAGCCCTGGCTGTCCTGGAACTCACTATGTAGACCAGGCTGGCCTCGAACTCAGAAATCCGCCTGCCTCTGCCTCCCAAGTGGTCAGATTTAAGGCATGTATCACCACCCCCCGGCTGTTTTGTTTAATTTTTGTTTGCTTTCAATCACTTTTAATTTTCTATCTTTTTTTTGGTATTTCAGAAAGAAAAAAAAAAAAGGTGTGTAGTTGGATGAGTTGGTAGGTAGGAAGTATCCAAAAGAAGTTGACCATCAGGGAATGGGTTATTTGAATACATAGTATGATTTTTTTCAAAATATTTAAAATAAAGAAAAACAAGTAAACATAAGTCTGTGAAGTGTTTAACACAGAATTTTTATGGTGTTTGAGCATGGAGACATCACATGTCAATTACAGCTCAACAGATCAGTTAATACAATTTAAAAACAAAAAGAAAAGTTAAGGAAGGAAACCACAGATGACATAGAATTCTTTCCAAAACAACTCTTTTCTCTATGGGGATTATTGGTCTCATTGTGCCTGGTGATGGTGACGAGCTCCCATGCAGGTGGTTTTGTCATGGCTCACGGGTAAGTAATGACTTATCCTATAACTCCAGTGTTCACAGAACTCAGCCTATGAGATAAATGGCTCTAGTTCACCTGGGGATAATGATTTATGCTTCAGCAGTTTTAAGTTGTGCCAATATTACTATAATAACCCTCTCAAAGTCAGATTACTCCTTGGTGGTAGTTCAATCCAGCTCTACCATTCCCATTCTAAAAAGGTGATGACAGGAGATAACAGGCTCTTTCCTGCCTTCATCAGGTGATACTTGGGGCATGGCACCTGTGGTCAGAAGGTAAATCACACACCCTACATTGTTTAATAGACAGAGTGAACAGACTTTCACAATAATTATACACAGGGGGAAAATGTTGATTTCATTAACTAAAATGTTGAAGCAAATCAAGACCTTCCTGAGGCTCCAGCCATTTTGAACTTAATTCTGAAATAGGCCTACATTAAAAAGGACAGATAATTTGTAAAATCTCTGCTTAGAAAAGATGAAAAGGATCTACCAGATAAAAGTTCTTAATCTTAGAGATTGCCAATGAGAATCACTCCATAATTGCAGGGCCTCTCAGGGACTAAGAAACCAATCAAAGTGTATACATGGATTGGAACAAGGTCCCCAGCACATATATAGCAGATGGTTAGCTCAATCTTCATGTGGGCTCCCCAATAACAGGAATTGGAATGCCCCTAAAGGTGCTTCCTATCTTGGAATCAATTCCCTTAACTGAAATCCCTTGTCTAGCCTCAGTGGGAGATGATCCTCCTAAACCAGCAGAGACGTGTGGGGCCAATGTTGGGTATATCCAGTGGTGGTCCTATCCTCTCATAGAAGAAGGGAAGAGACTAGAAGGAGGGACTTGTTTATTAAGGACCAGTGGAGAGGGCAGTAATTGCAATGTTAATCAATCAATTAATCACTCAATCTCCCCTTTGGATCTCCTAATTAACATGTCCAATTAAAAATAAACCCCTCATCTTCACATAGGTTTTCCCATTTTACCTTATAAACAGCGATTTTCCTTTGTGCTGCAACTGTCTCCTCCCTATGAAGACTAAGTTCTTCCTTTGTCCCACTCAGGGAAAAATTCTCCCCCTCCCTTGTTCCCTTTTTTCTACCTTATTCTCTCTGTTGACCCTTATTCCCTGCCCTCCGACCCTTAGGGTAACACAAGACCTCCTTGTGCTGAGAACTTTGGCTTGAGTGTCCTGGGACCATACAGGCATGGCTTTACCATCACCAGGGTTGTCCTGCAGCTGTCAGAGCAGGTTTCTGAAAATGTTGATGTGGTGAGGAATTAAAAAGCACATGGTTGTTGTTAGTCCAAAACAGTCATTTTCGGAATCATGACATTCATCTTCTTTCTCAGAGACACAAGAATATGCCATCTCTAACTGTCTTAGAGATCTAGAATACAGATAATTTACCTCCAACTCTCAGATTTGTTGCATTCAGCTGTGTGGTTATATTGGGAAGATTCCTGAATTATGCCCACTCCTGTACAAGCAGTCTGATTATTCTTCCACTACCACAGATTAAGAATCTTTAATGAATGTTGAATGCATATGCTAAATTTCTGAAATTGGATTAAAAGGCATAACATTCTATGGATTATTGAATTATGAATACTGCATGATACACAATCCTGAAAAATAGGCTAAAGGAATATAAATAATGTGTACCATCATTCTTCAGTAAGTAACTTTGTACTGTGTCCCCTCCTAGAAAAGATCTTCTATCACTTCCCTGTGAAAATTGGTACCATTGCCCATAGGTAGGACTAACCTTGTGTTAGGGCCTTAATTCTAAGACATAACCCAGTAGAACTGGATAGTCCAATTGACCCCCACATCTACAAACACAGAACTAATATTCACTCAAGTCCAGTGGTTCATACATGTTTTCTTGGCTTCACTCTCTGATGTATAGCAAGCACTTCTTCTCACACTCTAGCTTAATCTATGTAGTAACACATGCTAATCCACCAGAGTATAGTAGCTTCCTGAACAACTGTTTACTTCCCATAATATATTATTCAATAATGGTAGCAGAAGTAATCTCCTTATTTTATTTATTATAATATTTTTCCTAATTTTGTGAATTTTATTTCTTGTTCTCTGATATATTGTTTCCTGACCACAATGCCCCCTCCCTGCTCTCCTCCCATTCCTCCATCCTCACTTCACCTCCCCATCAATACGCCCCTCTTACTTTTTTTTTTTTTTAGAAAAAAAGCAAGCCACTAAGGGATATCAACTAAATATAAATGTCAAGTTGCTGTAAGACTAGGCACCTCCCTCATATTAAGATTGGACCAAGGTAGTCACTATGAAGAAAGGGGTCCCAAAAGCAGGTAAAAACATCAGAGACAGACCCCACTCCCACTGTGAGAAGTCCTAAAACTATACAACCACAACATATATGTACAGAGCCTATGTCAGACACTGAAGACTGCCTGGTTGTCAGATCTATCTCTGTTAGCCACTGTGAGCCTAGGTTAGCTTTCTTGTAATGTTCTTGACCTCTGTAGGTTCTACAAACTATCATCTCCACCATCTGTAGAATTCCTCAAACTCTGCCTAATGCTTGGCTGTGCATCTCTAAATCTGTTTTCATCAGTTCCTGGATGAAATTTCTGATGGATATTATGGAAGGCTCCTGTATTCAAGTACAGTAGAATATAATTAGAAACTAGTTCGTTATATTATTTTTATTCTTATCTTGTTTTCATTATAGTCATTTTAACAGCCTTAAGATGGAGACTTTTTGACTTGGATTTTCCTAATGTCTAAGGATGTTAGACATCTCTTGAAGTTATACATCTCTAATACTCAAGATTCCTCGTTGAGCATTTTTTGAGATCTATGCCCCATTTTTAATGGAATTACTTGATTTGTTGGTGTCTAGTATCTTTTCTTCCTTATATATTCTGGAAATCGTGCCCCTCTCTCATGTAAAATTGATGAAAAACTTTTTCCATTCTGTATACTTCTGCTTTGTCCTTTTGACAATGTCCTTTTCTTACAGATGCATTTAATTTCATGATGTCCCATTTTCTAATCATTGATCTTTGCACCTGTGCAATGGTGGTCTGTTTAGGAAGTTGTCTCCTATGCCAATGAGTTCTAGGCTTTTCCCGCATTCTCTCCTATTAGACACTTAGTGTATATGGTATTATGTTAAGTTCCTTGATCTACTCAGACTTAAGTTTGGTGCAGGATGAGAGATATGGATCTATTTGCCTTCTTCTTCATGCTAACATCATGAATGCCCAGCATCAATTGTCAAACATGCTGTTGTCATTCCACTGTATATTTCTGGTTTCTTTATCAAAAAGCACAAGTCTATAGGTATGTGGATATACTTCTGGGTCTTTGACTCAATTCTACTGATCATCCTGCCTGTCTTTATGCCAATATTATGCTAGGTGTTTTATAGTAGCTCTGTAATACAGATTGAAATCAGGGACTGTGATGTACAAAATTGTTTTAGCTGTCCTTGGATTTTGTTTTGTTATAATTATTTTGTTTTGTTTGTTCTTTATGAAGTTAATGTGATCCTTTGAAGTTCTGCTCTGAATTGTGTTTTAAATTTTAATGGGTATTGCATTCAATCTTTAGACTGATTTCCGTAGGCCTTCCTTTTTTCTGTGTGAATCCTACTAATCCATCAGCATGGAAGATCTTTCGATCTTCTGAAGTCTTTTTTAACTTCTTTCTTTAAAGACTTAGTTTTTTCATACAAGTCTTCCTCTTGCTTGGTTTCACTTATACCAGGTTCTACTATACCAGTTAAATTCATGCTACAAAGAGAGATACAGTCTTCATGATAGCAGAGAGAGCCTTGAAATTGTGTCATTTCAGTTTTTGCAGCAGGTCCAGAAGGATGACAGATTTTAAGAACGAACTGCAGTGATGTCAGTCAGATCTTTTGTTTTTCGTGACAAGCATTAACTGACATTGGAAATGGTGTCCTGGGTTTAAATATAGTCAACTGAGAAAATAAAACTGCACAGAGTCAGGAAACAACCGTCTCTGCACCTGCACCTCTGGCTCTGCACATAGCCAGAATTTTCTCCTTTACTAAATCCCGATAACAAATATTTAGCAATATTACTGATGATAATGACAAGGATCGTGAACTCACAAAGAAATCCAGGAATTTTAAACACACAAGTATATCTCCTCAATAAAGAATATAAAATCAAATACCTGCAAAATCTTCTGAAAGCTGAGAGTCGAGAGGTTCTTAAGAACCTGTTGTCATTTCTGTGGTCTCTAGGGACAGACCTCACCCTAATTCCTCAAAATGATTATCCTAGTCTTCTTTCTCCCTACACCATTACTCACCATTAGAGCAGATGTCACATGTACTTTATGGCCTGATCACCTCCATGCTGTTGGTTAGAGACCATATTGGACTCTAGACCTTTGAGTTGTTGAACCCACCCTCATGGTCATCAGAATTTCATAAAATGATATCTAAATAGTCAAACTTTAGATTCATTATGCACTTGGATTAGGAATGATTATGAAAATCAGTGTTGCCTGTAGAATCTTTTCTGAGTTCTATTCTGTTTAAATATACCTACAATAAACTCCCTGTGCTTAGATTCCCTGTGTCTGATCAAAGTTGACAAATTCAATCTGCACAATGTTCCATTCTCATTTCTTCACATGGATTGTTTCCCTTTAGGAAACCTGCATGAATGCTTCCAAGAAATAATAACTTTTCCTAGAACAAATTCCTATATGCACTTAAAACTTAATAACAGAAAATTAACTACTGAAAATACACAATTCTTGGTCTCATTATGCTCCATGCTGGTCATGAGCTCCCATCCAGGTATGTTTTTCATGATTTATACTGAAGTTGCACAGTCTGGCTTAAGAAATATCTTATTCATGTAACTTCATTGCTCACAGAGTTCAGCTTAAGGGAGAAATAATTCTAGCTTACATAGGGATGATGATTTATTCATCACAGATTTTAAGTTGTGCTGTAAGGCCCCCATGAAGGGAGGACCTCACCCACGCCTCAGGAATTCACAGCCACCCATTAACTAACAAGACACCAAACTTGATGCAATCAGCAAGAGGTATGTTATGATCAACATATTGATGTCAAGACCCATGACCCAAGCAGGGTTAATGGGGTCTGACCCCTGGGCTTGGAGACAGAGAGAATTCAAAGCCAAAAACTATTACTCAGGGGGGAAACCACAACCCAGGGGGAGTAAAGGAGGGCTATTGGAGAGTACCTGTGGAAAGTCCCAGTCCATTAATCAGTTTGTGACAGGGTCCAAGGAACAGTCATGGGGAACATTTTGTATAGACTATTCTCAAAGAGTCTATTTGTAATCAACTATCTATCTTGTCGTCAGCCAATTTCCTGAAACACAGAGCTCATGACCAAGATGACCTGCACTCTTGGTTCTGCTCTGTCTGTTAGGAGTTTTTGAATTCTTTTTAACACTTTCAGTGCCAATATTACTATAATATCCCTCTCAAAGCCTGGTTTCACTTTAGTGACAGTTGGTTTGAGCTCTTGCAGTTCTCATTACAAAAAGGTAATGATGGGAGATAACAGGCTCTGTCCTTTCATCATCAGACTACACCTGGGGTAGAGTACCTGTGTTCAGAGTGTGAATCACTCACTCTACACTGTTGTAAGTCACTGGTAAAAATTGGTATAATTATGCTCTAATTGTATTTTGAGAGAAAAATTTTATTTTAAAATGAAGGGTGATATATAGGAGGAGCTAATCTGGGAGGAGTACTGAGAGGAAGAGAAGGAATACAGAGAGGAGAAAAAGGAGAAGATAAGCTAGGTGAGGAGAGAGAGAAAAAGAGAGAAAGGGGTCACATGGAAGCAGATGTTCACGTGTCTATACCAGTCAAAGATAGTTGATATATCTATCAACCAAAGATAGTTGGGTATTGGGTTACATTTCTGATTGAGCATTACCAAACTTATAAACCCTTTGATTAACATTTTTTAAAAATGTATAAAAACAAAAAAGCAAAAGGGGCATGGGATAGGGATTTTCTGGGGAAGGGAATTGGGGAAAGGGGATGGCAACTGACATGTAAATAAAATATCCAATAAAAAAAATAAAAAAGAACCATGACAAAAAATAAATAAAAACATAAATCTAACTAAAAAAAAGGAAAAGAAAAAACTTACAAAATAATTGTACACAGGAGTGAGACTGTTGATATAAATAACTAAAATGTTGAAGCAGCTCAAGTAATGGTTGGACTCATGGATGCTAAAATTTGAACTACTGCGGGGATAGGCCTGTCTTAACAATATGGATAATTAGTGACAACTCTTACAGATTTTTAAAAGAACCAGCCAGATGAAAGGTCTGAATCTCAGAGATCTGCAATGAAAATTACTCCATGGTGTCTTGGGACTGCACATGGTCATTGCACACATGAACTCAGCAGCTATAGTTGCCACCACAACCATAAATAAATCAAGCCAGCCAAAGTTAAAGCATGGAAATATGTGAAACTCCTGAGCAGCAAATGTGTTTACTTGTAAGTTTAAGCATGTAATTTTGATTGTTTGGATCATCATGGTAGAACATGAGAGTTGAATTTGATCAATTTTCCTCTCAAGTTAACATACCTACCTTGGTGCATGTGTGCTCTGCATTTACCACCAAACAATGTATAACCACATTTTCAAAAACTACAATAGAATGGTGAGGGACTACCATGGATCAGTACCAATTGGATCAATTGACATTTGATAAATGATAAGGAAAATATACTCACTCTTTCTTTAGAATGATTCTAGGTGTTCCTTACATACTAGTGAATGACACACATGTGTAAATATACATAGGACTGAGTGGATTCCCTACCTTATAGTTAATGAAATAGTCAGGAAGGTGGAAGAAACTTATTAAAAGATGTCAAATGGAAGCCAGAAGGATACAGTGGGATAAATAAGATACTAGTATATTTCACACATGAATAAAAATTTCAAAGAATAAGCAAACTCATTCTGAAAAATGAAAATAAAAATTTTACACATTTTCATTTAAATTAATATTTTATACTGTGTATATTTTTCTTATAGTTTCTACTCCTTAATTTTTTGACTATCCAATTTTCTTTGTTATGCTAGACACATTTGGTTATTCACTACAATGTATTAGCATACTTAATTGTGTATAACAATGCAATATCTATGTACTACTAATGAGAAACTCATATGGTGTCTGCATATCTTCATTAACATGGTTAGTCTATTGGAAAGTTGATATTACTAATACATTTGTGGCTGAGGACTCCATAATAATTCTCTCCACGTTGACCCATAATGAATGTCTGTATCAATCATCAAACACTGCACACAGCAGTTCTTGATCAAGACTGAGAGCCACACTAATCTATGTATAATCCTAAATATTTATAAGGTAGATTGACATGTTGAACTAGCAATACAACTAGGGTTAACTAGGCACTTTCTCATTTCTAGCCATGGGCTTTTGACTATGTTTATTAGGGAAGATGTCATTCCTATGCAATAGATCACAAATCCAAACAGAAAACAGTCAGTCATTCCATAACAGTCCAAGTTTATTCACAGAATATTATTCATCATCTATTCTCAGCAAATAGAGGAAGAAATAACTCTAGATTCCCAACAAAGCATAAATAAAAATGACAAAAGGGTACATTTTTAAAAAGGAAAAGCTACTTGGTAGTAAAATGTGAATTTTATCATAAGTCTCTCCATGGGACTGAAAATAAGACAAATGCTTCATGTCCTCACTCATTTGTGTTCCATGATTTTAATATTTTGTTCAGTGTATTTAATCATAGGGGCTGAGAGACAAGAATTGGGACATTAGGGTATTAGAAATTTAGGTTGATACTATAGTAAAATGCAGTTTTATTGGTTTTCTTTTATATTTGTGTGCACATAAGTGTGTTTTTCTTGTTTATTTAAGTGATTTTAACCAATCTTTAATTTTTCTCCTACTTTTTCTTTTCTACAGAAATAGTGAAAGACTATGTTGTTGAATAAGTGAGAAAGAATCTGGCATATCTTTAGGGATGTGCAGCGTGATCCAAATACATTGTATAATTTTTTTCAAAAATATATAAATAAGTAAATAAAAAAGAAAATATAAATCTTTGAAGAGTTTAACAAAGAAATTACACTGTGTATGAATATGAAATTGTTACATAAAAAACACCACAGATGCACATCAGTCAAAAGACTTAAAAAATTGAACCATGGTGAACACAGAGTCCCCTCCACATGCACCTTATGTCTACCAGGGATTCTTAGCCACATTTTGCCTCCTGCTTCCTTAACTTTCCTACAGGTAGCTTTCTTAGGGTAGGTCTTACACTGAAGTTATTCAGTCTGGCTTCAACAGTAACATATCCCTACAACTCCAGTGCCGACAGGGCTTAGTTTCAGGGAGAAATGGAGCTTGTTTATCTGGAGAAGATGACTGATGTCTCAGCTTCAGAATTTAAGTTGTTTCTACATTGTCATCAATGAAGCTCTCAAAGTAACCTCCTTTTTAGTGGCGAGTGGATCCAGCTCTAGCCATTCTCACTTATACAAAGGTGTAAATTAAAGACATCAGGGTCTTTGTTGCCTTCCTCAGGCTGTACCTGGGCCAGAGCATCTGAGGACAGGATGACCCTGAGTCTGGGCATCACCACATGTATCTATTTATGAATTCCTGAGTCACTCATATACAGGAGTTACAGAAAAAGGAAGACCACTGTGGTACTCACATAAAAGTTAATGGTTGAAAAAATTCATATTGAAAAGAAAGTAAAAATCAAGCCAATGTATTCCGCAAAACAATCTCTTTTTAAACCTGCATGCACATGCATTTAATGAGATGAAGGGAGAGAGAAAATCTCATTGACCAGGATCCTAATGGGTAGAAATATGTGTGCTTATCTCTGTTTGTTTAAATGTCCAATCCAGCGACCTCTTATTCCTGTGCAAAGATTGGGTAGGTTAAGCTTTACAGGAGTTGATATTTCTGACAATGAGGGGGCAGATTTGGAATATTGTCCCAGAATGAGAGAAACCAATAACCCTATGTAGGAATATGTGATCATACTTAAAAAATCTTAGGAATAGCTGCTCACCGAAAATTCTTACTACATGAATCAAGAATATTTATGTATATTGTACTCTAACTTTGAGTTGAAAATTGTGTGCCCTTAATATAGCAGAAGAGAAGGAAGAGGACCAATTGAATGAATATCCTCATGTCCATAAGCAGTAAGAATCCGTGTGATGTCCTGGGAATTGTCAGTTCACAGGGCAGCATCCTCAGGGCATCCGTGACTTCTGATAGAAGAGAAACAATTATCCCCAAAATCCAGAAGCTTAGAGTGTTTATGTTGGCATATTAGAACCCCTGATATGATGGATAATGTTTATAATATTGTTTTTCATACTCGAAAATATGGAATGCTGATGGCTCTCATAGGGTTCAATGCACAGGACTGTATGCCTACTTGAATAATATGGATTTATATAGACATCCTCCTCTTACAGTGTAGTCAATTCACAAATATCTGCCCTCTGACTACCTCTAAGATTGATACAACATGGTATCCTAAATTGTCAGACATATAAGATGCAGAAATATCCACTTTAGAGATATTTCAGATAATTTCTTAAATATTCACTCAGTAACTTATATCTGAAGTCACTTACTAACAAATTGGGCAGCTCATCCATCAGAGATAATGTCCTGAATCACCATCTAGAATTATTAAACATTGAGAATCATTGTCACAAACATTATCCCAAAGACTGTAAAAGATGATCTTGTATCTCTGTGGTTAATGTAATGTGATTACAGTGCAGGATATTAGAAATGAGGGAGATGATGAATTGGAACCAGTGATCAATGCATATCACTGCATCTCCACCTGCCCCAAATCTCAGGAAAAACCTGGGATGACTAAAAATATTTGTTGAAAGTATTTCTTTTTCATTATATTTTTAATCTACACTTTTATGTTTAATTTGTTATGCAGCAGTAGATAACAAATACTGTGTCCAAATCAATTAACTAAGTATTACTTGATTGCATTTTTCCCACTTTCCTGGTTTTTCCTCCACAAGCCCCATCCCATCCATCATCCCCCTTCTTCTATGAGGGTGCTCCACCCACCCACCCACCCACTCACTCCTGCCTCACCACCTTAGCATTCCCCAACACCTGAACATCAAGAATTCACAGGACCAAGTGCCTGCCCTCCCGTTGATACCAGATAAGGCTATCATCTGCTACATATGAAGCTGGAGCAATGGGCCCCTCCAGGTGTACTTTTAGTTGCTGGTTTAGACTTTGGGAGTGCTGGAGGGGATCTGCTTTGCTGGAATTTCAACATACCAAATTAGTGGTTGCAAATACCTTTAATCCTAGAATTCAGGAAGTAAGAATCCATGTATCTTTAAGTTTGACATTAAATTTACCCTCAGAGAGAGTTTCAGAACAACCAGGGTATACAGAGAAATCATTCCTTGAAAATGAAAACAAAACAAAAAAAGAACTTTAACAGCAATTTTGGTCATACCGTAGGAATTACACATTGATTAAGTGTGTGATCAAATACTTCTGCTCCAAAGTGATTACCCAACATATGCCCACATTAACATCAACATGGATGTGAATACAAGAATACAGTTTTACTATGCATACCCTAACACTGAATAAAAACACCAAGACTCATGTTTATTGATTATATATTTAAACCACATCTTACTCTTGTTTCTAACTAGCTCTAATAACTTAATTCACATATATAAATCTATGTTCTGCCAAAGGCTTGATAGTAACCCCTCCTTCAGTTTGGCCTGCTTCTTTCTCTGCATTTGGCTAGCCAAATATGCTCTGACACTTGCCCAAAGTTGCTTTCTTTTCCCAGAAGTCTTGCCTAGTCTCTCCCCCTTTGCTATAGACAATCAGATTTTTATTAAACTAGTCAAGGTCTGAGAGAGGGAGTGTTAAAAAATATGATTAGAGCTATGAAAAACAATACAAGAATTTGGTATGTATTCAACTTTCTGTTGCACAGAAATTAGTATATGAATATTACAAAGATAATCTTTATACAGTGCAAAAATATCACCCCAACACAGGAATAAATAAAACAAGTTGACTAATTTAATATTCTTTCTCTCTAAACCTTACATGGAAGGTTACTATAAAATTTCCTTATGAAATAAGAATTAATTTTTCATCCTCTTGTTCCCTTCTTCAATACTTAACATGAATTTTGATCAAGTCTACAGGCTACACTTCCCTGTCTTCTCAGCTCCATGATAGTTTGTTACTCCTTCAGCTATTATGGCCTACCTTAGAGGCAGGCTGTGACACTGTGCATGACATCTTAATTGATTTCAGAGTATTTGGATGTCAGGCTACTAAGCTCCATTAAGCTGTGTTGACCATTGTGGTTGCATACAGTATGATCTCTCTCTCTCTCTCTCTCTCTCTCTCTCTCTCTCTCTCTCTCTCTCTCTCTCTCTCTCTGTCTCTCTCCCTCTCCCTCTTTCTCTCTTTCTCATCTGTATGTCCAATCTTCTATTTCCTGTTTCAGTTCAGGGGTCTGAGAAAGTTTCAGGAGCAGACTTTGCCAGCCAATTGCAGAGGAAGAAGCAGACAAGGACTAAGGATTTAAATAACAAGCCATGATGAGACATGATGATGACATCATGATAAGACAGATCACTTCTGATCATAGTCAATTATTCATTCTACATTGTTTTATAGACACATTAAGAGGACAGAGAGAATGACTGTCCAGAGCAGTAGGATTGTTGATGCAAATGATTAAGATATTGGGGCAGCACAGAACACATGACTGGTAGAAGCTGAAACAATTTTGATATCAGTGCTGAAACAAGCCTATATTTTCAACAGTAACTAATCAGGGACAACTCTACTTATAGGAACTGAACATGAACTAACTGTAGGAAGACTGAATATTAGAGATCTTCCAAAAAAATGTCATTGGATTTACAATAGAAAATTGGGGTTTAAAGATTGTCTTGATGATGTCATGAAGTGCAAAGAGCAATAAGGTTATGGAAACTGAAATATCATCTTTGTTTACAGTAACAGAGATTTATCTGCTGTGTCTATAGTTAATTATGAATGGAAAGGAGTGTTGCTGTAAGAAGGCTCTGTTCATGTTCTGAGCACTGCACATGTAATGATCTCCATATATTCTCACCTAATTATTGTCACTACAGGAAAACAAGAAAAGATGGATCAATAGAGCAATAGGCAGTTTCCCAGAAATTGGTAAAAACTAAAACCAGGTTGTACATGAACATGCCAGAAATAAACAAATCTGTTTGTCTCAAGGATGTCCTAATTTATTGAATACTAATGAATACACAAGATTTATGGTCCCTTTCTCCAGGTTTTTTCATTTAAATGTCCATTATTTATTAAGAAATTTGTTACAAATAATAAGTTCAGATCACAATTTTCCTATCTCTGAACTCCCCCAGTCTTCATTCTCTCACTACCCACACAATAAGACTTATTAAATTATTATCTACCTGTTTCTTCTTTCATCATCCTTCTCCTTCTTCTTCCTCTTCCTCCTCCTCCTCCTCATCCTCCTCCTTCTCCTTCTCCTCCTTCCTTCTCTGTCTATCTAACTCTCTCTCTCACAAACACACACAAATCTGAAACCAAATATTCAAAGAAAGACTAATAGAAAAGAGCCTTTAAAAAGTCGCATAAAACAAATACTCTACAAATAAGCCATTGTGTTGGTTTTGCTTGTCCAACTCCTGTACATAAGTCCTAACATCAAGTATTGTTAGTATAGCAAGTAAGCCTCCACTGAAGAAGACTAAAAGTTTTTGCAAGTGAATACAAGTTGCAGATATATTAATTGCTAATGATGAGAACACATATCCACTCACCCTTCTTTGTAGAGACTCCCACTGACTTGAATCTATATAACCCCTGTTCTTGTTCCCATAGTCCATGTGAGTTCATATGTGCATCAGTTATATTGTTTCTTGATAAAACTTGTTTTTTGAACTCATACATTTTCTCAGAGTCTTACAAAACTTGAACATCCTCCTTGGCAATGGTTCCTCATTCCTAAAGAGAAGGCTTGATGAGGACAAACCAAATGTTCCAATAAATCACACTCTATACAAATTGCTCATATTTTTGTTTTCTATTGTTTCTCATCTTATGCAAAAAAAATCTCCAAAGATGATAGATTGACATAAATATTTAAGTGTATATATGTTATGTAATTTAAAATTATCATCTTATTATATTGATTTATTAGAACAATAGCCTTTGGTTTTCCACTAGGACTATATATAGTCTATCCAATTTCAGGTTCCTGGCAACCTTAACAGTGTCAGCCATGACTTCCATCTCACAAGTTTACATTTCACCAAAGAATCAATGATTAACCATTTGTGACATGACTTTCATCTCACAAGTTTACATTTCACCAAAGAATCAATGATTAACCATTTGTGACATGACTTTCATCTCACAGGCTTAAATTTCATCAAAGAATCAATGATTAACACCACAACATTTGTGTCACTATTGCACCAACATAACCCATAGGAAATGAAGTATGGAGATGTAGAGACAAACATATTCACAAATCCTCTATAGGACAAATATGGACACCAGGTATACAACAAGCTGTGAGAACTGAGGCTGGTTAAGAATAGGTACACGTTTTCTAAAGACTTATGACTGTAGGACTGAGTATTAAGACTGGAAACCTTTTATGGGGCCAGACACTAGCATACAACCTCAGAATCTACCTCAGTTAGAATGTAAATACATTGAATTGAAAAATGACCTCTGGGAAAAGTGATTTAATATTATTATGTCCATCATATATGAATTACACTTACGTGGCCTTGTGTCAGGAGCCATTTTACCTGCTTCTGTGAAAGCTTGTCAGGCAGAGTCAAGGCAGGACTGAATGTTCTGTTAATCTTGAGCAAGGGAACAGGGAAGCTTCCAGTTGAACATAGATATCCAGTGTATGTCAACCACTGTCTTTGCTAGCTTGTCAGTTTGTTTTCTACTATACTGTAAAGTACATAAAGCCTATGAGAATTAAACTTGGGGCTGCCATAGCATTCACTGGACAACTCTTTGCTTTCTAACCTTTGTCTCAGTATCTTCTTTTCCATCTTTCCTATAATCATCTTCATTCCCTCCTCAGAAGACTTTCGAATTTGCACCAGCAAGAATGATGCAGCTATGCATTCTGATATAAATACTTTGTATATTCTAAGATCCTAGAACTTCTGCTTGACTACATAAGCAGAATTAGCAAATATAAAGAAGTCACTTAAGATTTAAAACTATGAAAAAGCTTTATGATTGTGCAAAAGTTGTTTGGATTTTACAGGTCAAATTCATATTATACTTTATTCCCAGCTATTCCAATGAAAGTTCAAGGCTTTCCCAGAATTCAGAGATACTTTTATTGTGCATAATCACAGTATCCTTTTTTGTTGTTTTATTAAAAAAGAAAGATGTTAGTAGAGGTGGTCACTGTTGAATAGAATAACAAGGTATGGATTACTCTAGGAGCATCCTAACTTAGCATCACAAAATTCATAGATGTCTTTTTACAATGGTACCAATAAGCATTATAGGTCCCTAAGAAAGAGACACAAAAAAGGGACTAATAAAATGATCACATCTCAGCAAGTCTTCAGGTTAATCTTCTCTGAATAATATCAGTCACAGGGCAGCTTTCTGTTCCTCCGGGGTTTTTGACATATTCAAGATGTGGTTGTCACATTGTGTCTTTTACAGTAATAAACCGCAGAGTCCTCAGATGTCAGGCTGCTGAGCTGCATGTAGGCTGTGTTGGAGGATGTGTCTACAGTCAAGGTGGCCTTGTCCTTGAACTTCTCATTGTACTTAGTACCACCATCTCCAGGATAAATCCATCCAATCCACTCAAGGCCATTCCCAGGCCTCTGTTTCACCCAGTGCATAAAGTATCTGGTGAAAGTATAGCCAGGGGCCTTGCAGGACATCTTCACTGGGGACCCAGGCTTCACCAGCTCAGACCCAGACTGCTGAAGCTGAACCTGGGAGAGAACACCTGTGGAGGAAAAAACATATTAGATATTTTTATCATGTTGTGTGGCCCATCAGCAAGTCTGGAATTGGGAGCACCTTACCTGTAGTTGTTGTCCCTAGAAAGAGAATGATCTGGCTCCATCCCTTGGTGAGATCCTGTGTTCTCAGTCACTTGAGAGAGGTCAGTGATTATGTATTGTTGTGGACTGTGAAAGTTCCTGTATTTACAACCACAGGGTCACATGATTTACATATTCATGAGTAGGGTACTTTTTATATAAGAAACTAGCTCTGCTGGAGAAGATGGAGATAGAGAAAACCAGGGTGAGGCAGCGGGATGCTGAGGTCTAAGTCCTTATCCTGTCTGAGAAAATTCATCCAATACCCCTTTCAGGAGCAGTGTGCAGGTAATGTAGATGTAACATAACTACCTATGACTAATTAGATTTCCAGCCTGAGACAGTTGCTCCACTCCTGAAAAGGTTTTCAGATGGATTTGCAGATAGATATAAGACAATGATAATGATGGTAAATTTCAAAAATAGCTAAGTTTACAGAATTTACATCATCCATACAATACATACAATTAACATTTGCCTTTCAAAAATGCTATATAGTAAAAAACTCACTCAAATGACTAACAGTAAATATACTTCACAAATACTTGTATGTAAATGATTACTGCAGCACCATCAAAATTACGTAAATAAAGTTTATTCTATCTATAGATGTTTGCCTCCAGAAGACATGTTTATATGTATAACAAAACAGTATTTTTCTTCAAAAAAGAATAGAAAACTTAAGTCAACTTTAAGAAAATGGATGTAACTATAGATAACTCTATTAATTAAGACCATATTAGAAACATAGACATTGAGTCTGTGGAATTAAAGAAGATGATATAGTAAAATAGAAGTAAAATGAAAGCAGAGAAGTTGATAGATGAGCCATGATGTTTCAAACATGAAATGGTGGTGAGAAATGGAGAATAAGACATTGGTGCAGCATAAACCAAATTAAAGGATGATAGGAGATGTAAGATTAAATCTAGAATCTTTAATGTAAGTAAAAATAAAAAATATAGAGGATATAGAATGTATGTAGCACAACAAAACATATTAAGGATACTGGGAGTAAAAAAAAGTGGATTTTGTAGTAAAAAGCAACAAAACCCAAAGATTGATTTCTAAACTAATAGTCAAAAAAGTCAACACATCATAGTTGCCTAGTACACATTTCAGAATGGCTTTATGTTGATGGGTTGATTTTATGTTGAGGATTGTGGTGTGGATTTATGGAACTGCTGATACAATATTTTTACATTTGAGGAAAATATGTGAAAAATTGGTGATATGTAGAATTGAAGTTTAGTTATTAGTATTATTTCAGTGGTCTGGTTCTTGTCATGCTTTACTTGTATGTGAGTTATACACGTGCAGAAAGCTAAATAAAGCATGGTACATTTACACAATGGAGTACTACATCACTATCAAAACAATGAAATCATGAAATTCTTAGTTAAATGGATGACACTAGAAAATATCATCCTGAGTGAAGTAACACAATCATATTGTATGCACTCACTGATAAGTGGATATTGACCCAAAAGCTTGAAATACACAAGATGCAACTTATAAACCACATGAAGCTCATGAAGAACGAAGACCAAAGTGTGGGTGCTTTAGTTCTTCTTAGAAGTAATAGCAAAATACTCATGGCAACAAATATGGAGACAAAGTATGGGACAGAAACTCAAGGAGGGACCATCCACTGTCCAGAGACTGCTCCACCTGGGTATCCATTCTTTGTGCAGTCACCAAAGGCAGACACTGATGTGGATGGCAAGAAGTACATGCTGACAGGAGCCTGATAAAGCTGTCTCCTTAGAGGTCTGCCAGAGTCTGACATATTCAGACGCAGATGCTCACAGCAAACCATTGAACTTATTATGGGATTCCCAAAGGAGAAGATAGAGGGAAAACAGTAGGAGCTGAGGGGTTTGCAACCCCATGAGGAGAGAAACAA
The DNA here is from genome assembly GCF_011762505.2 of Arvicanthis niloticus. Classification (NCBI taxonomy): domain Eukaryota; kingdom Metazoa; phylum Chordata; class Mammalia; order Rodentia; family Muridae; genus Arvicanthis; species Arvicanthis niloticus. Next base: position 4,148,758 of record NC_133430.1, on the reverse strand, counting down.
TAATAACCAACCAGAACTTCCAGGGTCTAAACCACCAGCCTGGGAGCACATAGGGAAATACCCATGGCTCCAGCTGTATATGTAGGAGAGGATGACCTTTCAGGCATAGTTGGGAGAGAAATTCCTTGGTTCTGTGAATGCTGGATGCTCAAGTGTGGAAAAATTCCAGGGTGGGGAGGTAGGAATGGGTGAGTGGGGCACATCCTTATAAAAGCAGGAGGAGGGGGTATGGGTAGGGGGTTTTTGTGTGGAAGGAATGGGGAAAGGGGATAACATCTGAAATGTAAATAAAATATCAAATACAAATTAATTTAAAAATGAAAGCACAGTGCTGAGCTTTGTGTTTTGTTTTAATATAGAAGATCTTGAACAGATGTACCTTCATGGGACAATGGTGCATCTCCCAAGGAAACTGACTTCCAGACATAAGAGTACTCAAGCAGATGAGAACCTACACAGACTGTGACAGAATGCACAGGGTATGCACAAACTCAATTCAAATGGAGACCAAGTGTTGACAGACGAAAATTGCCACAGGTTCTCACCTTAACCAAAAAGATTTAAAAATTGACCTTCATTGTCCAAGGGAAAATTAGCTTTCTCCAATGTATCATTATTGGTCTTATTAACCACATTTTATGCTGGATGCATGTCTAACAGTAGAAGACCAACACAGAATAAATTCACCCCTGTTTTTGGAGATATCTAATCTCATTGTTTTCTGCATTAATTTTATTGCACATGTCTTTGAATACATATATCATGTTTACAGAGTTGCATTTTTATGTGTCTATGTATATGTGTGTGTGTATGTTTTATCTTTTTTTAACTTTTATCCACTTTTTATGTGTTTTATCTTTCTATAGAAAAAAATTAAAAGGTGAGTAATTGGATGGTTGATGAAGGTTCTGGCAGAAGTTTGAAAAGAATATCAGTGATTAGAACACATTGTAAATTTTAATATTTATTCTTTATTACTTTTATTTTGTATAGTCTACTCGTTGCCACCCTCTGGGTCCAACTTTCCACAGTTCCTCATCCCATATCTCCTCCCCACTATCTTCAAGAGGATGCCTCCCCCACACCAGGCCTCCTGGCTCCAAGGGGCTTTAAGTATCTTGAGGGTTAGTTGAGTCTTCTCTCATTGGGGCCAGACCAGGAACAGCTCTACCATATATGTGTCAGGGGTCTCACATCAGCACATATATGCTGCCTGGCTGGGAGCCCAGTGTCAAAGAGATCTCAGGACTCTGGATGTATATTTATATATTCTGTGTATTAACATTTCTTGTTTTATTCTATTACACTGATGTTTGTATTACTATAACTCTATAGGACACTTTGAAATAAAGGATGTGATAACTCCAGATGCTCCTTTCTTGTACAGGACACTTAGAGCTCCTCAGGATTTCAAAGATTTCAATATGAAGTTGAGTATTATCTTTTCAGTATCTGTAAAGAACTGTATTGAAATTATGATGTGTTTTCATTGACTCTGTTGATTGCTTTTTGGAGGATGTTCATTTATACTATGTTAACCCTACCAATCCAGAAGCATGGCAGATATTTCTATATTTTGATATCTTCTTAATTTTTTGTTCAAAGGCTTGAAGTTTGAGTCATAAAGGTTTTTTACTTGCTTGGCTAGTGTTTAAAAAAAGTTCTAATTTTCTGATTGATGGGTTCATTTGATGATAAGATAATCTGTTTTCATGATGACTGAGAGTATGTTGAGTGATCCAAGGATAGGAAAGGAAATGCTGGGAAAACTTATGGAAACTGTGCCTGCCGTAGGTCGGAACAAAGACCCCAGCCTCACTTAAGATGGTGGCGCCTCCTAGAGTTATGGGCAAGGGTCTTGAAGTATTCTCTTACCCGTCATTGACTATCCGGCTTAGCACGTAAGTTAGGGGTTAATCCTCATCAGTCTTGATGGCAGAGGTTTCAGAGTCCCCTACTTCCAGCCTGTAATATTGGACCTGTATGGATTTCATTTGAATAGCATCTATCTGTTGTCGTATAAAAGCCATCAGTTTGTTAAACAGCATGAACCCAAGAAACAAGAGACTGAATGCCTGAATGGTTGGTATAAAAGCAACACTCTTCTTTAAGGGTAGCACACAACTCCCCTGTTGGAGAAGTAAAAGGTCTAAATCTTGTACCCACAAATTTTGAATAAAAGAAATTATAACAATGAAATCCTTGAATTTGCATCAGCTTAGTAACAATTATACAGATTTCTACCAATGGATTATGGCTGTGTAATCAATTTTAGCTCTTCCTCCCTGTTCCAACAAAACCATTACTTTTCCTTAGAAAGACAGTCTAATATTAACCACCTCAGTCCCCAAGT